>NC_080844.1:11749015-12052045 GCF_030435755.1 Ochotona princeps | reverse complement strand
TGTCCGTGGCACTGATTTTATAGGCAGCACTGAGCTTGTCGCCCCCTGCTAGCCAACACGTCTAAGTACCTCCTGAGGTCACCCTGGGCAGACTTGGTGGCCAGAAAGATCAGGGGGCTGTCGCAGTCAGCTCCAGGGACTACACAGATCCCCCCAGACTGCAAGACTATTGCCGTGGGCTCAGCTCCGCACAATTAACCAACAACACGCCTACTCTGAATCTCCACTTAGGGTTCACACCTGCTGTCCTGCCACCCGATATGGCTCCAGGTGGAGAAATGCAGTTGCTAGTTTTCAGTTCCAGGGACCACACCGACCCCGCAGGGAGCAGAGCTGGTGCTCCCCTCCACCCCTAGATCAGATCCGCATGAACAGTCAGAAAGGGGCCTGTGTGTTGTTCTGTCAACTTCGCCTTGCGCCTCTCCACACAAGGTGGCTCCCTGAGTCCCCGACTCCCTCTGCCTGCAGCTGGTCCCAAACACCCAGCTCAGATTGTCAGGTCCCGGACCACACTCGCCTACCCAGCTCCCCACACAGACCCAGGCTCTAACCTGGCGGTCACAACGTCCGTGTGGAGGCCACAGTCGGATGTCTGGCTGGCACTGGAAACGGATCGCTGGAGCCTGGATCACCGGAGCCTGCTGTTCCGAAGGCTGGCGAGTCCCTGGTCCGCCACAAGGTCAGTCACGGGAGCTCTTCGTGCCAGGAAAGCCAGTATGATTCTTTCAAATATTTATTTCACATTTGTAATTTCCCTCACACTAAGTTATTATTATTTTTTTTCAGAGTCTGTTTTTATTATTTATTATTTTTAATTCATTAATTACATTGTATTATGTGACACAGTTTCATAGGTACTTGGGTTCTCCCCACCCCTCCCCAAACCCTCCCACCATGGTGGATTCCTCCACCTTGTTGCATAACCAAAGCTCAAGTTCAGTTGAGATTCCCCCATTGCAAGCGTATACCAAACATAGAGTCCAGCATCTTATTGTCCAGTCAAGTTCAGCGGCTTCTTAGGTATACCGTTTCTGGTCTGAAGACAGAGCCAGCAGAGTATCATCCCAGTCAATTGAAAGCTCCAACATACCATCAGCAAAAATTTACATCATTATGGAATTAATTGACATAGTAATGAGTAACCAATATGTTAAAAGTAAATGCGAGTTCCTAGCCACCTTCTGTGACCACCTCACTTACATTTCAATTTTAGTTTATACACAACATATAACATTCATAACATAACATGTTATACATAACATCATATCATCTTAAATTAAGGCAAACTAAGGCAAACATGTGGTATTTAACCTTTTGGGATTGGCTCATTTCCCTTAGCATTATGGTTTCCAGTTTGGCCCATTTGGCCACAAAGAACTGCATTTTGTTTTTTTTTTAATAGCTGAGTAGTATTCCATGGTGTAGATGAACCATAGCTTTCTTATCCAATCCTCTGTTGATGGGCATTTTGGTTGCTTCCATGTTTTTGCAATTACTGATTGTGCTGCTATGAGCATAGGAGTGCATGTTGGTTTCTCATAAAACAATTGTTCTGGATATATTCCTAGGAGTGCTATTGCTGGATCATACGGTATGTTGATTTTGAGTTGTTTGAATATTCTTCATACTGGTTTCCATAGAGGCTGTACCACCCTGCAGCCCCACCAGCAGTGGAGTAGGGTTCCCTTTCCCCCACAACCTCGCCAACAAGTGTTGTTGGTGCTTTTATTCATGTGGGCCAGTCTTACTGGCGTTAGGTGGTACCTCATTGATGTTTTAATTTGGATTTCCCTTATTGCCAGGGAACTTGAGCATTTTTTCATATGTTTATTTGCCATTTGGGTTTGTTTCTTTGTGAAGTGTTTGCCCATTTCCCGTGCCCATTTCTTGAGTGGCTTGTTTGTTTTGACATTTTGGTTGTTTTGTAGCTCTTTGTATATTCTGGAGATTAGCCCTCTATCACCTATGTCGTGTGCAAAGATCTTCTCCCATTCTGTGGGTTGCCTTTTTACTTTGTTGATTGTTTCTCTAGCTGTACAGAAGCTTCTTAGTTTGATGCGGTCCCATTTGTTTATTTTGGTCTCGATTTCTACTGCTTTTGGAGTCTCTTTTAGGAAGTGAGGGCCTACTCCTAAGTGTTGCAGTGTGTTTCCAACATTTTCTTCCAAAAGTTGAAGTTTGAAGAGAATCACAGTTCCGGACCTCTGGACATACTACAGGGCAGTGGTTATCAAAACAGCCTGGTACTGGCACAAAGATAGAGAGGAAGATCAATGGAGCAGAATAGAAACACCAGAAGGGAACCCAAACAGGTACAGCCAAATAATCTTTGACAAAAAGAGAAACACAATGCAGGCAAATGGGAAGGTCTGTTCAATAAATGCTGTTGGGACAACTGGTTAATAGCCTGCAGAAACAAAAAGATAGATCCACATCTCTCACCATACACTAAGATCAGATCTAAATGGATAACAGATCTAAACCTACATCCAGAAACCTATTATTTCGTTTTTGTGTTGTTTTTCTTAATTAAGATACATCTTCGTGTTCTCATTTACTCACCAATTTTGATTTCATGATATTTTAATACATGAATGTGCTTTTCTGGTAAGTTTGGTTTTTATTATTTTTGTCACTGGTGAACACACCAAAGACATGCAAAACTCTTAATTTAAAATAAGAGAATTCTTTATGCACACATGTTAGAAAATATATAAATAAGTATATGAGTATGATCTGTCTCGTTGTGTTATTGATAATTTTGCCATTTGTAATTGATCCTAGTGGTAAAATAGATGAGTTAATGTCTTTCAGCACTGCAGGGGGTACACTAAGTTAGTACTTCCATGTCCATACTCTGCTTGATGCTTATCAGGCCATGTGGGCAGATTGGAAAACTGGCCACAACTCTTTCCTGGAGAAGATTCTAGGAAATTGACAGAGGTGGTGAAATCTAAGACCTGTCTGATCATTTCATTTTTTTAAGGATTTATTTATGTTTATTGGAAAGGCAGATTTATAGAGAGAAAAATGTTTCATTCCCAAGTTGCCTCAACAGCCGGAGCTGGGCCAATCCAAAACCAGGAGCTAGGAGCCTGGCGCAGGTGCAGGGTCACAAGACTGTGGTCCATCCTACAGTGCCCTCCCAGGCCACAAGCTGGGACATGAACTGGCACCCAAATGGGATGCCAGTGCATGCAAGGTGAGGATTTTAACCACTAGACTACCATGCCAGGCCTAATAGTTTCATATTTAAAGAATAAGAAAAAAAATGTTTTAGTCAGTAAAATGAAATTATCCGGTCATTTAAAACTTCCAATGATTTTACTAAGATGATTTGGTGTTTATTTTTACCAACTTTTTTGGACACTTATTGGAAAATTTTCAATTTTGAGTCATCTTCTTAATTTTATAACACTTCGATTGATATGCATACACTATTTAGTATAATCAAATATGTCTCAAGAGCTTTCTACCTCAGGGGTTTGAAGTATATACATTTTTGTAGTCAATATTATACATTTCCCGTTTTCTCTATAAAGGATTTTAATTTATTTGCTTCCTTTTATTTTGACTTTTAAATTTACCTACAATAGTATTTTTAATGTTTGCATTCTGGTATAATCTCATTTTCCCTTCCTTTTATTTTCATCTTTTTGTCTTCTCTTGGTTATAAAGTTTTATTAATGCATCCATTTTGGTTCTAAATTTTGTTACTATTTTTCATCACATTTCTTTCTATTATTTAACTGTTTCTTCTAATGCTTACATTTATTTATTGTGAATTTTTCTTTCGTGTGTATTCTAATTTTTAGCTACATTTTTTTTAGAAAGGCAGATTTACATAGAGAAGGAGAGACAGAGAGAAAGATCTTTCATGTAGTGGCCTCAATGGCCGGAGCTGAGCTGACACAAAGCCAGGAGCTCTTCCAGATCTCCCATGCAGGTGCAGGGTCCCTAGGCTTCAGACTGTCTTTGACTGCCTTCCCAGGTCACAAGTAGGGAGCAGGATGGGAAGTGGAGCAGCCGGGGTACGAACTGGCACCCATATGGGATCCTTTGCGTGCAAGGCAAGGATGTGGAAGCTTCCTCACTGCACCCGGCCCTTAGCTACACATTTGTCATACTTTTTTTCCTGTTTTATTATGGGCTTAGGCTTACCTTGTGAGCATTTTATGCCCATGAATAAAATTTATTACAGATTTTGAGAGATTTTTCCATATAATCCCATGAACTCAAGTTAGTTTATTAATAAGGCCTGTTGCTCAATTTCTCGTATGTTTTTTCTTATTCCAGACAAAAATTACAGTGTTTAAATTTCAAGTGATCGCCTCCTTTTAAGGAAAGGAAATTTCAGATAGGAAATACTTTTGAGGTTTTTCTGCTCTGAACTTTCTTGCCCTATCCCTATTTCCCTGTTCCTTATTCCTTGCGTGTGGCTTATACTCAGTCTCTGCTCTTTATGCAAGTCCTTATTGCATTCTTGAATATGAAAATTATACCTGTCACCTCATTTCCCTGTATAGGTATCCTTTTCCAATTGTCCCCCGTTGCTTCTTTTCAATTGCCTGAAGAATGAGAGCCAAAATTCTGACCTCAGCATCCATGTTCCTACCAATTTTTTTGTTCTTACGTTTTAGTTCACATATTAACCTGTAGCTCAGAAGGGATGATTTGTGAGGATATTTTCTGAACATTCTTCTTATTCTTATTCCATCCAGCTTTAAGGCTAACACATGTGCTGTAAAGTTAATCTGGTCTTTGTGACTCAAGTTCTTAGTCCCTTAAGTTATTCCAGAAATGTTAGAGATTTCCATGGCCTGTTTTGCCAGAGTCCAAAGTGCATGGTCTGGACCCAATGCGGTAGCCTTGCAGCTGAAGTCCTTGCCTTGCATGTGCCAGGATCCCATATGGGTGCCAGTTCTAATCTCGGCAGCCCTGCTTCCCATCTAGTTCCCTGCTTGTGGCCTGGGAAATCAGTCGAAGACAGCCTAAATCCCTGGTACCCTGCACCCAAGCGAGAGACCAGGAAGAGGCTCCTGATTCCTGGCATTGGATCGGATCAGCTTCGGCTCTTATGGCCTCTTGGAGAGTGAATCATTGGATGGAAGATCTTCCTCTCTGTCTCTCCTGCTCTCTGAATATTTGCCTTTTCAGTAAAAATAAATAAAAGCTTCAAAAAAAAGTGTAGTATCTATTTTCTAGTAAAACCCAAGGACGTCCTTGTCACCTTACCAGATGTGCATGATGCAGAGCCAGACCATACTTGCCACTGACCCTTCTCCTGCTCAGCCGGAGCATAGGGGTCGGTGCTCCCCTCTTCCCTGGGAACCCATGCTTTGCTGATGGACAGCTGCCTACCCTTATGGCACTCCAGTTGGAGTCGCTCCGTGTTTATCTGCAAGATGCCATCATTCTCAGAGTAAAGAAATGTGTGCTTTGGCCCAGGGCTTCAGATCCCGTAGGACAATGGTCCAGGGCTTCACCAACACCTTCCTCTTGTTGCCTGGGCTGGTACTGGGAGGGAAAGAGAAAGTCTAAATGTGATAAGCCAGTCATTTCCCACTTGTCCTCCTGCATTTGCCTGCAAACAGGTTTTACACAGATTGCTATGAGATTTTGGGGATATGGGAAATATGTTGCTGTGAAGTTTTAGTACACTACTTCAGTATAATCAACTGCAATGGATGACATTTTTTACAATATGATTTTATTTAACCACTTGGTGTATTTCAAAGTCTTGCAGTGTTTTGATGTCTCCTCCTAGGAGCATTACAGTGAATGATTACACTTCTTTTCACAAATTGTTTTAGATTGAAGGTAGTTATCAATCCTGTAGTGCACAGATTGGCCAATGGTTTCTGATACTGTACAAGATTGAATTCCAAAGCATCTGTGAAAATCTGAGAGCAGGAGTGTGCTTGAAGAGATCTCTGACTTCTCTCCTTACAAAGCCATTTAGGAATAGAGGAGACACTCCACCATGATCAAGTTATCTAAATCTAGCCATCTCACACAGGCTCTGCCTTTTAGTATGGTAATAGGATTACTTTTTAGCTTTCAAAATTCTCAAAATGGGAATTAAACTTCAGTATATGAGGACTTACGGGACACCTAAACTATAACCAATCCATAGCAAGCACGATTAGGAGCAGGAATGCACAAGGCTTTGAATCAGGGAGGTTAGGGTGAAGTGTGGAGACTTGAGCAGGTAAATTTGAAAGCATCCTAAACCAATATGTACCAAGCATCTGCCAAGATAAACTATTTCTTCCAAATCTGCTTTTTTTTTCCTGTGAGCTTGCTGTTTTGTTATGATTATTATTTTTTTTCTTTTTTTTAAAGATTTATTTTATTTTTTTATTACAAAGTCAGATATACAGAGAGGAGGAGAGACAGAGAGTTAGTGGAGCTGCCGGGATTAGAACCGGCAACCATATGGGATCCCAGCGCATTCAAGGCGAGGACCTTAGCCACTAGGCCACGCCACTGGGCCTGATTATTATTATTTTTAAAAGATGTGTTCATTTTTATTTGAAGATGGATTTACAGAGTGAATCGGAGAAAGATCTTCCAACTGCTAGTTCACTCTCCAGATGGCTACAATGACTAGAGCAGAGCTGATCTGAAAGCAGAAGCCAGGAACTTCCTCCAGGTCTGCCATGTGGATTCAGAGTCCAAAGGCCTTGGGCTATCCCCTGCAGCTTTCCCAAGCCAGTAGCACGCAGTTGGATGGGAAGTTGAGCAGTCAGGACATGAACTGGCACCCATATGGGATTCCAGTGGTTAGAAGTGAAGGATTAGCTAACTGAGCCATCATGCTGGACCCATGATTATAGTTTTTCAAGGGCAGCTTCAACTTCAGCTCTTCTCTGTTTCTTAAGCCAATTAACAAATTTACAAATCTTCACATTATTTCTGTCATCCCATGCCCTTCCTTCCTTGATTTTGCTGTAACTTCCTTTTCAGTGCTTGATTATATCTCCTAGAAAAGTGCCATTGCTCCTTAACTAGTTTCTTTCGAAAGCACCAGTCGCTTCTTCTAATCCTTTCTCCAGCTGCTTCTGTAAGAGCAATCTTTTCATAGAAGTGACCTCTAATTCCAAGTGTGACGCTGCTGCAGTATCAGTCATCTCTGCATTCTCACACTTTCCCTTTTACGAATGAGAGGTTGGAACAGGCACCCAAAAGATGATGTTACTTTTGCTGTGTTTTCTAAGTTAGGGAGACGAATTATAGATGTTCTATCAAGCTGACTCAGGTTGAATGCTGTTCTTTTCTAGGTTTGTGACTATTATTCTGCAAAATAATGGATCTCCAAAATGTTACCGTGCTCTTATGCCAAGGGAATAGAATAATTCTCTACAATATCAAACTTTTTTATATACAACTATCAAAGTGGCCTAGAGTTTTGAGCTTATGTTCAAATACAATGGAAAGAAAATGAATAGCATTGAGGTAACTGAACACAAAAGAAAAATATTTTCCAATATGTACCCATCAGCCAACCACTTTAGGTTGTTGTATGTGAAAGCGCCGTAGAATAGCTAGAACAAATATGCAAGCAATTTTAAAATCTTTTTTTTTTCCATTGCAAAAGACTTCAAGAAGTGTATTTATGGTGGGCAGCGGAAGAATGCAAGACCTAGAGGCTAATGTTGATTCTCTGAGGCGCAATCAAAAAGGAGTATCAGCTCCTCTTGTCCTCTCTCCTCTCGCCTTCCCTGTACCCGCTTGTTCTTTAGTTTCTTCCTCTCCTCTGCTGCTCCCCGCCCACCCCCCACTGGATATTTGTAGTATCGTTTATCCTGATAGAAGATAGTTACTTCCATCTCAAAGGAACATCAGCATTAGGATTTAGCTAATGAGGTACTCAAACTAAAATACATACACACACACACACACATATATATACATATATATATTTGCATCTATCACTATAAAGATGGACAAAGTGAGCTTGATAGTCTTCCCAGCTCTTCCTGTAACCTCTGTACAGATGTTCATCTCCATGATGCCCAGAACGAAAGAGGTGGACCGTGAAGTTATCCAGCAGCATTTACAAGCTGAATTGAAACTTGCACCCTCAAAATTTGAAAAAGGTGCTTCTTTTCTTAAATTTTGACCAGATGTTTATATATTTATCTTAAACATACTTTCTTTATGTACATGAGATCAAATCATATCCCCTCATTGTTCCCTTAAAGTTGGATGGATTTTTTTTTTCACTTCTCCTAGAAAGACATGGCATCGAAGCACATTAGTCATTGTGAAACCAATGCACTCTGGGTGAACTCGCTGACGGTGCTGAGAAGTAGGTATCAGCGTGTCTTCATGATGATTTAAAAAGGAAAATGAAATAAATTGACAAAAACAAAGCAATAGTTGGAAGATATGAGACGTCAGATGCCAGGGTCACATCACAGAGGTACATGAGCAAATGTGCCACTTGACCACTGCTCAGAGTTTACCAAGCACAATCTGTGTGTTTGTTGCTGAGTATATCACCTATGGTATCTCACTGATTGTGTCACGTCTAAGAAGATGCAGCTGTCATTTCCAAATTCTTTGCCCACGTGGACACAGCAATGGAGGCATAGAGAAGCCGAAGGGCTTGTCCACAGTCACCGAGGAGAGCTGAGCTATGCCGCCTGTGATTGTAATCACCTCCACACTGTGAACTTAGAACCCACAGGTGTACTTGCAATCACATTATCATGATTACAATGTGTTCTGTCTGCATTTCTGTAAGAAACTATTTAACCTTTCTGCCAGTAGATGACAATAAAACCTAAGTGGCAGGAGTACGTGAGAATTTGGTGATGTAACAGTACAGAACCCACAGCACTGAAGCTAGATTCAGGGTGGGTGTTCAGGCAGGATTGCCACTTCTCTTCCAGGTGGGAGTTCCTCCCTTCTGAATACTCTCAAGGAGCCACAGCTTCTTGTTTCTATTCTATCATAAACAGGAAAGAGGCCTCTAACATGGTAAACTAAGATTGGAAGGAGGGGAAGGGGCTTTTTTTGCAAGTTATCATTTCTGAAGAGTGCTCCTGAAGACAGGCTGGCATGCATGAGTCTTTGTCACAGGGGCTAGAATTTTAGCACATAACATGAGAACTTGATTCCAAGTAGTCAGCAGCACTTATTAGAAAATCTCATTTATAGATTAAAACGATTAGTGCATGATCTTAAATGTATTTAAAATAGAAGATGAAGACTCCACCGTACACTTCATACACCTTTTTCCAACATCTGTTACCTTCCTAGCTTCTGAAAGTGAAAGTCAAGAACTCAAAGAATTACATTCACATCAAGATATTAGACAATGAGATTCCATCCTTTAGGTTTGGGATTTTGTATCTGGATTAGCGGGCATTGCAAGATGGCACCTCGGATGTGAAAGAGATTATGGTTAAGTGGAGGCAAAGGATCGAAGACATGAAAACAGAAATGTCAACCCATGGACTTTTGCATTGATGTGTGTGTGTGTGTGTGTGTGTGTGTGTGTGTGTGTGTGTCTGTGTAGGGAGACAATTAGCCTTGCTCAAGCCAAAGACAAGGCTGAATTAAATGATGCCCAGAAAAGTAGATAGATGCTTGAACAGGATCATACAAATGAAATTGTTGATTTTATGATGATTATCCCTTCCTTCTGTTTAGTCAGTCCTGAATGCATGCCTGTCCTTAAGGCAGAACCTGGTTTGTATTGCACCAACTCCCTGGTCTCACATGCCATCTCCTGCCTGGCCTGACCTTATGCAGGTCATGATTGAGTTGTTGTATGAGTATCCCTTGCCTCTGAAGAACCATTTCCTCCACGAAGGTACTCTTAGGGATGGTCCAATACCAGCCCAAGAACAGATATGGATATCTCTGATGCTGTGTGATCCTGTGTTCTGGGGCCCAGCTGTTCCAGGGTCCACAGTCTGAGTTTGTGTGTCCTGTATCAAGAGCTGGGGTCCTTTATAGGACTCACTGCTCACTAATCTCATCTTCTCTGGTAACAGAGGTCTTGTGGCCAAAACAAAGCAAAAGATAATGGAAACGCTGAGTGTTGGAGATCTAAGGCAGGGTGGTTCTGGCAAGAAGGACTTATCAGCTTGAGTATCAGCTCTTGATTCTAATTCTTCTACTCCTCTCTGTTTTAATCTATTTTCTAATAAGAAAAAGGGCCGAACTTAAATGTTTTAAAATATGAACTCTTCTATTTATTAACCTGCCATACAGCTCTGGGGCAAGATTCTTAACCTCTCATTTAGTTTATGGGTGACTTAGCCAGTAATAAAAGAAGTTATTCCTTAGGCTTTTAGAAATTAAATAAGATAAGCTAACCAAGTCTTTAGCATCTATTAAACACTGACTAAATGTTCCTTTTTGCACATTCCTTGTAAGGAAGCATTTTATCACCTATTATCTCTCATTAGTTTGAAAACAGAACTTTTATTGACTCAAGTTGATGCTTTTTTGGTTGATGTGACTTTAAAACTTTAATTACTTTTTCTCTTCTTCCTATGATACTCCAAACACTTTCCACTCCTCTCAGGTCTGGCCTCTTCCAAATGATTATGGCCAGAAATAACAGGTGTAGGATCCCAGAGATCATCGTAACCCTCACTTTTAGAAAACAACTCCCCTGGTTGGTTTTTGTTTTGTTTTGTTTTGCTCTGTTTCGTTTTTGTAGCATACTGGAACTGATGCCCAAAAAGAGATAAACAGCATTAAAAGAGAGTTTCTGAGATATGAGCTGTCCTAGGTTCTTTCTCGAATGGTTTTGTTCAGCCACATAGGTGCTGTTAAGCATGTTCTT
Organism: Ochotona princeps; assembly: GCF_030435755.1. NCBI lineage: Eukaryota > Metazoa > Chordata > Mammalia > Lagomorpha > Ochotonidae > Ochotona > Ochotona princeps. The sequence continues at coordinate 12,041,235 of NC_080844.1, read as the reverse complement.
CTCAGTGCTCTAGGCTTTAATTCCCTGAGTGCAAACTCGTGCGTTTGGACGTGACATTATAGTTGAGTGTGTGTGTGTGTGTGTGGGGGGGTGTTATCTGAATTAAAGCAGCACATACATTTGTGTTGCTGTAGCGTGTTTATGGTCCATGTTTAAAACAATAGGCATACAACGCTGGAGTTTTACTACACTAGAATTCACTTAAAACAAAGTGGTTTAAGGTCTGTTCCTAGCCGTGGGTAAGGTCCTTTAAAGGGGATGCATGCCTGGTGAGCCAGAACACTGCTCACTTGGAGCAGCTTTGAACACTGTTTGCCAAGCCTTTTGCTGACCGGGCGCTCTCTGCCATGTGTTTGTTGATGAACAACAGAGCTGATCTTTATCTTTGAGTGAGGTTTTATGTTTTCAGCAGGGCCTAAAGGAAAACATGCATGGCAGTTTATTTAGCTGAAACCGTATTTGGTCCAAGAGCAGCCTTGCCTGGCAGGAACTAGAAGTTGATCTTGGATAGGTCTTACGCTGAAGCAGGCAGGAAATGAGCTTCTAGAGGCTGTTCCTCCGTGGAAGGTGCTTCACACAGTGACACCTGTAATGTTTTGAATCCAGGAATGGATTCTGCCAAAGGTATATGATTGTTGCCCTTGAGACAGAGCTCGTGGTGTCAAAGACATGTCACATGTGTGTTTTGCTGTTGAGTCCACAGTAGCTGTGGGAGTTTTGAGGAGATGTTTGGCTTAGCAGAGTTAGTATTTCCAAATGAGAGGCAATTTTGCCCATAAGCAATAGTGGTGTTAATGGAAGGACCTGGGCTTGTATCTCTTTGGTGCCTCTTCTGATTGCTGATCTGGAATATCCAAGCTCCCGCTGAGAAGGTCACACTTTAAAAGGAATCCAAGAGCAGACTATTTAAAACATTACTATATGTGTATCTGAATATTCACAACATTTCCATAACTACCACAAGATGATGGAGATTAGTTTCCTGTTTATTTTTATCACTAAAGCAGCACAAGGCACTTTGACTCCAAAAACAGTCCTAAAATTAAGGAAATCTCTGTGGCTTTGTCCCCAGATACATTCTAGAAAGAGAGAGACTTTAAAGTTCAGTCATGCCTTAAGAAAAAAGTGGAAAGAAAAAGGACACTGACCCAGATTCCAAATCAAATCCAGTAGCGACTTTCATGTGAACAAATATTTTTGCTTCAATGATCCTTTTATCATTTTCCTCCTGGTGAAATGAAGGGGTTGGACCAGGAAGCTGCTTTGAGTTTCAGTTCACACCAGCACCAAACTGGCCTGCATTACACATGTAGCCCGCCCCTGCCGCATCTCCCTTATTGGCTCCGTTTTATTTGATAGAAATAGAATGTAAGCTCATTCAGCAGAAACATTTTTTCTTCTCCAAATGACAGGGTTGAAAGCCTTTGACCCATGGCATGTGTGTCTTGGTGTCCCTGAGGGTATAGATAGCTCTTTCATCTTTCCCACGCCTAGTAGTGGGTTTCTTTGTCTACAATCTCAGCCACAGCAGTCCTGTGGTTCCCTGTGGATGTGTCTCTCATCCAGATGAAACTGCAGAACAGCGTCAAGGTTGCTTGCTTCATATTGAGAAGACATTGTCACCCTTAAGTCACGCTTCTTGACTAGCCCATACAAAGGCAGGTCACATTGGTCTGTGAGCTTAGCGTTCAAGTAGGATGATTTAAGTTTTCATCCTGAAAATTGGAATATTTTATTTCTGGGCTATCAGCCCTATGCTTTCCATAGGTAGAGGATGTACAATATGTGTAGAATATGCTAATTATCTAGAAAATACAGTATCTTTGTAGGCTGTGACCTCTCAGGTAGATTTAAAGAATGAATATATTTCAAATGCAATATGTTTACATTGGAACAGATTTATGCAAGTAACAGAAATGAATTCATTTTCTCAAGGGATGTAAAGAAAACCCATTTGCCAAGCCAGAGATTTAGACTTTTATTTGCCCCATCTGAATGTCAGGTCTCAAAGGAAGGGGATTCTTTTTTTTTTTTTTTTTTTTTGTGCCCAACCCTGTGCTAAACATCTACAGAAGTTATTTGGCAAATTTTTGGTACTAATGAATAATGAATAAAATAGTGTTTCTCCCTTCATGTTGGGTTCTACATCTAGCCACTAAGAAGTTTCCATTTAGTTGCTGTCTTCTCATCCTTGGTCTTCAAGTCCTTCTCTGTCTTGGTGTCTGTTTTCCCCCATCTAACTCTAACTTTCCTTTTTTCTTGCTTGTGTTATTACAACACTCTCCAAAGTCTTCAACTCCTTGCTTCTTCCGGTCAGCAGACACTCCACACTGTTTCAAAACGCTGAAATCAACATAAACACATAGTCCCAGGTGTGGTACCACAGGTTGCTTATGCATTGGTTTGTTTGCTACATTTTTGGGGATTCATATATGTACCTGGAATACATGAGGAGTCTTCAAAAATTTTGTGGAAATAGAATGAGATGGCAATTTTTCACGCAATTTTTTTTAAAACATCCATATAAAATCATTAATATGTGAATTTTCTATGAACTTCGTGAGGACTCTTGGGATAAATGAGTTTCAGATGTTTTTTGCATAAAATAAGTTTATATTTTAATTTTTCGCAAGCTCTTTTACAGGAAAATAACAATACATTGCAAAGGGATTAGGCTTCTTCTATGAATTCTTTTTTTTAAAAACAATGATTGTTTAATTACACTTTATATTTGTAGTTATCCGAAAAGGAGGGAGATACAAAAGGGTAAGAGTGAATAAGAGAAAGGAAAAGAAAAACCTCCTCTTACCTGGCTCACTCCCCCAACACCTGCCACACCCCAGGGCTGGACCAGGCTGCAGCGAGGGGCTGGGAACCAAGTCTGGGTCTCTCATGTAGATGATGAGGACCTAAGCATTGGAACCATCACATGCTGCCTCCTGGGGTGTACAACAGCAGGAAGATGGCATCAGGAATGGTGCCAAAGCTCCAATCCAAGGAGGTGGGCACTCCAGTGAGCATCCCTGATGACTCTAACATACACCTGCCCCAGCTTGATACAGTTCTTAGTTATGTCCTGTGACCGTCAGTAAAACATCTAAACTCATGATGGTGTGAACAAGTGTTCATGACGTAGCTCCTTTGCTCCTGACAGCCGTGCATTGTCAGTTCATGTCTGGCCCTGTTGACTGTCTTTTGTCTACTTACAAACCCATGAACCGGAGAGCTTTTCTTGGCTGCTGGTTCTGTGACCTGTCCATCTTTCTGACAAACTAACTGTTCTCTCAAGACTGCTGAAATGTCGGCTTTCTTTGCAACAGTTGCTACGTCTCAGCTCCCATGGTCTAGAAGCAAGGCAGCATGGTTGGTCTGTGTATCCACGAGATACAAATGTGAACATCTTGGAAGCAGGGACTGTCAGCAGTTGGTCTTTCAGCCTCTGCTTTTCTGTGAGTGGCAGCTCAGCGCATGTTTGTTGGGGGAGTGCAACATTTATCCCACAGCAGTGTGCTTCCTCTTGGGATGGTGGCTGCTGAGGACTATTGTCACAAATAATACATACTTTGCTTTTTCTTGTGCAGAAAAGCCAACCTCCCAAACATGTTTACTTTAGTTTAATAACCAGAAGGAGTATATTAGCGTGAGAACAAAACCCACTAAATATTGTTATAGGAAACATCTCTTAGTGCAACCCAGCTGTGTGCTCTTTTACTTTAAAATGATGTGTTTAAAATGTTTTTGCCAAATTGCAGCATCTGAAAGGGAGGCCCAGGATGGCGCACAGAGCTGGGCCTGTGGTGCTGGCTGCTGCGGGGAGTCCCCTTGGTCACATCATGCCCATCTGTATGGGCAGCAGCAGGTGGAAACGGAGTCATTCCATATGCGGATTAGTCGATCTAGTTTTCTAAAGGCTCCAAGAGGCAAGCTTACATTTTGTCTTCAGATCTTTATGTGAAAATACCACTGTGTATAATGAGGCTGTTGTATGCATAATTTAACTTTAGGAAGCCTAAATTCTGCTGCAAGGCAAATTGGTACCTAGAGGTATGCAATTTGCATGGGGATTTCAAGCCTTCCTCCCATCTATTGTCCCTGGTGAGGTGTTGGTTTTCTTCTGAATTCTTTTTCCCTTGTTCTTTGAAGGCCTGCTTCTGAGACTGTAACCAGATTACCTTGAGCTCCCTATTTAATAGTGGTTTCAGAATCCCTGCCATGCCTGGTTTGACCATTTCTGGGAGCAGAATTGGAGGTTTGGCAAGGCTTGGCCCAGTACCTGGAGGCTTGTCTCTCCAGTGTGGTTGCTTTGCCTGCAGCTTGCCTGCTTGGGGAGGGTTGCAACCAGCTGAGCCTGCAGCTGTCTGGAGTGGGTGGTGCTGATAAAATTCTCTGTGGCCGACTTCATAGCTCAATATGTCACTGTGTTTGAATGCAGCCTGTTAGAGAACTGTCTGAATTGCTGCAGAAGGAATTTGGCTTCTTGGCTCAATCTTCGCAGGACAGACTGCTTTCCTCTGCCCTGGGCTGGAGAACCTAACTGTGCTGGCCTGGGTACCAGTCCCATTTTTCAAAGTCTTTCAGAGTAAAGATATGTGTAAATTGATCAAGGGCTCAGGTGAACAACCTGCCAATTGCCTTGTAATATTGCATTTATCATGAGGTAGGCAGTGCTGATATTGTAGCTGGCATAGGGCTTAGTTGATAATGCATTCTAACCCTTCAGAAATGACTTTTTTGAAGTAGCATTTTTATATTTTATGGAGATAGACCATGAAGAAGTAAAGATATATTTTCAGTATAACTCTATTAGGTTCTTTCTTTGGTGAGAGGGTGAGTTTCTAGGTAACTGGGAGTCTCCTTCATGATGGTTTCAAAAGTGCTGTGTTGTTTCTATTGTGAACTAGAAGCCAGAACGGAAGAGGGAATGGGAAGAAGAGAAAAAGAGAAGGAGCATAGGGGAGGTTTATCTGAAAGGAGGTGTTTCAGCTGAAATTGCTGGTCAGTTCTAATCAATTTTTAGGTCAAAAGATTTAATCTGAGCTCAGGACTCATTGTTTAGCCTAGTGAATGTGAGCAAAGCACTGTTTCATTCTTTTAGGAGAAGCTATTTGATGCATTGCTTACAGTGGCACTTGGGAATCCTGCAGCCCACATCTGTAGTGTCTGGGTTTGATTTTTGGCTCCATTCCGGATCCCAGCTTCCTGTGAATGCATAGGCTTGCTGCACTCAAGCGGTGTACTCACTTGCTCCTGTCTTGGGATTGACCCAACACTGGCTGCTGTAGATAGCTGAAACAGGCATTAGGAGCTATCTTCATTCTGTCCTCTCTTTTCTCTCTCCTTTTCAAGTAATTACAGAAAAATTTCAGAGAGCGTAAGTATTGGCACTGCCATGTAGCACTGCAAGTTAAGCTGCTGTCTACCACTCTGCTATCTCATGTAGGCACTGGCTGGCATCTTTACTTCCTTAGTCTTGAGCCAGCTCTCTGCTCATGAGTCTGGAGAGGCAGCAGAGGATGGATGGCCCAAGTTTTTGGCCCCCCTGCTCCCACTTGGAAAACCTGGTTGGAATTCCAGGCTCCTGGCTCTTGTCTGGCCCAGACCTGGCTGTGGAAGCCAATTTGATGACTGGATCGGTAGTTGAAGCATCTATCTCCTTGTCTTTGCCTCTTTTACTCTCTCTCAGCCTCAGGTTTGTGTGTCGATCAAATAAATAAGTACATATTTCTAAAAAATACTCAAAACAAAATGCAAGTATCACGCTGGCTCCATTCTTTGGGTTTTGAAATCTAATACACGGAAGTCTTTGACCTACCCTCAAATGAGGTAACTATGACTATTTTATAGCTGATTCAGGTGTGTGTTCCAGAAGCAGAGCAGCAGATCATTCAAACTCCCAAATCACTGACCAGTCTTTGAGTTCCTCGACGCTCTGGAAGCTGTGTTAAACACTTTAAGTATCTTATCCTTGTCATGCTGTAAGTCTATTTGGGAAGTGAATGTTAACCCAGGTCTCCCTCATGGAGAACAGGAATCCAGTTACTTGAGCTGTCATCCCTGCCAAGCATGGGGCTAGGACTCTGGTGCAACAGCTGCTTCTCTACCACCAGCTTGACCACTAAGCTAAGTGCCTTCCCGTATCTCATTCATTTTGTATTTGAAAAAGTAATGAAATGATGTTTTATAGTACTTTGCTTCAAATACCTCTACTGAGAAAGAAGGAGAGCCAAAATTTCAACACCTAACGTGTGGTTTAAATCTACTTAATTTTATCTCTATGAACTTCTCTTTTGCCTGCCTCACATCCGATGATGTCTGGCCCGAAGAGAAAAGGTCCACCTGCCACATTCTTTTTAAAGATTAATTAATGAATTAATTAATTTTATTGAAAGATTTGCAGAAAGAAAGATCTTTTGTCTGGTGAGCTGATCTAAAGCTAGGAGCCAGGAGCCTTCTTTGGGTCTCCCATACAGGTGCAGGGTCCCAAGGCTTTGGGCCATTCTCTACTGCTTTGCCAGGCCACAGGCAGGGAGCTGGGTGGGAAGTAGAGCAGCTGGGCTATGAACCAGCGCCCTTATGTGATCCTGGCACATGCAAGGCAAGAACTTCAGCCACTAGACTATCACGCCAGACCCAGCCTGCCATGTGCTTGACTCATCAATGGCTCTATGCTGTTAGGAGACCCTGGAGATATGGAATGTCCTGTTTGTAATAAAGCAGGCATGCACACACAGCTATGCATGAGTATTCATTAATGTTTTTTGGCACCTTGCAACAAGAGGCAAAAGCTTTAAAACACAGAGTAAATGTACTTGTTTTCTGGTGGTGTGGAATTTTTGTTTCTTGAGGTAAAATTGTCCCAACTTTCCTTGTCCAAAGGCCGAAAGCTTTTTTTTTTTGTTTATTTTTTGTTTTTGTTTTTTGTAAGTTGCTAGGGTTTGTTATAATTGTCAAATCACCTGGGTTATACTAGTCCTGTTTGAGTTAGAGATTAATTGCACAACATGGTCAATGACAGTTATAGCAGTGACATGTTGTCACACGGCAAAGACAATTTCCAAAAGGTTAAGAATTTCACTATCTTACAACATTTGATAATTCATATTCCCCTGACATGAAAGAAAATGGCCTTTATTGAAATCACTTTTTTCTGCATAAAATCATCATCTAAATTGGATGCATTGTGAACATTCTCTAGATATTGGAAATAGGAAGATGTAACTGCACAGTGCCCATGATACAGAAGGCATTTCACTAAGTGGATATCAATAAAGTTAAGATTTTTTTATTCCTTTGTTTGCAGTTGGAATGTGGTAACAGGCTGGATGTGTGGTTGACTCTAAGTTGATGAATGTGTAACTAGGTGAAGGTTTCAGTGAAGTTCAGCCAATACTGTGTATAGCAATTCCGTGTGGAAATGGATCAGGGAGATTTATCGAGCTCTATTTATTAGCTAGTTCTGACTTTCTGAAAGTTTTCATTTGAAAATGGATGGTTTGGGTTTTGTATCAGCATTGTTTGCTTTGTAGCTATTCAAAGTTAGGAGTCTCTGATATTCATTCGTGTGTATAACATTCATCGATCTGCTTTATAAACATTTGTAAATTTACAGTTTATTACTTCTGAGTATCCTTTTGTTTTACATTTGAAAGGACTCAGTGAGGAAGCAAACGTTTTGGTGAACTGCAATATGATTCATAGAGGAAAGAGAAGTGTTGATTGTATTTCTTTACTTTCATGTCCCAGGGCTGTATTGGACACAGTGATTTACATTTTATGCAATCAAATCAGAAAACTTTTGCAGTGTAGTATGAACAAAATTGTAAAAATTTTAAAAATAAATTAAAAATGCCCTTTTATCCAATTCCGAGAATAAGACAATTGCTTGTGAAGGAATGCTACTCACAGCTTTCTGGTGAATATGATGGTGCTAATAGGTTAGAAGAAGGAGGAGAAGGAAAACAAGCAGAAAAGCTAGAATAGTCAGACAAGTGCATGTTGGTGTCATTCAGATAACATGGGAATCACAAGAAACAGTTTCTGAATGTTGTACAATAGTTTATCGTACTATTAGCCTCTAAATTATGACAATATTGTCTACAGTCTTTAACAATACTTGTATTTCAGACGTCCTGTACTTGACATTGTTCTTCTACATGTGAACATGACTGGTATATCCACTTTTTATTCTCACTGTTAGAAACATGGTACATTTCATGTACTGATGTTTCTCTGTAAACCAAAACCAGCATATTCAGACCTACTTCATGTGAGAATCTTCAGAGTGTCAGCCAGAGTTGCATTTATTCATGGATTAATAAATAGTTGTTTGATTTGTCCAGTGAGTCAGTTTATAATTGGTTATTTTAAAGGATTTGATAAGGCCTCACAAGCCTTGCATGTGTGAAATAAATCTTACTTGAATGTGGCATACTATCTTTTTAAAGTATAGCATTGGATTAAATTCATTAAAATTATGTTAAAGGAGCTTTTCATCTATATTTATGAAGTAAACAGATATGTAATTTCTTACTGTCTGGCCTACTTTTGGTGTCAGGTGGGGATGCTGTCCTATATAATAAGTTGCAATGTATTTCTATTGCTTCAGTTTTCTGTAGGAATTTGCAAAGAATTGATACTTTTTTTAAATTAAATACATGGTGGAAGTATCCAGCAAACTAATTGTGGCTTGCTTATCATTGCGGGAAGTTTTGTAACTAAATTTTCTGACACAGGTAATGTAATAATCATCTTCTGAATAAATCAAGTTATTTTTAAAAAAGATTTTAAAGATGTGTTAGCTGGCAGCGACAATGACACACGTGTATACACGTGCAGAGACAGTGAAAGAGCAAGAGAGGGAGAGGGAGAGAGAGAGAGAGGGAGAGAGAGAGGGAGAGAGAGAGGGAGAGAGAGAGCGCTTCCATTTATCTGGTAATTGAGTTCTGGGTGTGCATAACAGCCCGGACCGAGGCCAGGATAAATCCAGGATCCAGGAACTTCATCTGGTTGTCCCATACTGATTACAGGGACCTGTGTACTTGTGCCATCATCTGTCATGTCCCACATATATTAGCAGGAAGCCAGATTGGAAGTATGGAGTACATAGAACCATAACCCACTGTGCCACAGTGACTGTCCACAAATTTTCTATTTCTTGAGTAAGCTTTGTGTCTTTCAAGTAATTGAATTGTTTCATCAATATGTTTAAGTAACAGATACTTATTCAATAACACCATTTCAATATCCTGTAGATACTTCCAGAAATGGTAGTGTTGTCAAGTCTCTCATCTCTGATATGGAGAGTCTGTGCCTGCTCAGTTGCCTGTCCTTCCCAAGCACTCTAGGTGGAGTTTAATCCATCTCAGTGGTTATTTCTTTTTTCCTACTAATATTGGGATTGCTTTGCTGTTATTTTTCTAGTTCCTTCAACTGTAAGGTTAGCTCATTTACTTGGTGCCTTTCTAGTTTCTTATCATAAGTATTGATTGAAATGAGCTTTCCTCTTAATACTGTCTTGATTGTGTCAAAATATCATATGTTCTCTCTATCATGCAAATTATAAGTTCAAGAACCCTTTCCATACTGTTTTTGCTGCATCCTATTTTTTTTATTTCATTTTTGTTTATTCCAAATATTTTCTTTTCTCTTGTCCAATTCATCACTGCCTCATGGATCACAGGATGGTGTTGTTTTATCCAAGAGACTTTTGTGTTTTCCTGTTGTCAGCCATGTGTTAGTTATTCACTGGAGCATTTATTTGACTCCATGTTGCTGTAATATTTTTTGTTTGTTTTAACTTCATAGCTATTGTTGACTTTTTTTTGTGTGGTTTCTTATTTAAGAGAATATATAATGATGGTGTAGTAGAGACTACCATATCCACATGTGAAGATACAATGCAGTATGCATCCCTACTTCCAGATCAAAGATGGACTCCCAATGAAATGGTTGGACATATCTAGGTAATGGGATGCTGAACTGTCTGACGTTGTCTGTACCAGCAATGTTGGGGCACACTTAAATGACAGTCTGATGGAATTACGACTGCTTATGAAGGACTATACAATTGTAATAATATGGGGAAAATCAGTTGGGGGTGGTAATTGGTGGTGGTGGTGGGGAATATCCCAGACCCTATGAAATTTACAAAAAAAAAAAAATAGTTGGATAGGCAGTTTTACAGAGAACTTTCATCCACTGGTTCACTCCCCACGTGGCTGCAACAACTGAAGCTGAGATGATGCAAACGCAGCAGCACGGAGCTTTCTCTGATTCTCCCACGTGGGTGTGGAGACTCAAACCTGGCTGCTCTGATGGAGTGGGAACATGTCCAAGCAGTCACTGCAATATGTGCCGAACACCTCCCCCCCTTTGCTGTTGTTTTTGTTTTAAAAATCTAATTATTTTTGAATGTTTTTTTTTAAAGCAAAAAGTTACATTACCTCACATAATTGCCATTTCCAGAGATCTTTAAGGAGCTTTATATTTTCTGTTGGTAATGTTCCTCTGCTTAAGAGAGGTCGTTTAAGAGCATCCTTTGTGCTGTCGCTCATTGTATCTGAATTCACATGGCCACTGAAGGCCTGAAAATGGCTTTGCATTAGGTAAAAATCATTCTGGGGCAACCTTTTTTTTTTCTGTGTTCCTGTTTTTTACTTTCAGCGATGATTCTGACCAGAATTATTAGATCTTGCCCGAGAGGTCTCATCTTATCTTAGTGGACCCATAAAAGAGATTTTTCTCTAAAAACAGTCCCTGGGGGTTTAGTAGTACAACCTATTAAGGTGGATTTTTGTTTGTTTGTTTGTTTGTTTGAATAGGGGAGGGAGACAGGAGCAGAGGGGAGCAGACAGGAACGAGGCTGTAATTTAATCTATAATATAGCATACCTGTACGGTGCTGGCTAATTCCAGGGTTCTGTTTCCTGGATAAAATTCTCATTCCCTTGTTTTATAGAAGCTTGTACTCTGGCTTATAGGGTTATGAAGAAGGCATTTGCCAAAAGTAGGAAGAACAGAATGTCCTCCAGAGCTTATGACCAGGTTCTGGTTTGGATATTTTCACATATGCATCTTGGAAGGCGACTCCTTTGGCCAAACCCCTCAGTGGCTCTGGAGCTGTTCTAGAGTTAGGAGTTAAGGCAACGCGTTTGACATTTTGTTGGGCCCACGTCTCTGCCACCCATGAATGTGGAGGACATGTTTGATCAAGTGTGGCTGAATTTCTGTTTGTTTCATTGTGAGGAGGCTTTTAGGCTTTGCAAATGTTTTAGTGTGTGAGACCATCAGCAAGTGCTCAAGGCAGGAGGTGATTATGGGGGTGGAGGAGGGTGCTAGAAGCGAATGAACTAGGGTTCGGAGATTCGAACGTGGTCATCTTTGAAGACTGCTTCACCAGTACTTGTTTCTGGAACTCATGCATTGTGTTGTTCCAACTCCTTTTAGTCCTGTCTTGTAACTGACTGGTTTTAAGAAATTAAAGTGGGTTCATGCAGACTACACATTTGAGCCATTTTCTGTATTCATTTCCTGCCTCTGGAAGGATGTTTGTGAAGGAAAATGAGTAATAAAGTAACTGAGAAGCTGAGGGCCTTGCATTTCCCCCAAACAGCTGTTCTACAAGCATGGAAGGAAATGTTAGCTCTTTCCACGTTTACTGACAAGATTCCTTTCTCAATGACTAGTGCAAGCATGCTGTTTTATTGAGATGCTCTGTTCTACTGAAAAATAAATTTGGGGGAGGGACAGCATGGTGACTCAACAGGCTAATCTTTCATCTGCAGTGCTGGTATCCCAAATAGGTACTAGTTCTAGTGCTGGCTGCTGCACTTCTGATCCAGCTCCCTGTTTATGGACTGGGAAAACAGCAGAGGATGGTTCTAGGCCTTGGGCCACCTATATGGGGGAGCTGGAAGAAGCTCCTGGTTCCTGGCTTTGAATCAGCTCATTTCCAGCTGCAGCAATCATTTTGGGAATGAACCATTAGATGAAAGATTTTCTGTCATAAATAATTTCTCTCTTTTTAAGGATTTATTTATTTATTTGCAGGATCTGAGAGAGAGAAAATATCTCTCATTTATTGATTCACTTTTCTGATGGTGGCAATGACCAGGGCTTGGCTGGCTGAAGTCAGGAGCCAGGAGCTTCTTTCAGATCTCCCATGTGGGTAGTACAGCTGCAAGCACTTGGGTCATATTCTGGTGCTTTTTCCAAACCGTTTGTAAGGAGATTAATTAGCAGTGGAGCAGCCAGAACATCAACTGGCCAGCATATAGGATGCCTGTTCTGCAGGTGGTAGCTTTACCTTATACCACAATGCAGGACCATGAAATTTAGTTAGATCTCTATTCACTGTACTCTTTTATAAATATCTCACTTCCACTGGGCCTTTATTTCTTTAATATTTACATTTCAAGCTTTGCTTGTTTTTTGTTTGTTTGTTATCAACTACAATCAAGGAACATTGTGGCAATTCCTCAGGTATGTGTGACATCTGGCTCCCAGCTAAGTGACTCGCTTGGCACTGCCATGTAGATCTGCTTTCTAAGCTTTTCTAGCTGTGGAGGTGGAGGCTCTCTATGGGCAACTGACTCCCACCTCTTCCCCTGACCCATGCCTAGAGGGGAGTTGAAGAGCTTGATCTTGGAGTCTGGCCCTGTGCTCCCAGTGGATCCAGCCTCCACCCAAGGGTTCCATTCTAAGCCCTAGCCTCTGGAGTCTTCTTGAAGCATGAATCTCTCTGCAACATTTTATTTCTTTTCCTCTGACTTTCCTACTAATGGTTTGTAGCAGCCATGAAAATTTTGGCCATAGTACCAGAGTTGTCTTGTAACATGTTAAGCCACCAGCTTTGACAAGTGCATTACATCTGACTTTCAGTTCCAGCTGCTCCATGTCCAATCCAGCTACTTGGGAATGAGTCTGGGAAAGTAGTAAAAGATGGTGCAAATTATTGGGCAGCTGCTACCCATCTGGGAGACCTGGATAGAATTCTAGACTCTTGGCTTTGGCCTGGAACAGCCCTGGCCATAGACCATCTGGGAAGTGAACCAACAGATGGAAGAGCTATCTGTCTGTTTTTCTGTTATCCATCTTTCTTTCTTACACAAAGATGGCTTTCTGTAACTTTGCCTTTTGTAGAGAGCAATAAAGACTTTAAAAACAGAAAGAAAAATTTTACCCATGAATATTTTGCACAAATGCGATTCTTTCTTAAATATGCCTCTGAAATGAGAAATACCTCAATCAGAAAACCAGGTATGACATTTTCAAATGAGATGTTTAACTGGACTGCATGTTTTGCATATTCATTCTTTCTTAAGGGCAAAAGGAATCTGAAACTGAAAAATTGAAAATTCTCAGCAATTTTAAACAGGAAGGTCATGAAAACCCATGTTTAATTATGCTGCCTTTACAATATGATTACATTTTTATTCGATTTTAGTCATTTTTGCTATTTATATCATAACCATGATTACATAATGTACTTATTTTTAATTTGTTTACCATTACACTATAATTAGATTTATAATCAGGTTAACAGATGCTTCAGCAACATGATCTTCTATAACACCGTATAAATCCAACATTGTGGCTCCCATTGCAAGTCAAGGAACCGTTCCATTACAGGAATGCATTTAACGTTTGACTCCAATGTGTATGGAAAATATTCCAATATGTCTTTGGACACAATGTTTTTCCCATAGATAGTTTTTTTTTGGGGGGGTTATCTATTAATACGTAGAATTACTAGGTCAAAACCTAGAAACATCTTTAAGACTTCAGATGTACAGAATTTTGTCAAATTGTTGACATGGCCTGGCAGTAGATCCTGGATGCAAGTGTAAATTTATTCATCTAACTATCCAAGTAGTCAACATAAAACTAACATCTGATTTACAATAATACTCATCATTATTATTTTTAAAAAAGAATTATGTACATTTATTGGAAAGGCCAATTTACAGAGAGATGGAGAGACAAAAAATTTCTCCCTGCTGGTTCACTCCCCAGTGGCTGCAATGGCTGGAGCTGAGCCAATCCAAAGCCAGCACCAAGAGCCTCTTTCAGGTCTCCCACACGGGTACAGGATCCCAAGGCTTTGGTCCATCTTCTACTGCTTTCCCTGGCATAAGCAGAGAACTGGATGGAAAGTACAGCATCTAGGGTGTACACTGGAGCTTCTAAGGGATTCCAGTGTATTCAAGGTGAGTATTTAGCTAGTAGGTAGGTTATTGCAACAGGCCTACACATCATTATCCTTAACATCATTGGAATTTTCGCTCAAATGATATTGCTCATTATTAGAAATAGGTATGACTGAAAGATGATTCCATTGTTTATAGCTACTTCCATCATCCAACCGACCTCAGTTTAATATCCTGTTTCTGGCCATCCTCCCTCCCAATCTGTTTCCTACTGAAAAGCATCCCAAACTTGCTTCTTCTCTCTCCCATGTCATATATACTGCAGAGGCAGTCCTTACCTGTGATGCTTGGGGTTGTACAACAGAATTTTAGACAACAGTTTGCAGTAGGTTCCCTGAACTGGGTCCATCTCTGTTGGCTGTTGATCTCAGGATTCAAGTTTGTACTCCCACCAACCTGTAGAACCCTGCGAGGGTTGCTGTTGACATCATCTGCACACAAGAAGACACACCTGACCTAGTCACTCTGACTGAGCATTGTTCCTCAATACCTTTGACTCCTTTTCACTCATTCTCTTCTCTCTTATCCTTTGATGGCGCTTGGGCAAGTAGAAGGGCTTTTAAGGTCTCTTGAGGCTTCTCATGAAAAGGGAATCCTGGAATCAGGCTTTAGCTGCACGGTGTAAAAAGCTGTGCATCTCTGATCTTTTCTGCATCATGATGCCCATTCCATGATAGTGTAGATCCATGAGTTTCAAAGTAGTTTTTGAACTGTGCTTCTTTGCAGCTGCAATTTCAGGAATAGAGGAACAGAGGTTGCCATGGTCAGAAGAGATGTGAAATGCTACTATCCTAAACAATCTTCTTGAAGATGTCCAGTTAGTATTAACATATTCAAAATTTCATGGGTATTAGGATAAAAGTGCATGCTTTAATCTAGTCATTCCTCACTAAATACTGAATTCTTTATTCCTCTTTTCTATGGGTGAAACTAGAGTCCCTTTTCCTTAAAGTCTATTTGGAATAATCTCTACCTTGACAATATAGTCTGCTATGGAGATGGGCCAATGTTTGCTATTAAAGGAACGATCTAAAAATGAGTCTTCCCCAGTGTTGGAGAAGTGTAGGCTGTGCATGCATTGTCTTTCCACAGTTATACACCTGGACTATTTGGAAACTGCAATCTCCATGCAGCAAGGACTGTGCATGAACAATAGCAGATAGGAGTCTAGCCTATAAGGTGCACACTGTTAGCAGGCAGACAGCCAATGAGTACCTGCTTGGGAGAATTGGATGACTTTATGGGCAGTTGTTTGCCCACCAGTCAGAAAGCTTGTGTTTGATTTATGAGGACAATGTTCCCATAAAGCTGTCTGGTGTCCATAGGGAAGCATTAGGACACCTTGAGAACCTGAATGGGATCCTTGATTTATCTGGAGCCATCATGCTCATCTCGCGCAGCTGGGGAACTGCTTTGCTGCAGAAGAGAGTTTCACTTGGATGTGAAATTAATCAGTTTTTACAGCTTTAATTTTTGCCAAAGACGCTGTGTCAGTGTGTCTAGTACATGCTGTGTTTGAGCTGAGAAGCCTATGCCTTGCATTTGACACCACCAACTGTCATGGTAAACAAGGGGACCAGGAAGGTAAATCCAGGGATGACCATCCTCAGGGACCTCCATGAACTTCAGTTCTGACCCTGTGCTCCATGCAAGAAACCCCTTCACCAACCTAACACTAGTGGCCAGTCCAAACTTTGCTTGCCGTGACTTGAGATCTACCACTTTATAAAGCTGGCTGAGGTTAGATTCTGGGTCACAGTCAAATAGAGAGAAACCATTCGTTCCTGGATAGATCATAGGAGAGTGGTTTCCATGTTACTTTACATCCATATTGGCATCAGACCAATAACACAGCAATGATCAGGCACTTCACCTATCTTTCAAGGCTCTGAAAAGATTCATGTGTGAGATTTTGGTTTTCACATGTTTTTGAATACCACACGTAAAGAGCCTGGATTTTATGATCTGATGCTTTCTGCCAAATCAACCTCTGAGGCAATTAAATTAGCAGGGGCTGCATGTCTTCCCAAGAAATAAAATTAGGCAAACATGGACATTTATATTTGCTTCAATATCCTCAGCTTGACAACAACAACAGGCAGTCACACAGAAAGGGTCGACCATCAGGTTTCTGAACATGATTTTTTTTTTCATTTTTCAAAATCTTTATTGAAATATAAGGAGAACTCTATAGACAAAGATGCTTTTTTTTCTGGTCAAGTTTCATGGGGGGAGAAACAAGCATAATCATGCTTATTCATCCATCTTCTGTATTAGTTTGGATGGTCTGCAGAGAGGCAGGATAAAATATGAGAGAATCATGGCTTCTACTCTCAAGGGGCTCCTGAGATTCCAGCTGAGGGGCAGAAAAGACAGACAGACAGGAGTAGATGCTACCCAAGGCAGAAGGCGAAGCCTGTGGTAATAAGAAAACCAACAAAAAGACAGAGGAGAGGAGGCCAAAGTTAATGCCGGGTGGGAGGACTGGGGAAGAGTGCACAGCTGAACTGACTCACAGTGGTGAGAGGGGAAATGACTCAACTTTCAAAACAGAGTCTGTAGGGAAAGTATTTGGCCAATGTGCTCATATCTAAAGTTTGTGAGATGGTATTCTTTCAAATAAATATTTCATAATTGAACATTTGAGTTCCTGAGACTGTCTACAAGTAGCTTACTGTTTGTGTTTCCCTTTGGATTGGTTTTTAACATTTGGTAGTGTCTTATCATTCTTCACCTTCTTAGGACAGCATCTTGCTCTAATCAGGGAAGAAAGAAATGATAGCACATTGTTGGAGGAGAAGGACAAGCTTTTCCATCTGGTGACTGCAAGTTAGAGTTCTTCCGTGGCATACATGGGCGTGCAACTTTTGTGTGCATGTGTGCGCATTTGTGTATGCTCTTTCTTCTTGACCAATGTTCTTTCTATATGGCCCTTTTCAATGGATATTTGCATTGATCCATTATTCTTTCCTCAAAGCATGGAAAGAATGTCTGATGAGCATCATGACCATTGTCAGGGCTTGTCCTTTCAAAGTCTACAGCCTGGTAAAGGGGAAAAAAAAAACCTCATGTAATCAGGCATTACGATGTGGTTTTATAAGTGCTATGACAAATGGAATGTAGAGTATTTGCGGGCAGATAAGAAAGGCTGCAAATAATAGCTCCAGAGATGATGCCTGAGCCCCTCAAGAATTATGTGAATAAGGGAGGGTAGCTTCTTGTCAGTAAGTATAAGTAGTCATGGAGCAATTTGGCAAAGAAAACAGCACACTCGTTGAGCTTGGTTAAATTTATGTGCAGTTAATTGCACTGTGTGACCTTGGAGATGTCCAGGTGTTTGATACACGCCTAGTAGATGGCCAAGAGCAGACTGATAGATGACGTATGGTGCACTGATAGAGACATCTATGTCTGAGTAATGAAAATCTCTCAACCTCAGCAGATTTGAAGTTCCTCTAAAACTTTATATAGATTAATTAAAACATACTTTGCATTTAACTGTCCATTTCAAATGGAAGTTAACAACAACAACAAAGAAATCTCATCCAGAGAAGAAATCACAGCTCAAAGTAGGAGCCACTAGATTTTTTTGTTTTGTTTTGTTTAACTTTTGTTTGAAAGGCAGAGTTACTGATAGAAGGAGAAACAGAGAGAGGTCTTCCATTTTCTGGCTCATTCCCCCAAATGACAGTAACAATTGGAGATGGACTGATTCAAAACCAGGAATCAGGAGCCTGTGGACTTCAGCTATCCTCCACTGCTTTCCTAAGGCATAAATAGGGAGCTGGATCAGAAATGGAAGAGATGGGATGAGAACGTGGGTCCATGTGGGGTACTGGTATTGCAGATGGAAGCTTAGGTTTTTACACCACTGTATTGGCCTCCAAGGTACCAATATTTAACATACGAGTGTATTTGTGTATCAGTAGTTTATTTTAGCTTAGTGTAAATTTATCTTATCTTGTTGGCTAGATGCCCCATATATCCTCAATGCTAGTCTCTTCCAATCAAATCCTGATTTCTTCCAGTAATCTGTCTAGTATCCATGTGCCCACCCTCTTGCTTCACTAACCCATGTGGAGGAATGCCAGATCACATGTGGAACATTGATTCAAAGCTGGGCATGGGATAAAACACTTAGAACCATACATGCAGATTTCTGAATGCAATATCTAAAATTATGCTGGCTGCCTGTGTCAGGGAAGTCAACCCTAGGGACACAGCCAGTGGTACGTCAGCACTCTCCCATTTAGGCAACCTAGAAACTCCTTTGTTTTAAGTGAGGTGGTGTTATTTTACTTCTAGTTTAGTTGTTTAAGATTGGGCTTTATGAACTCTAAGTTAAAATCACTGTAATGGACACATGTAAATAGCTTGATTATCTCTGTTTTTATAGATAAGCTGAGGATTCAATAACTCATACACATTATATTTTTGTGTGCTTTATGTTATTTATCACAAATCTGTTGGCCCTTTTCCATATTCCTGAGGAACAGTGATCTTTGTACCTGCTATTTGCTGAATCCCTTATTTAGTGGAGGATTACACTTTTGGTTATAAAGTAAAATGGAAGAATGTCATTATAAAAATTAAAAGGAAAATAAGGAAGGAAGAAGAATAGTAGAAAATATTTTGTTCTTAAAACTATATACATGAAATGCATATTTGGGCCTTCGTATCAGTCAATTAATCAATAAAACATCAAGTCACTTATCCACGGTTTTATAATTGGTCAAATATGAGAACTACAACTGAATTTAAGTATATCTTACTGTGAAGTTTAGTGGTTGATTCTGAAACTGTCTCTTTCGTACTCTTTGTGTATTTATTTTAAATGTATGCTGTGAAAGCACTTGAATCTACGCCAAAGATTGCTAATAACTCAAAAATGCAATCAGTAAGAAAGTCCCTGTCAGTCAGTGGTGTACACGATTGAGAACACATTTTCTCTGTAATGGGACAGGTGATGTTTTGGACTTTATGAGTCATGTGATCATGTGTCAGAACTACTTTTACCCCTTAAAGCTCAGAGGCAGAAAACCTGTAGGACATGAGCTTAACTTCTTGTTGAATAAAATTTTAATTGCAAAGTAGATGCTATCCAGATTTGGCACACAGAGGACAGTTTATTGATTTATGTGAACTGGCTCTCAATCCTGAGGAACGGGTCCCTAACTAGGATGGGTAAATAGTAATTTCACTAGGCATGTGCAACAAAATGTTACACTGGTTAAAGAGAAGGAGGTAGAGCTGAGGCTTGGAGTGCTAGTGTAGGAAGAGACAGATCATTTGTTCTCTTTTGGAAAACTCCAGGCGTAGAAGAGGATGACGGTTTTTCAGTTTTATTCTGCAGATTTAGGAAACCCTTCAATCCAGTGTAAATTGAACGGCACCTTAGGACTTGCCCAAATAGAGAGAAAAATCTTAGAATATTGCTAACCTAGTGTCTACATATTACCTGAAATTTCTGCCAAAAGAAAAAAATTCAGCAATGCTTGCCCCAAAGCATCATTTTTTCTTAATATTTAAATTATTGAATGATCCACAAACATTTTAATACATAGCTGCTCTTTCAGCAAATGGGGAGATAAGGGTCGGGAATGAATAGATGATTACAGCTATTTGACTTTAACTTTAATTGCTTTCCAACAGCCACAGAGAATGAACTAATTTTCTCAAAACAATATTTGTTCTCAAACAAAGGTCTGGGAGTTAAGTTTTGTCAGTACAGCAAGGCACTTTGGAAGAGCACATGAACAATTTTCCTTTTTTTCCCCTAAAATTAATCGTTGCTGCACATAGACTGATTTCTTGTGTGTGAAATCTAAAATATTGAATCATGTTTGCCCTTTTATACCTATTATATTTAAAATAAAAAAGAAGGATAGTGGAAAGCCAAGTCCAAAAAAAAATGGGAAAGGAAAATATTCATGCTTCTTCCCAGGATCTAATCTATTTTCTGTCTCTGTTAATTTACCTATTCTGAACATTTTATGTGAATACAAATTCTCATTTAGCCTAAATGTCAACCTTTATCCACTAATCATAATGCCTTAAACAGTCACTCATGGCAAAGTCTGTATCAGTTATTTATCAATAATTTTTTGAAAAATATTTCCTTATGCAGATGTATTAGTTATTATCCATCTATCACTTTATGGATAATCCAGTCACTTCCACTTTTAGCTGGTTTTAATAATTCCCCTGTTGCATTGATAAACAAATATAAATATTTACTATTTCATTGCATGAGCACAGTATTACTGAGACATAAATTACTTGTTTAACATTTTTGAGGAATTGTCATGCTTTTTTATTAGAGTTGATGAAAAGGAAATGGTTGGTTTCTGAATAGTAAAACGAAGGGCACAAATCATGACTAATATTATAATTAATGGAGAAAATAATATTTCAAGTAAGTAACATGAATGATGTTCGTTTTTATGAAGGGGTTTGGGGGGCACATCAATGCTGAGACACTATTTCAAACCTTTAATAAGAATGAAAAGGGGATTTGGAAGAGGAAACCATAGAAATTGCCATGTGAAGTACCATTTTGATTTTAAGTTAGTACCCACTCACCTGTTATCTTGTATATTTTTTCAGTCCGTTTTCAGGAAGATGGTTACTGAATAGCTAGGCAAAGGTGAATGGATTATGTAAAAGCTGTCTTCTAATTGTTTTTGCTTTTACTTGTCCTCAAGTAACAAATAGGGTGTTTTCAAGGAGGAGTTCAAAAATCTGAAACAAGAGCAAAATTCAGCATAGATGGAACTGCAGATTACTAAGAGTATCATGATGGAGTTGGAGACCTCTTGGCTTATCACTGTCTTCCAGTGGTGAAGTGTGAAACTAGAAATGTTGAATGATCCTTTCAACATGCAAGTTCTCCTCTGTACTGTGAAAATAATATATAATTGATCAAATGATGTTGTTATTATTATTATTACCACCCCATGTTTTCTTCTAAAGTCCCCATCATTGCAAGGCTTTCTGTTTTGAATTATTACATCAGAAAGCTCAATGGTCAAATTTAGGCCATCGGAAGACCTGAAAGATCAGGGTGTGCTTCACTAACTGTATTGGCTGTTAAAAACTACACAGATTGTGTTCCAATCAGTAAATATCCAATGCTCAATTCTATCTGCGTGGTGCTTCCCTGGGTGATCCCCATCAAGATATTGATACCTCATCAATGAATCCAGAATCTCAGGAGCTAATATCTGGCCCCACAGCGGGGTCTTCAACACCTTGCTCTATTACTGCAGATGATATGGATGTCTTCGTATTAGTTGCATTATTTCTATACCCTATTTCCATTAAGTATTTTGAATATCTCCTCCATACATACTTCCCACTCCCCCTGAAAATTAAGTGAAGAAGAAAGTTCTAGGAGGTGATGTTTATCCTATCTTGTTGAAGATATGTGGATGCCTACGATGCTGGTATCACTGTCAGTCTTACAACCATTAAGATATTAGATATGCTATATGCTATTATATACTATATCCGCATATAAACTATATATATGTATATATATATATATATATATGCACATAAGTATGCATCCACTGTGTGTCAAGCCTGGGATAAATTAAGAGGCTACACAAATGACCCAGGCAGGTGCCCGGAGTTAGACCAGATAGCTGGGCAGAGTATGAGGAGCAAGCATGTAGGCAGAGAAATTGCAATTCATGTGATTTGCTGTAAGAGGTTTTCGGAAAGTTTATGCAAAATGTTGTAAAACATGTATGCGTGATGTCAATATTTTGGCACCCAATAAAATTATCTGTATATTTCTACTAAAATGAGTACATATAGCTACTTCCAATCTTAGAATTTGAGAAAAACTCTAGTGTAACAGCTTGTCTTTCTCATAAATATTAATTAAAACTTTTGGCATCAGTCAGACATCTATAGCTGTGTATACCAGGTATATAGAAAAACAGATTTGATTTTATGGGATATTAAAAGAGTTCAACGTATTATACTGTTAGGAACCCAGGGGAAACGCAGTCCCCTGAAAGTTTTTCTGTTTTCACTACATGTGGAAAATTCGTTGATTTTGGATAAAGAAGACATGAATATTTGGGTACAGAATGAAGAAAACTCAGTTTTGCTGCTGAGGTGTTTCTGTTATTGAGCCTAGAACCTGTTGTGGAGAGCAGGAGAACAAGTAAAAGCTGCTGCTGCAAGAACAGGGGACATTCACCTGCTATGCCACATAAAGACTCAGCTTAAAAGATTAAGATGTCAGGGCCCCCGTGTGGTGGCCTAGTGGCTAAATTCCTTGCCTTGAACGTGCTGGGACCCCATGTGGGCGCTGGTTCTAATCCCAGCAGCCAGGCTTCCTATCCTACTCGCTGCTTGTGGCCTGGGAAAGCAGTCAAGGACAGCCCAAGGCCATCCCACGTGGGAGCCCTGGAAGAGATTCCTGACTCTGGGCTTCTGATCAGCTCTGACTCCGTCCATTACAGTCACTTGGGGAGTGAATCATCAGACGGAAGATCTTTCTCTCTCTCCTCCTCTCTGTATATCTGACTTTCCAATAAAAATAAATAAATCTTTCAAATAAAATAAAATAAATAATGATGTCAAAAAAAAGAGAGAGCTGTGTCCGCAGCATGGTTAGTATTCTATTTTTAAACTCATTCCTGCATGGTCCATAACCTCAATTTAAAATTTGATGAAAAAACATGCACTAAGAAGCAGAGCTGGGCAGCTGAGGTTTTTTAGAGGAAGTCTTATCGAATTCCTTCCCCCTCTGCCAGTGTGCCTTACTCTAGACATATAAAAGAGACCCTGGGCTTCCATGTCTAACAACTCCCAAATAAACCCATTTCTATTGACTGAGCCCTGTCCCCTGAAGGTTTATTGAAGCTGGGACAGATTTGGAAGCAGTAATTCAAACTAGAATGTGGCAGGTTTATCATGCAAATTTCGCAGGCACTTGTGTGTGTGTGTGTGTGTGTGTGTGGGATAGACAGTAGGGCTGGTTGAGTTGAACTAGGCTTCAGTGCTCATTGACATGCACGAGAGCTGAATGGGATGTTGAATAGACTGGAACAGTCTGCTGTACATGTTGGCAAGCATGGGAATCAGGGCAAGAGCAGTCCTGGTGTGGGCTGTTGTGGGTCACCCCAACTAGACTGCAATTCCCACTGGTTTTCCTGGCCAAGTGTGTAGTGGGTGGGACCGGTTTGGGCTGCAACATCCATTGGTTTGCGTATAGAACAGGGCTGGAGACAGAACTGACCCAGTAATTACAACCACCAGTGTGCACATAAGCTGATTGGAGTGACAGACTGTGCCAGACCCTAAATTGGCAAGCACACACAAGAATCAGGGATAACCTCAGATGAGGTTTCTTTGGAGATGACCCAGTTGAATCACTGGACTCAGAACTCCAGCCATGGAGAAAATTGCAGGGTTCATGGTCCAGCTGTGAAGTGCTTATGTCAAAGCTGGCCTCTTCAGTGGCTTAGATGAAACAGTGGACGGCACAGCCAGTTGCACATGGAGGATACGACAGTACATTAGAACCTGCAGGGGACATGAGGTACCATAACAGAGAATGGAGGACAGAACAAATTGATTAACTACCCCAGCCTAGTGTTGGCAGTGAAAATCTAGGCAAACAGAGACTCCAAGGTGGACTATGTCAGCCAGTGGATTCTGGAGACATTTCATCGTGCTTAGTGTGGCGAGATCAGCAGCAAATAAAAACTGTTAAACTAGCAAAACCACTTGAGCAGGCCCCTCATAGCATGTTCCACATCGGGGACCCTTGGATGGTTGTGAGGCTGGGGGTGTGGCTTCTCCCTTTGTTTCTCCCCTTTCCCAAGATATAGGAACAGAAAAAAATAATGTAGAAACAATAGCCTCACCCACTTTTCTCTAACCCTAGGTCCTTTGAGCCCTAATCAACTATGTAAATATCATCAAAAATTGAAAAAAATAAGAATTGATGGCTCTGGAATGTTTCTTAGAGACCTGCGAGTCCTCATATTAATCCCATGACTCAATCCAATTCAAATTCACATAGCACAACATTCCCTTATTTCATTCAACATGGCAAAGTGAGCAGTTATCTGATCTTGGGCAGCAGTGGGTGAAATGATCCTTGCCTCTTGCTAGCTGAGAAATGGTTTGTTTCTCTTTTCAACAAGACCACATTCTTATTGTGATTTTCTTTGACCAAGCTCCAGAAGTCAATGGCTGCCATATTTCGATGACTTCTGGCCTGGAAAGATATTTTGCTAATTCTAAGAACTTTTAGATCTCATCATCAGATTCTCAACTTTCCTTTGAGAGTTTTATCTCATGAGCTCAGTAGAGGAGGAAATAAATAGTTGAGGAGTCTGAAATTTGCAAGCCAGAAGTGTGAAGTATATTTATGGCATTCTCTGCGCTTCATCATTGCTCTACAATGGGTAATTTTGCTCTTCCTGCACAGAACTCATTTTCTGGTGTCAGTTAAAGCATACATATCTGAAACTCAACACCAATACGAACCCTTTGGGATGCCTCCAGAGATAACTACAACCTGAAAGTAGCTCTCCTTTCTTTGACTACTTACTGCAAGTATTATTTCTGATAGCCAATTTCTCAGTACTCTTATTCCTTTAACAAAAATGTGTCCCAAAAGTGTGCATCATTGTGCTGGCAATGTAGAAAACCTTCGTGATAGTGAAGTTCAGCTCAGTACTTAAGAGAAAAAGCAGTCATCATTTTAATTCATTAATACATCCACTTTCACTGTGAAATCTTCAGGGATTTCTGTCTTCTGGCCTTGCTTTTCATCCCATTTTGCTTTTGAATGGATTAACTACTGCCACCTCCCAGTGTGTGTATAATTACTGTACTGATTGCTTACTGTGTATGCTACATGGGGTGGAAAGAAGACAAAAGTGAAAAGCAAAGCACTTTCCCTCCCTGACCTCCTCAGGCATAAAGACAAAAAAAAGTAGAGAGAAGTAGAACGCATTAGGCTACCTATAACAAGTGATCAGTCATTGTTCACCTTGGCAGAAGCCATAGTGCATGGGTTGAGGCCTTTGCCTTTAATCATAATGTTCAGAAACCCATCCTCAGCACCATCTTTGTTCATTCTTTTAAAAAGATTTATGTATTTATTTGAAAAGCAGAGTTACAAATTCAGACAGGAAAAGAGAGAGGGAGGTATTTCATTTGCTGGTTACTCCCTAGATGGTTACAAAATTCAAAGTCCAGGTGGTCCAAAGCCAAGAACCAGTAACTTCTTTCAAATCGAATTTCCTAGATGACCACAGGGATCCAAGGATTTGAACTGTCTTCCACTGACTTCCCAGGGACATTGGTTGGGAGGCAGATCCAAAGTGGAGCAGCCCAGGCTCGAACCGGTGATCATATGGGATGCATGTGCCACAGGCTCTGTCTTTCATCTGCTACACCATAGCTGGCCCTTCTGCTCATCTTAAGTCCAATGTTTTTTTTTGCCACTTTGGGTCCTTTTTCTCTTCCCCTACCTTCCATGCTGTGAAGCTGAACATTCCATCAAATTCTTTATACATCATAAAAATTGATCTTTGGAGCTCTTAAACTCCAACATCTTTTCACTTTTCATTTTTTTCAAATAGAGTTGATTTTTAATGAAAATGCTAAAAACAAGCATACTTTTCAATAGGGAAATTTTGAAAAATATGCTGAACTCAGGTGATTATCATTCTGCAAATATCAATTGTGCAGAGCATGCATACGGAGACCTGCTTTGCCCATGGTGCAGGAGGATAGGAGAGCCACAGCTGGCATGCTGGAGAGAGTGAAGTCTAATCATGAGACAGCCTGGTGTACAAGCGAGCTTAAAGGAGAGTCTTAAAGGGCCAGGTGTTTGGCCTAGCAAGGAAGGTGTTTGTGTCCCACATGTGAGTGCTGGGCTTTGATTTCTGGCTCCAGGTCCTGATTGCAGTTGTGTACTGCTATACATTGTAGAAGGTAGCAATAATCGCTCAAGGAGTTCCATCCCATGCCATTGTACCGAGAGATGTGGCTTGAGTTCCTAGCTCCCAGATTTGGTCCACATCCTGCCATGAGGGCCCTTGACCATGGATGGATGCTTTCTTACTCTCTCATTGCTCTCCTCTCTGCCTCTCAAGTAAAATAACAGTGATTTTTAAAAGCTGGACAGAGCAATTTACAGGAATGTTTAAGACTTTCTTTTAAAAAATTTACCTGGACCTTCATCAAGACATTATTTTGAACACAGTTCTCTACTCTGTAACACGTTTATTTGCCACATTTCATTCCTAGAAAGAGAAATCTAATGAATGACATGACAAAATAACACTGTATACTGTAGTTAGCTTAGAGTTTTAAACTATTAGTGTTTTAAGATTAGTGCAGTTAAAAAAAAAAACAGTAAACAAGTTCCGGAAATGTTGAACACATTCACAGATGCGACTTGTACATCTGATCGCTAAGATGCACCAACGTTGTTCTGGACCATAACTTTCCTGGTGTGGAGTTAGATCTTATCCAGTATCTCATTCTCACAAATGCACATGCTTTCCCTTTAGAACAGAACCCTCAGTTGGGCACATTAGAGCATGCTGGGTTCCCTTAGGGAACAGAAAGAAAGTAAAGAACTGAACCTTATGTGAAGGGACTTCAACATGCTAGAGGAAAAAATGAATTAATAAAAAAAAATCAAGCATAAGCTTTATTTCACATCGTAAGATCTAGCAAGTTCAAGGCCCTTTTGTAAGTGATGATGCCAGCCAGGTAGTCTGTCCTTTAAGATCTGTGGGTCCCATGTCAAAGCAATTTTTTTTGTGCATTATTAGATGAAGGGAGATCGGTGCCCTGTTAAGATATTTTAAGAGTAGGAAATAAAAAGAAGTCAGAAAGAGACACATCCACACTGAAAGGTAAATACATAATGAGTTCTATTAGAACTGTAGCTAAAGTCACCTTTGGAGAGAGGAATGAAAAAGCATATTGGTGGTCAACTCTCTGGTGATGTTTCCCTGGATATATTTCTACTAAAGCTTTGGCTAAAACACTGTAATAATAAAAGGATGTTATCTGTCATGCTTTGACCCTTCAGAAAGTCAATAACCCAGATGCCGTGAGCATCTGAAACTATGATCAGCAAGACTCTGGCTCTTGACCTGCCCACTTTGGCTTCGTCTGGATCACTTCCATTTCTTGGCAGGCATTGGCTTGAATGTGCTTTCTCTTCAAAGCCGTCTTTCATCTCCTTGGACCATTTTTCCAAGAAATGCTTCAGGATTTTGATCCCACTTGTTCAAAATAGAAAGCTTGGTTTATGTCTGCAGCTAATCTGGGCACAACAATCAAAACATCCATCGCCCCACTTTAATTTTCTGTTAGAATTGTCTACAATGAACCGCTTGAGCTGTGTGTGGTTCCAGCTGTTGTTTCTGCCGTTAATTGTTGGTCTTCTTCACGTAAGGGCTACACAAAATTAGTTTCTTCCCTGCCATTTCTTGTGTGCTTCATCTGCAATGTTGTTGTATCCCTTCTTAAAACAAGTGTAAACTTTCTTTGAGGAAAGTGTCCCCTAGAATTTTTTTCCCTAAACATTCAGATTTTTATATTCAACTACACATATAACAGAAAACATATTTTTTTTGAGACTGGCTTATTTCATTAAGCAAATTTAATTCCAGTTCTGTTTAATTTGATGGACTAAGTATGCAGGCATGAAATGGATATCCTGCAATATGATTGTCATTCTCAGCCCTTGTTTAAAGTCCTGCATAACTGCAGTCTTCCCACATTTTACTTGTTGAATAGCATGTTTAGTTGTGCATTAAAGCCTGTGATTATAAAGTGGATTAATATTATGTCTTTGTACCATGTCAATTACATAATGTTGCAAATTGCTGTTGATGTTATATTGGGACTCTTAATTGACTGGGATGATATTCTACCAGCTCTAACTTCGGACCAGAAATGGTCTCCCCAAGAAACTGTTCAACCCATCTGGACAATAAGTAGCTGGACTCTATGCTTGGTATACGTTTGCAAGGAAAGAATCTTGATTGAATTTGAACTGTAATACTGCATCAAGGTGGAGGAATCCACAAGGGAGGAGGGGCGTGGGGAGGGGTGAGGGGATTCCCAGAGCCTATGAAACTGTCACATAATGCAAAATAACTAATAAAAAAAAGAAAAAAGAAAAAAATGTTATGTCTTTGTACTGTGTATATATATACATATATATGTATGTATGTATTTCTATATGTGCATATACATATATATGTATATACATACAAGCTATGTTGTCTGTTTCATACACTAGTTTCAATTGTACATAATAGAACTATAACATGGCTAACTGTTACTTTGACACAGTACGCTTATTAATCATTTATAAAGGTCTAATGGGGAAGCATGGAGTTAGTATAGCAGTCTACTAATTCATTAATGGTCCAGGGTGCTCCTTTCCATTCACCTTGTTGTCCTGAGAGGAGTTTGACTTCAGAATGAATTACCTGTCAATGCCTCTGTGATTTTATGGGGACTGCATAAAGAGATGCTCTGTAAACTTTAGGATTCTTGGTTTAATGTTAATCATAGCTTGTCCATTTGCTTTTCTATTGAGAAGAAGATAAAAATCCAATATCTTGTCATTGTTTTGATGTTAAATTATTTAAAAATATTTTCCTTGAAACCTGGCAGGTTGGTATCAGGGATAAACCTGCATGTTTTATGTTAATTTTGAGATTCTCCAAGCCATGGAAATAGAAAGCTTGTGTACATGGTAATTATGGTATTTCTACATTCTCCCACCTTAAGCCTTTGCCGAATCATTTGCATGGGTCTCTCATCCTATGTAACATGCCGCCAGAACACAGTATGCTGGAAAAGCTGTTCTAGGCTAGTGCAGTAATGACTGAAGACAGCAGTTGTCAAATGGAAATTAATTGATTATAATTGCTTTGCCATTGTCTAACGTTTGGAGTCTGTAGCTTGTTAAAACCAGGGATTATACAGTAAGGCTCTCACTTTTTAAGCTGTACATTATGTTAATGAAAAGCTGTTCTTAGAAGAGTGATCAGTGAATATCAATAAATGTATAATAAGAAATTAAAGGAAAAGTTAACTAGTTGATCATGAGTTAATATATTTCAGCAATCAGAGTAGCAGTTAACTGTGTGGCATTTCATATTGAATTTCTTTTTTGCCCGGAGCTCCTGAATTTTAAATATTTCCCACAGAAGCAGAGGCTGAAGCTGTGTGACTCTTGAGTATATCTGTCTTGAATAACAAATATTCGCAGTAGAGAAGATCTCCTGGAAAACAAAAGATGTGTGTGTTTTCCAAACGATTGTTTTGTTCCAAAATATAACAAGTAGGTATTTTAAAATGGAAAAAAAGTGCAAGTTCTACCAATTATAATATCCAAAAAAAGATAAGTCATTTTTCCTCTAAAATTCATAATACATGGATAGTATGATAATGTCCATTGCTTTTGCAGTGTTCGTCAATGCGGAGGATCCTGCAGTGATAGGATAAATGTGAAATTATACCTAACTTTTGGCAGGAAGATATTACAGACGATGAGACCCACATTGATAGTATTGCAAAAGTCCTTGCAGGGGAGAATGCAGAGGCATCAAGCTTACCGTGTACTGCCCCTGCTTCCTATTTCCATAACCTAGGGAATTCTAAAATTAATGTAAAATATGCTTTTCCCTTATAGTGACTTATTTTTTAATGGAAGATTTATTTTTTTATTGGAAAATTAGATATACATAGAGGAAGAGATATATAGATAGATCTTCCATCTGCTGGTTAATTCCCTAAATGACTGCTACAGCCAGAGCTAAACCAATCTGAAGCCAGGAGTCTCTTCTGGGTCTTATGTGGGCGCAGGCTCCCATAGCTTTGGGCAGTCCTCTACTGCTTTTCCAGGCCATTAGCAGGGAACAAGATGGAAAATGGAGCAGCTGGTACTTGAGCCAGCGTCCATATGGGATTCCAGTGCAAGCAAGGTGAGGATTTAATCATTGAGCCATTGTACTGGGTCCTAGTGACTTGATTTGTTTTATGGAAACATCATTGTTATTTTTTAACCAATATAATATTGTAGGTTTACAATGAAGTCTTCTATGATCCTTTCTTTTACTGGTAACATCTAAATGTTTGGTGATATTAGAAAAGGATCAGATTTATCAGAAGAATTTTCAGGTAACAGTTTAGATCATGGCTCAATTCCTTCTCTCCAGGAACTCGGAGATTAAAAAGGCAGCTAGAGTTGGGATAAATATTACTTGTACAGCTGAGTGTAGTGATGCAAACAATAAGAGATTCTATGGAGACACAAGAGGACACAGTAAGCTCTAAAGGATTTCGGAGTGTCTTCTAGGAAAGGAACTGCCAGAGGAGTGGGTGTCCCACAAAGAAGGCACAGCGAATCTGCTTATGGAATTTGGAGGAAGTTAGTGTTGGGGAATTGCACTGTGGAGTTGGACTTCCTGAAGAGGTGTGTCTTTTGAAATATACCCAGAAGAGATCCTTTGGAGGATTTTCAGCTGCGGGGGAGACGTGAGTGGGTTTTCTTTTTGAATGATCACTTTCCTGTCTCCTATCATTTTGGACTTGGAGCAGGGTGGAGACTCAAAGACACCATCAGTAAACTGGTTTGATATACCCTAAGTTTAATGCTATTAATAAGAGCCTAAATGCTGAGCAGCTTGTCTTTGACTTCTTAAACCCTTTTTTTTTTTCTTGAATGCTACTGAGAAATTATTGCTAGTACTTCAGTTGTTCCAGAATTTGTGTTGAGCATATGTCTGTATGGTAAGAGCATGCATGCTGCAGGTAGCACAGATTGATGGATGCAGTCATATTTTGGGGGCCTATATAAAAGATAGCTTCACTAAAAATGTATGCAATTATGACTTTAAAAAGTACATGTTCAAGAGAATGCTAAAAAGTGGCAAGGGTTTGCTACTGTTAAATATTTACTGGAAACATTCTTCACCTCAGAATCTGTTTCAGAATTTGAAACATTTGCATTTTAATTACACAATAAAAGAAGAAAATGAAAGAATAATTGGCTGAGCTATCAGCCAATTATAACTGTAACTAACAACAACAACAACAAAGACTCAAAACTGATGTTGGTTTCCAAGGAACAATCACAATATGCAGTGATCAGATGTTTAATGACATTTGGCAACAACAAAGGGACAGGAACGTGTCAATCCTTCGTAAGACGTGTTTGTTGAAATGGAAATTAATGACACAGATTTTGAGGTGTATGACTCAGGATCCTGCAGCTTTAATTGTTCATCTGTTCTCAGACAGGGCTTGGCTTATTTCAGTGAACAGAACCTAGTGGCAAAAAGAGACAGTAGAATACAGTGGCTCTAGCCAGCCGTATTTGACCAGTGCCACAGAGGGTTCAGTCCTGTCCCTCAAGTCCCTGCAATTAGAGGATGTGACCCAGGCCTGGGTGATGGGAGGAAGTGGCAGCCCAGCGCACTGCTGACCGCTTTTCTGTCTGTGCCTTCCTTGACAGATACCACGACATATTCCACAGAGCGGTCAGAGCACTTCAAACCCTGCCGGGACAAGGACCTTGCATACTGTCTCAATGATGGCGAGTGCTTTGTGATTGAAACCCTGACTGGATCCCATAAACACTGTCGGTAAGTCACTGGAGCCGCTGACGCAAAGGCAGCACCTGGGGAGGCCTGGAGGTGGAGGGAAGTGGGAAACTTTGGGGACAAAGTGCGATATCTGGTTTTCATGGTCCATCTGTAATTCATGGCAGAATCAAGTGTTCACATGGGAGTGGGAAAACCTATCTCTCTACTGTTTGAGAAAGAGAAAAAGTGCAATGAAAAAGTTGACCAAATTATAGAATATTTACTTCTTCATCTTCCAATTTAGTGGAAACAATTGTCTACTTGTTTAAGGAGTTTGTTTATGGTATGAGACTTACGTGGACATGTATCCTGGTAACTCGAACAGAATTCCCACTTTTGCACATCTCAGAGTAGTAGCAAGAGAAGCAACCTGCTCATGTATGAGATGGTGTCTTGGTGTTTTTTGGGACCCAAGCTACAGGCCCCGTAACCGTGTCCTGTCCCAAGAACAATGCATTTTATGTTGACTCTACCCCTCCTTATTCATTTCGTTGGTTCTTTTCAACACCTCTGATGTTGAAACACTCTTCATTCAGCAAGATGCTATACTCCAGGTAGAGAACTACTTGGGAAGAAATCCTGGTAATGTTGAAGAGGGTGTTTAATTGTTTTCTAGAGACGTGAGGTTATATAATTGCTAAAAATAAAAACAAGTGGAGATAAATAGTGCACTTGCAGACTGCAACTTTAAGGCCCAATAGAAGAATCAAATTAGCATTTAGAAAATATTTCCTACAGAGCTTTTATTTCCAGCACTACCCTGGTAATTTGTTTTTGCTTGCCATTGTGTATGCTTCGCTGATCGTCTATATCCACACCTCTTCCCTTCCCTTTATTTACTCTTCTCATGTGACATAGTTATTAAATTAATTATTCTGAATTGTGAAGCATGGAAAATTACAACTTTTTTTCCCTCTCCGTTGCTATTATAAAACTTTATTTGCATGTTGCTTTTGTTAAGATGGTACGGAGAAATGTATCTTAGAGTTAGGAATTTAGACCGTGACAGCAGATCCTGCCAGGCCGAAGAGCCTTCACGTCTTTCCACAGTGGGCTGCTGGGATACAGCTTTGAGTAAACTGAGGAGAGATGTAGCAGGTAGGTCTTTGTCGAATTTATGATATGGGATGTGTCAGGGTGACAGAGCTGAGACCTCTTCTAACCCTGTGTTTATTCCCCTTACAAAATGTGCAACCTGTTGCTGTCCCTGTTGAACTCGGGTTCAGGATAAAGATGGTGTGGGGATTGCGCCTTTTGTCCTCTGGATTTGTATATCTTGTCTGAGAAGACACGGGTTGGAAGCACACTGTGGTTTTATGAGCTCAAGAGAAACTCCTGAAAAAATATAATATGTATCAAAGGTCTTTGGGTGACTTAACCAAATATGGAAGTGACATCAGTTGCTTTCAAAAAATGTGCAAAAACGGATGTTGTGGTTTGGACATGGGAAGAGAGCATTTCCAAGAGGTTCCTATGCTACAGCTGGATCCCCAGTGAGTCGCTATAGAGGTGGGCGCGCCTGGAGGGGTAGGTCATTGGGGACGGAACATAGCTGGTCAATGCTCCATCCTCAGGAATGGATGAATGCCATCTCCTGTGAACAAGCTAGGTCTAGTGTGGCTGGGTTAGTTCCGCTGTTATGAGGAGGCAAGTTGCCTTCTCCCCTGGAGCCTTTGGCTTCCTTTGTGATACACAGGCACTTTATACACTTTATGGGTTCTTTTCATGTCTCTTTCTTGGGATGCAGTTTCTGAAGTATGAGCTAAATTCACTGCTTTACGCTTTGCCCAGTCTTGTTAGATCCACAGAAAACAGACTAAGGTTTGGACAAGCAATTGAGTTTCTGTTCCTAATCCATTGAAGATGTGGGGGATCAGAAGTATCTTTTATTGCTCGTGTTTTACACCAAGAAAGGATCAGCTCAGACTCCATCACAGTGAGACAGATAGAGAGAAGAAAGAGCTGTTCCAATCACCAGTTTGCTCCCCAATGCTTGTGAAAGCCAGCGCTGGGCCTGAGCAAAGCTAAGGGCAGGAAACTCTTGTCTGGATCTCCCACATGGGAGGCTGAGTCCCCCAAAATTGAGCTGTCATCTGCTATGTTGCAGCATGCGTTAGGAGAGGCATTGAATGGGAAGCGCATATTGGACTTAATTCGGATACTCTAATATGGGATCTAAAGTTGCAGCTATCTAAAGCTATCTGCAGGTGTCTAAGTTTGCAGTGCCCACCTCCACAACATTTTGTTCTTCTACAAAGACAAAATTTATATTTGGCTAGGACCCACCCTAATGATCTTATTTTAGCTTAATTTCCCTTCTTAAGTCTTTATTTCTAATATATTCATTTTCTGTGGTGCAGGAAGTTAGTACCTCAACATGTGGAATTTTTGTGGCAGTGACACAGAACAGTTTATATAACAGTGGGTCTCAGGCCCAGAGAAAGAGTTCTTTGCTTTCAGGCATATGTTTATTTTTTAAAAGTCACAAGAAGAGATGTGTCTGTGGTTCAGCTGGACTGAGGTGCATATGTAGTAATTTTGGCTTTTGTCTTCATATTTCTTACATATTTCAGTACAGACAACCTGTTATTTAACATAAAGTGGCAACAGAGCTAATCATGACAAAAGACCAGGCCAGGACAGAGTTGGAACTCTGGTTAGGTTAATAGATGTCTATAAATCTCCTACTAGTACACATGAATAAATCACACATCACATGTGCATGCTATTCATCTCTCGGGCTCTCCTGTGAATCAGAGGCTGGCACTTGTTCCTGCATCCGCCACTTTAAAAAATTCCAATGCTGTTATATTAATAGCATGCCATTTTGTACAGCACTCTCTTTAAGTAGTGTGTTTCTTCATTCTTCTTCCATTCCACAAATGTTTATTGAGTAGCTCCTATCACCAAGATACTGTTGAATAAATACATGCCGCAATGAATGTAAGAATTAAATGGCACTGCAATTTGTAATGTGTTTGGAGAAGTGAAATACTTCATCGTTAGGAGATAATGCAAAGAAAGCAGAGTACTTTAGAATGACAGACGTGCTACCAGGGGCATCTTTATGACCTGTTACTTATGGGATTATATTTCCAGTTCAGTAAGACACCATTTAGCAGATGGAAGCAGTGACATAAAGCCTTGTTCATGATTTTAGCTTACTAAGTGACTTTTCTTTGCTTCAAATTATTATGCATACAAGTGTGAGAGAAATTAAGATTTTATTTTCTAGATTATAAAATCAGCTTCAGCTAAGCCACTCCTTAGGAATCCCTCCTCCTTTTTAGAATGCCTGGTTTGGAATCCTGCTACTCCTCTTCCAATCCATGTTCCTGTTAATATGTACCTTGGGTTGCTGAGAGTGGTGGTCTGAGTACCTGTGTGTGCCTTCCATGAATACTGGAGACCCAGATGTATTTCTGGGTTCTTGACATTGGCCTGGCTCAGCCCTGGTTTTGGTAGGCATTTGGGGAGTGAACCAGCAGATGAAAGTGTTCACTCTGGCTCCTTTTTTGTAATTGTGGATTTCTAATCAACAGATGAATAAAAGATTGAAACCTTTTGTGTTATCACATCACAGCTTTTCTTGTGTAAATTTGAAACTTTTCTGAACTAAACTGTTAACAATATAGGAATCTTGTGATAAACCATATTAGGTCTTTTCCTGTGTTGTATAAATAGACTGTGCTCTAACACATTCCTGTTTCCTCGTTGAGGAAGAAGATCAGTGCAACTCCCAAAGTATCTGGTGTAAGATGCTGACAGGGAGTGTTCAGGAAAAGACCGTGCTGATTTTAGGAAATACCGGTGGTAGGGTGTATAGGCAGGGAAGATAGAGCTATGTTTTTTACTGTGTAGTTTTTTTTCCATTATTTTATGTGCTTTAATATTTTCAAAATTTAGTGTAAACTTAGATGCCACTAGAAGAAAGCATAGGGAAACAATTCTAGATATCAGGGCAGGCAATGATGTTTCAGATCCCCCAAAGCACAAGAGACTTGACAAATGGAGTTCTTATCCAGCGAAGACGCTTCTGCACAGCGAAGTCAACACTCAGTGAAGAGAGAACACACAGAATGGGAGGATAAAGATCTTCAAAATATTCATCTGAGAAAGAATTAATATTCCAAATATATATATAAAAACTTGAAGAATTCAGCAACAAGAAAACAGCAGTTTGGTCAAACCTGGAGAAAGAATCTGAAAAAAAAAAAAAAAACAGTTCTCAAAGGTTGAAATATGAATATCCAATTCTAAATGCTCAACGTTATCAGAAAAAAATTTAATCAATATCAGTGTCATCCTAGCTCACCCCAATGAGCATAGTTATTCTCAAAAACCCAAAAATAAATAGTATAAGGGTATTGTAGATTGCCAAATGATACAGTATGGTGTTTCTTCAAACTCAATGTCCCGTAGAGATGACAATTTCTTCAATCTCAATGTCCCGTAGAGATGACAATTACATATTTAGATTTTGTTCTGTTCACCTAACATATGTTGAATAACGTTTAGGTTTTGTTATTTGAGAGAGACAGAAAGAGCAGGCGAACACAGAAGAGAGTGCTGTCATTCGAAGCTGTTCTGTGGTGAAGCTGGCCGGCTAGGACACAGTTCCATCCCTGTGTTGGATGGCACCTGCTTAGTTGCCTGAGCCACTGAGTCCTCTTTTTGTTAAATATTTGATGAAGGGGTCTTTCAGTATGGCTCAGACACCTTGTATTGTTTAGAAGAATGTAGCCACAGAAATGTGTGTGACTTCCCTGTAGGAGTGCTCACCACAGTTTATGATAACAGCAAAAACAAGCAAACATCTGCATTAAAATGTATAATTACAATACATCTATACATTGAATGAATTCTAAAAATTGTTTTTAAATGTTTATTATGTATTTATGAAGATGAAGTGCTTTAATTGTGGGGTTGATGTATGTGAAAAGAACTGGATGAGAAAAGGCTGTGTCAGCAAGTGTGTTCTTCTTTGAACCTCACGAGTTTTATGTTTGCCACATTACACATGTAGTTCATTTATGTAACACTTGTTAGACATTTGACTTTTTTCTCATTTTTCCATCAAGATAGATAGTACCCCTGTTTCTGCTAAATCAGGGCTATTACAATAAATTTTTATCAGGCTGATAAGCAGATTCAATTAGGTGCTTACGGATTAAGCACTTTCAAGTCTGAAAGTGTCTGTTCCTTCTTATTAGTGATAATTCACTTGTATGTTTTATGATAATTCCTGTGCATTTTGTCATCATGTCTTAAAAGCATAAATAAGTTGGTTTGAAAATTAAAAGATGCTTCCAACAGAAATGAAGCTAGCTAGAGGACAGGAAGAAGTTATTAGAAACTATTTGAATCAAAATATTTGAATAATAGGATAGTCTATGATCTCTTTATTTTGTGTCCTTTCTAGACATTTCCAGCACTTGCGAAATGGTACTTTCTGTAAAATATTCCACTGAAAAAGGTAGTCCTGTCACTGAAGTGATCGATTGGCATTTGAATGGACTAAGTGTGTTTTAGGGCCAAATTCAAGATAAAAGTGTGTGTGTGTTTCTTCTGGATTGGAGTTCATTCAGTGTTTCACCGGACTTGCCACAAAAATGGATTTTCAGAAGATGGGAAAGGATAGTATTTGAGCTGACTTTGACTTGTAGTGATCATTCAGGAAATCTATCACACAATTCACTTTAAAATGCTTGAGTCACTTGATCGATGGAAATGCTACCAAAAA
Organism: Ochotona princeps; assembly: GCF_030435755.1. Taxonomy (NCBI): domain Eukaryota; kingdom Metazoa; phylum Chordata; class Mammalia; order Lagomorpha; family Ochotonidae; genus Ochotona; species Ochotona princeps. The sequence continues at coordinate 12,003,623 of NC_080844.1, read as the reverse complement.
AAAAAGAAAAAAAGCAGAAAGCAACCAAGAACCACCACTGTCCCAGGCAATATTCTGGCAAGGCACTGATCAAAGGGCCGCATGCTGTCCTGCAATCATGATACAGCAGTGGGTATTGCAATTGAAAGGAGGTGAGGGGAACCTTGCAAGGAATCATATTCACCAATCATTTCTAGTGTTTTCTGAGTTGCTTTTGAAATTGGAGGTTCCATTTTGAAGCTGTCTCTGACAAAACAGATAAAATTACAGAACCATCCTTCCTTGTACTTTGTTTTGTCACTTTAAGCTTCTTTAGCTCTCCCACCCAGTGAGGATTCTCATCATCAAATGGTTTCCCAGTAAGTGCTCCAAAAACTGCAGGTAATGATGCCCCATGGTCAAAACAAGAGAGAAGAAAAGGGCATTTTGTATCACATTCCTGAATTCCTTGGGCAAGAAGGATGGGAGAACTGGAAACTGAGACACCTAGCAGTCCAGGTCTTGCTGCACAATCTTTTCTGAATGGGTTTAATAATAAGAAGAAGAGCCTAGAAGAACTTCCAAGTTCATCCATGAAATGTTCACGAATGTTTGTCACACCCCAGGCATAATGGGAGTAGTTTGCAGTGGCCATACTGATAACAGGTAGCTGCTGCACTGATTCTCCTTGACTAGAGGAATGAGCCAAGTTTCAATGATGCTTCTTTATGCATGTCATTTTTCAAAATAGTCTCCTTAACTTGGCAAGGAAACAGCAACAGCCGCACGAGTGCAATTTGGCGAATACATATGTGGATTCACATCCTCACAGTGGTTTCACCTCTTTGTGTAGGAACCCAGGCTTGCTTTGATGCTGTGCAAAAGATAAACAACAACAACAAAAGATATGGAACAAAACAAAAAGATTAATAATGCATAGCCTATCTATTGCCAGGTATTTTTTTTTCTTATTTTAGTGTTCTCTGAGTGACAGCTCCTCTAACTGAATTATGAAATGGTGATTCTTGATGGATCATGATTTTCATTTGTTGTTATGTACATACATTGGCCTAAATTCGCATTTGGTCTAATAGTTTTACTTTGTGAGCACTGCGGACAGGCAATGTACAAGGAATCTTTGTTTGATTTGTGGGTAATATTGATTGTGGTGGCCAACAAGGTAGTGTAGCAAGCTAATCTTCCACTGGTGAAGGCATCTCATATGAGCATCAGTTTGTGTCCTGACTGCTCCACTTCTGGTCTTTCCCCTGCTTATGGCCTGGTAACGTGGTGGAGGATGGCTCAAGCCCTTGGGCTCCTCCACCTGCATGGGAAACTCAGAAGAAACTCAAAGCTTTGGACTGGGGCCCGGCGGCGTGGCCTAGTGGCTAAAGTCCTCGCCTTCTCTCTGTCTCTGTGAAATATGGCTTTCAAATAAAAAAGTAAATCTTTTAAAAAATATAGGTTATGAAAAAATTCATTAACTTCCCAATTATTTTCCATCAAAGTAAAGGCATCTTTTTCAAAAGCCTGTCTCTACATTTTTATTTGAAACACAGAGTGACAGAGATAAAGATAGAAAGATAGTATGTCACTGTTGGTTAATCCTCCAGATGCCTGCATCACAGAGACTGCTCCAAGCTAACAGTTAAAGCCAGGGCCAGGAACTCCATCTAGGTGTCCCCATGTGGTGTCAGAGACTCCAGTACTTTGGTCATCATTTAGCAAATTATCAGGTAGATGAATCAGAAGGTAAAGGCATGACTTGTTCCTGGGGGCTGGGCTATGGGATGCGATCATTCTGAATGGCAGCTGAACCCACTACACTCAACTGCCTTTCCTTCTATCCTGTAGTCTAATTTTTCCATGAGATTTCTAAGCATCCTGATAGGTGTTCAAAGCTAAGAAGCTTGAATGAAACAAGTTTCATTTTCTATTTGCTGTGTGATATTTGTACAAATTGTTTAACTGGATTCTTTAGTCTATCTTTAATAATAAAAGAAGGGGAGTACCTGTCCCATCGAGTTGATGCAGGATGTAAAATAGGTACATATTAGAAGTACACAATGGATACAAGTTGGCATGAGATAGTGTTTTCCTCTTTAAGTTCATACTGACACTAAGGAAAAGCCTATTGAGTGGAATACTTGGAGGGCAGTTGTATGTTTATCATTTGCCTTCATTAAATCAGTAAGAGACTTGGGACTGGAATGGTGGTGTATCAGGCTATTCCCAGGCAAGTCCCAGCATCTCTTCTTGGTTCTGGTTTGTGTCCTGGCTGCTCCACCTCTGATCCAGCTCTCTGCTTATAGTCTTGGAAGACAGCGGAGGATGGCCTGATGCCTTGGGCCATTGTATCCTTTTGAGAGATCTAGAAAAACTTCTGGTTCCCAGTTCTGGATCAGTTAATCCCTGACCATTATGGTCATTTGGGGAGTGAACCAGTGGATGTAAGACTTCTCTTCCTGTCTCTCCACCTCTCTTTGTAAAAATCTGCCTTCTCCAAATAAATAAATAAATAAACAAACAAATAAATAAATAAATCTTAGAAAACATAAGGGCCTCAAGTTTAAAGGTGAGGTATAGGATATGCCAGAGAATTCATATATCCATCCTCAAAGCTCAGGCATTTTACTGCTAATTTTGATATTTTTACAAGTTAGCCATTTTCCTTAACATTTCCTAGTCTGAACATTTATTTATTTTCCCATGTTTTCTTTTTACATAACCTCCATACTTATGTAGATAAAAATGTTTTCATTCTCCTGTTCAATTGATGCAACTTCCATAACTGTATTAATTAACACAAAATGGATGCTAATTTTGCAATTTGTGGAATAATAAAATGGCCTTGACTTTTTTTTGTCAAAAAAAAACCATACTTCAACTAAAAATGTACACAGTAAAAAATATTAATTTTACTTGTGGCAAATATGTGATTCAAAGAAATGAAGTTTGCTTTGTTTATTCTTTCCCTAAATAGCTTTTCTAAGGTTTGACTTTGTATATATTAGCATTAAATACAAAAGAGCTGGGCCAGTGTCACAGTACAGCTGGCAGAGCTACTGCCCACAATACCGAACTCCATATACTTACCACTTCGTGTCCTAGCTGTCTCGTTTCCAATGCAACTTCATCATAATGTGCTTGGAAAAGCTCTGGAAGATGCCCAAGCACTTGAGCCCCTGCCGTTCACACAGGATTCTGAGATAGAGATAGCTTCAGGAGGATTGGGCCAGCAGGTGCAAGGTTCATTCATTCCCGCTCTGCCTTCCTCCCTCTGTCTCCCTCTTCCCCTCCTCTTCGTCTCTTTCTCTCTATCTATAACTTTCTATAACTCTAGATTTCAAGTTGCGAGAATCAACTGAACATAGTATAAAAGAAACCTCTTGGAGTAATTAATGTACAGAGCAAGAGAGAGAGAATATGAATCCATCTACTGGTTCATTCCTCCAAATGTCCAAAGCAGCAACTGTTGGGGATGGACCAAGGCTGGCATCAGGAGCTGGTAGCAGAATGCAGGTCTCCCTCTGTATGACAGGAATCCACTATTTGAGCCATCAACACTGCCTCCTAGAATTGGCACGAGCAGAAAGCTGGAGTCAGGAGCCAAGGGTAGAAATTAATGTGGGATGTGGGGAATCTTCACAGCCAGACTAAACACCAGCTCCAAGAAAGCTTTTTTGAATGTGGGTGTTTGGACATTGGATGAAGTGATAGCTAATAGATTCCAGAGTTTGCATATCATTTATGACTCTCTCAAACTTTCTTCACACCTATGTGATTATTAGGTTGAAAGATCTCATAATGTAATATCATCAACATATTTTTAAATCTGATAGGAAAAGATAATTGAAAATATTTGCTTGCAGACACTTGATACTAGGTCTTCTGCTTTGGTGATTTTCATTCGGATTGGCCATCGGGGCATGGTCCTAAATGATTAACAAGCAAGGTGATGAATTCTTTGTGTCTCAGTTTTCTTATGTGTCAACTAGGACTACTACACAAGTGCAATTATCTAGTGTAGAGGAAACACCCTAAGGTTAGAGTAATCCTAACATCCCATCTGCCTGAATGCCCCTTTTACTTCTCTCTCTCTTTCTCTCTGTATGCATTGTATGTGTGTATTTTAGTTCCACAACAAATCAAAGTAAGTGACCATACAGATGGCCATCCAAACTCCTAAACTTTTCAGATGTAATAGGGGAATTTTAGAAATTTCTTCTGTAAAAGAAACATAAACTAGGAACAACCCATGTGGAATAAAACATATGGTTGCCCTAATTATAATTCTTTATGAAACTCACATTCATAGAAAACCAGGATCACCATATGCCATGTGTGATTGCTTAATATAAATTTCGCAAAACAGTACAGTAGCTACATTGTCATCTTCAGTTTCCACAAATCAGCCGAGAGCTCCCAGAATCAGTGCCATCAGAGTCTGCCTGTGAGGGCAGAACCGGGGAGCCTGTGAGCCCATGTCTTTTGGGTATACCCTAATTTTTTGGGTTATACATATCAACGTCCAATCTCTGTTTTATTTAGTAAACTTGAAAATAACCACAGAGAAATGTGATAGACTAAACTTTTCTTTTTGTATAGAGAAAAAAAATCAAACCAGAGACAGTAGCACTTAAGTTTATCTTGCTCTCTGCAAGTCTATTTGGTTTTCATGCTCACAGCTATTAGGCTGGCTTTGTGAATAACATAGAAATATTTATACTGTATATAGCTTGAAGCAAACTCAACAAATATATATGCATGTATATACATCTATATGTATGCACGAGTATATATGTATGTGTGTATATACATGAGTGTGTGTGTGTGTATACATGGGTGTGTATGTGTGTGTGTGTGTGTGTGTGGTGGATATGCTGGGTCTGGCATCATGTGGGGCACTGAGATTCAGTGCCAAACAAGAAGAAAATGTTCTATCCTGTGAAAAGCTCTCTGCTAGAGCACCAAGAAGTGCATCCAATCCAGTGCGTGGATATCAGGATTAGTACACAGACTGACAGCAAGCATTGGTCAGCAAAGGCCCCACATGGAAAACCAGAGAATATAGAGGGAAGGCATCTTTATCAGGAATATTTACATGCGGTATCTCTCATCCAAGTTTTAGCTATTGAAAGATTAATAATGATCTTAATAGAATAAACAACAGCCAAAAATAAAACGTTAAACATGATTTTAGGAATAAGTTATTTAGAGATTATGCACATATGAGTGATATAGAATGACACCTTTGCTCTGATTCTATGTACACTTAAACAGCAATTTTATATATTTTTCTGTCGTTCGGCCAATGAGTAAGAAGCATGGTCACATCTTTGGGGCCAGTGTAAGGTGTCAGAAACATTGCAATGAATCTTTTCTGAAAAACCTCTAAGATGAAGGCACAAATAGGCATTTGTCTACTTCAAGTCGGTTTGACTAGTGATACAGATATGAGCACAGCTCCTGCAGGTGCATGCAAGAATCCAGGAAGTCCATGCTGATGAACCCGGGAGAGCCTCTGAGAGCTGGCATGTGCATTGGCCATTGGGAAGACAAGAGCCTCCTCATTTCTCCTCGTAGGTATAGAGTTTGCCAACGTAGGCATAGAGTTATTTATGGAACAGATCTTCTCAAACCCGAGGGAGTTAGTATTTCAACATTATTATAGTTAACTGTTAAAAGTAATTCATTCGTATCACAAATTATTTTTTATTTATGTTTTTGGAAGTTTTATTTATTTCTTTTTACTGGAAAGTTAGATGTACAGAGAGAAGGAGAGACAGACAGAAAAACAAAATTTCCATCTGCTGGTGCACTCCTCAAGTGGCCGGCACAGTTGGAGTTGAGCCAATCCAAAGCCAAGAGCCAGGGTCTTTTTCTAGGTTTCCCACACAGGTTCAGGATCCCAAGGCTTTGTGCTGGTTGCTACTGCCTTCCCAGGCCATAAGCAGGGACATGGATGGGAAGTGGAGATGCTTGGACACAAACTGGCACCCATACAAGATGCTGGCACAAACAAAGCGAGGACTTTAGCCACTTGGCTACCGCACTGGGCCCACAAACTATTATAAGTCATGTACTGGAGATATTATTCTTTTTTGTTAGAGCCTTGAAGAATTTGTTGTTACTGTGAAGAAAACAAATTTTGAGAGTTTCACAGGTACAGTTCTGAGACTACAACCATGCATCCCTTACTCCCCGGCTCCCCATCAGTATCACTCATCTACATCAGTTTTTACTATGACATAATTATTTTAAGATTTATTTATTTTTATTGGAAAGTCAGATTTGCAGAGAGAAGGAGAGACGGAGAGGAAGATCTTCCATCCATTGATTCACTCCAAGTGTCCACAAAGGCCGGAGCTGAGCTGATCCGAAGCCCGGAGCCAGGAACCTTTTCTAGGTCTCCCACATGGGTGCAGGGTCCCAAGGCTTTGGACCGTCCTCAGCTGCTTTCTCAGGCCACAAGCAGAGAGCTGGATGATAAACAGGGATGCTGGGACATGAACTGGCACCCATATGGGATCTTGGTGCATGCAAGGCAAGGACTTTAACCATTGGGCCTGCTATGACATAATTTTAATCCACCCTGTATTCACAGACGTAATTCATACTAGTCATAGTACTGAACACATGAGAAGTGGGAAGACAGCAGCTCCACTGAAGTGTAAAAAATGTGGGCTTAGAACCAGAGCCACATCCCCAAAGCATTTCATTCCTGTCATTATTTTGTGCATTCTTAACTTGCTGCTGCATGTCACAGAAAATATAAGCTTTTTATCTTCTTAAGACTGGCTTATTTCACTAAGCAGAATGAATTCTAGTTGCATCCCTTTTGTTGAAAAAGACATAATTTCATTCTTTTTATGGCAAGGTAGTATTCCACAGAATGTACGTGTGTGTGTGTGTGTATACATATATGTCTGTATGTATAGATCACAAGATGTATATATAGAGATTATATATATTATATAAGAAATATATATAAAGATGTGGTATATTCCATAGCATACACACACACACACACACACACACACACACACACACACACAATTTTCTTTATTCAGTCATTGGTTGATAGACATCTAAGTGTATCACAAATTCTTTATGCAACCGATTACTATTTCATAATGATTTTTCTCGGTTGTATACAGAGCAGTCTAAAAAACCTGTCAGGAGTTGTTAACATTTTTTTCTCTTTTAGTATTTATTTATTTATTTATTTTTTTACCTAGAAGGCACAGTTACAGAGGGGGAGAGATAGAAAGATCTTCCATCCACTAGTTCATGCCCCAAATGGCTGTATTGACCAGAACTCAGCCAGACTGAAGCTTGGGGCTAGGGTCTTCTTCCAGGTGTCCCACAGTGGTGCAAGGGCTCATCCATTGTTTTCCCAGGCCGTAAGCAGGGTGGGTGGCTGATAGAACCTGTGCCCCTATGGGATGGTGGTTGAGCACGCCAAGCATTAGTCTGAAAAGCCACCCTACCAGCCCCAGTGATAACATTTTCAACTGCATTCATGTGCCCTGTGTATTTATTATGGTGAATGAAAAATGCAGACAAGTTAATGTTCAATAAAAATGGTATCAGTGTGCTTCACTTTGGAGCTCAAGATTCCTTTTCTTGGACATATTTTCGACAGTGTTTAAGATGATACTTGCAGTCTTCTCATACTGGAACGCCTGAATTTAACTCTTGATTCCACTTCTTATTTTGGTTTCCTGCTAATGTGCACCCAAGGAGGCAAAGTGATGCTTCAAGTGTCATGGTGTCAACCATCCGTAGAGGAGACTGAGGTCCAAATCCAGTTGTCGATGACATTTCAGGTGTAAATGAATGGACGGGATTTCTCCCTTCTCTTTCTTCCTCTTCCTCTCCCTAACCATCTCCCTTTCTCCCTGTCTGAGCCCTTTGAATAAATTAAATTAAGCATTGCTTTTTGTCATTTTGAAGTCATCTTATATTACCTAATGTGAGATTTTAAAAAAAAGTTCATAGTTATGAGTTAATATCTTAAATATGAACTTGCTTTTCATCTGTAACATTTTCCTAATGAATTAAACACATCCATTGAAATATACCTTGACCACTTATCATTGCTGAAAGACAGTAACTTAATGATACCTGTGGATCATTCATGTAAAAGCACCCTACGTTTTCTCAACTTATAAGTGTTCCTTTTTCTGAGCAGAACTGCTGTGAGGCTCTTACAGAATCAAAATAAGATGACTGTGGTAGCTTTACCTTATTGTGAGTCAGATGGCCTGTTGGCATTTTAACACATAGAGCAATACACACATACAGCAATGAACAGAAAAGTTTGCAAGAAAAAAAAGTCTCCAAATAGCAAGGCTTTGTAGTGTTTCAAAGATTATTTCTCATTTCAACAAACACAAAATGTAATTGTCACTGACATCAGGGAATGGAACTGTGATTCCAACAGGAGACTTCATTAAACCACAAACCCTATTCTTTGAGGCAGAGGGGAGTGTGGACATGGGATTGTGCAGAGGTAAGGATGCTGCTACCCAGAGGCAGCAGGCTGTGCAGCCCATCCTCTCTGGAGTCCTCCGGCCCTGGGTGGATCATAATGACACCACGCTCAGAAATCCCATTAAGATCTTTCAGCTTTGCGTCTCAGGAGTGATAGCTTGAATGTCAGTGTGTAGCTCCATGCTGGAGGAGGAAAAAAAAAAAAAGAAAGAAAAAATCCTCCAGTAGTGATAAAATAGAGGCTAATAATAGGACAGGCGAGAGTGGAAAATGCTAGTGTGGAAAGAAATGGCAGGAAGGATGAGCTGCTAAAGTATCTCCTTTAAATAAGGTCATCATTTTGCCACAGTTTAAGGAGTTCTCTTGGGCTAATTTATAGTCACAATCAAAGTCCCATAGATGCTTTATTCCCTTTGGCAAAGTTTTGTTTTGCCTGCACTTGAAAGTCCTTTTTTATTTCCTGCCTGGGTTAGCATCTGAAAGAAATAATGATTATTTTAATGATATTAAATAGTAGCTTTGATCTCACCCTCCCTCATTCCGCTATACCCCAGCACAAGCTAACCCAAATATTATGAAGCTGTGTGAAATGATTCACTCGGGAACCAAACATCTGTTTTGGTTATCATATCCCTGTTTACCTGCCTTGGCACTCCCACTGGGCCTTGGAATCATTTTTGCTTTTGGATACCAACTCAGTAAAAAGTAAGCCTACTGGAAAAGGATGGAAAAGGTTGTTTACCACCTTCATTCTGTCAGAGGAAAACAATCAGGTGTTAAACTGGAGACAGCAGAAATTCTCTTCGCTTCTGTTTCATACCCACTAACTGTGGGACAGAAGTTTGGACCCTGCTTGCACTGTTCATGACTGCCTCTTCAGCGCGTGTAGCACATACACGCAATGCTCCCCCCATTCCACACAAGGCACTGGAAAGGTGGGATCGTGAAGTTCACCCACCAGCAGGTGGCAGGACTGAGCAGCAGCCTCACTTCTGAGCTCAAGCTCAAGCTCTTATCCTCCAACCTTGTCAAACGTCCTGGGTGACGCGAATCAGTGACGCTGATGCGTGGTCCTGCGGCTGCTCAGGATCCTCCTGCAGAGATCCTCAATCAGTCCTGAGGTGCGATGCAACAATCATGCGTTCCGATGATTCTGTTCATATCACTAGTTTGGGGAACAGCAAGTGAAACTGATGTTTCTCTCGTTTGCATGAATCGATGGCTGCTTTGGGCATTTTGCTCAACTGCCGATTTGGGTAGTCAGTGTGGGACGGGTCCTGGGATACCGTCTGCCTGCCAAGGTTCTGGTTGATGCCCTGGCTGCCAACCCGTGGCCCACACTGGAACAGTGAGCAAGTCAGCTGTGCTGTTCGGTACGTGATAAGCTTCCTGGTTCCACTCCAGAGGTTTTTGCCTCATTCTGCAAGTCTCATAAGCCTCTATCCACAAGTAGTACCGAGTGAGTGATCCTGCATACACTCACACATGTGTTGTAAAGCTGCTACAAGCCCTTTTTCCTCCCTTGTGCATTCATTATTGGTTTGCCATCTCACATGCCTGCCATGTGAGAATCCCCGGTTGTCTGCAACAGACTTTGCCCCGTCTCCATCTCATCCACCCCAGTGCTTACGCCAACCAACCTCTCTGGTTTCCATTATAATGGGCGTGTTATATTGGCTGCATTTGCTATTTATAGATGACGCTACGGAATTATTAGTTTTCTCAAACATTAGAGGGTAGACACAATGTCATATCTGTGACAGAGAAATAGATGCAACACTTACAAGGACTTGACAATAGTCACATCTCTCCAGGAATTGGGTACAACCTAGAGAGCTCAGCTCAGGCTTCTTAAAAAACAGGCATTGTTTTCCTATTAGGAGGTCATGGTGTGTGTAAGCCTGACAAAAGACTAAACAAATTTTAAAACGGAAGACTGACTTTTCAAAAGGACAACTTTGATGTATCAAATTCTGTTCTAAATCTAGGTAGGCTTTGCTGTTCCTTACCTGTGTGACATTTGGTAATAGCTTAGCTTAAGTGGACCTTAATTTCTTCTTTGTGAAATGGCAGCACTGTGGATGATGCTGAAGGTCACTTCCAATTCTATATTCAGGTTTAGAAAATGAGCAGTCCCGTGTGTTGCGTCTAGTGTCGGCAAATCCCACATATTGATGGCATTTCCATCAGAGAAAAGTAGAGGGATTTCAGACAGAGCAAATGCTTCCTGAAGCAAGTGTAGTTGTTCTGTGTTCGGAAGCACAAAGGTTGCAACGCCAAATTTAAAAAGGTGTGACTATCATAGGCAGAGACACAGAGTGAATGTGTGAGTCCCAATCCCAACGCTTCTCAAACAGGCATGTGCCTGAACTCATCTCACTAGTTTTCTAGGCTCCGATTCCACTCTATCTCGTCTACAGGGTTCTGAGTCTGAAATCCAGCATTTCTGCTGAGTCTCGTGTGGCATGAGCATTGATGGTGGTGGGACTGGCTTTGGCTTAGCCAGGATTCAGATCTCGGCTGCATGGAAGAACCACCTGGAGCCCACTCTCAAATGACCACCCTACCTGAGGAGCCAACAAATGTAGTTTCTGAATGTGGAATTCAGACATCGGAGTTCTGAATGCTGCCCCAGCTACTAATGTCTTACCAGATTGAGAGGCACAGCTGTACGCACAACTTGCCTTCCATTGGTGCCTGCTAGGTCCCGGAAACCTTAAGCTTCGCGCTGTTTAGAGATAGGAGTTTTCCCACCACGTTAGTGCAATCCAGTCAGGTGTGTTGCTCTCGCTTCTGCTCTGTCAGTTGATGAACATGCACCAACAGGTCATTCTGATCCTCTGACACAACCTGTCCAGTCCATCTTGCTTCTGCACCCAGAGGACCTTCCTCCCACTCCAGGACACCTGGGTGTTCTGCCGTTCCGCACAAAGGTCGTCCTCCGCACTTGGGAACCTATCTCTGCCTGGCTATAGGCATGGCCACCATCCTATTTCAAACCGCTCTTCCCACACCAGTCATGTTCCGTGGCTACCTGTTCAGAGGCTTCCTATTCTTCCTCCTGAAGCCCCTTCTCCCTCTCATTCTTTCCCCTCTAGATACACTGATTGAATACGTTGTTACTCTCTTTCAGATCTACACAAGGCGCTCAGCAATGTACATAAGATGGAATATTTTTCGTACTTTTGCCGCACTGTTTCTTTGGAATTGATACCTGAACTGAGATTGCTTGCCCCAAGGATGTGTCTTCCCTGAGTTGGCTAAACTCCCTTTTGCTAACTTAGTCTGTGTAACTTTGCTCCTCATTATTTCATGTTCATGGCTTTACAAAACCTTTTTATCCTTTATGTTGAAATAAATTATCATTATACTTTTATGATAATATGAAGTTTTGAATGCAATGGGAAACTGATCAGGTATATTAGGCAACTGAATACTTTGCAAACGTGAAACAAATATGCACCATCTACCATGACCCATCAGAATGAGGATAAATAGTGAGAGGCAGAGAATGAATGAATGAGCTTGTGTTTGTATGTGTGTGACTCTGACATACAGAATTCTAAAGAAAAAGTGAAGCAGTTCTTACACGAAAGAGCTCAAGTTCTGTAAGCAGGATGAAGACCTAGCAACTGGACTTGGAACCATCTCTCCTCTTTCCTAATTTGGACTTTTGAGGGTAGCTGGAGTAGGGAGAAGCTGTAGTTGTGGGCATGAAGAGTGTAACTTCCCTACAAATTTTTGATTCTGCATGGATAAGGGTTTCAAAGGGATACCGTGTTTGCTCAGTTTGACCATCTTTTCTTCCACTAGACATTTAGATTTAGAAGTGAAAAGGAAAATGTGATATTTGGATAATCAAGGAAAGTAAAGGCTCTCTCTCTCTCTCTCTCTCTCTCTCTCTCTCTCTCTCTCTCTCTCTCTCTCTCTCTCTTGGCCATTAGGAATCGGTAGGAAACAAGAGCTCTCTTAAATTATCCACAGAGGGTTACTTGTTTCTCTTGTTCACAGATACCAGTACACTTCCAGGAATGAAGAGATTAACCTGGATGAACTACGGAGTGAAACCAGTAATCCATGGAAAGCATTCAGAGGAACCCCAGTGAAAACCTGGGGTAGACGGGCCTGTGTGCGTGACTAAAAGGGCAGAGAAGGAATTCCAGGATGTGGCCTTCGTGGGGCATAATGAGCACATTTTAACTTGCATTTCTGCCCCAGTACCCTGGTGTGCTTGCACTTACAGCAGAGTGTCTCAGGACTTAAGAAGAAAGTTTTAGAACATCTGGGCTGTATTCCTAGTGAATGAGCTAGACATTTTCATCTTCATGTGTCTCATCTCCTTCTTGTTTGCGGCATTTTTGTGCATTTGGTAGTTGGATTTCTTTATGTCCCCATCCATATCCCTTTTTGACTATTCTCTATAGATAATATCACTGTTTATGATAGTCTTTTTGCTTACATTTTGAAAGGCAACAGGAAAAGTATTGTCCTACTTTTGAAGCATTTTGGTTAGATTTCAGTGTTCTGCTTCTTTAGGCCAATAATTATTCAGCATGGAAATAGTAATGTTTCATTTTGTAGAGTTCCATTGTTGTCATCATACTGGCTTCACACATTCAGCTGTATTTACCTAGCCTTCTAAGACAATAGTAATTTTTTCAAAGATTTATTTATTTTATTGGAAAAGCAGATATGCAGAGAAAAGGAGATACAGAGAGAAAGATCTTCATTCTAGCTGGTTCACTCCCCAAGTGGCTGCAATAGCTAGAGCTGAGCTGATCAGAAGCCAGGAGCCAGGAGCTTCTTCCAGGTCTCCCATCTGGATTCAGGGTTGCAAGGCTTTGGACCGTCCATGACTGCTTTCCTGCAGAGAGCTGGATGGGAAGTGGAGCGCCTGGGATTAGAACTAGCACCCATATGAGATCTTGTGCTTGCAAGGCAATGACTGTAGACACTAGGCTACTATACCAGGCCTGACAATATTAATTTTTTTAAAAAATAAAATTTATTTCATATCAGCTTGCAAAGAGTTTATGTATATATTTTCAATATATCTTACTAGGCTTAAATAAAATTTCATACACACTTCTTTTTCTCAAAATGTATAAAATAAGATACTTTATTTACACTAAGCTGTTCCTGTGGTGTGTTAAATTAATAGTTTTGCCTGCACAGGGATATCCTGTTCACTGTATGAACTTAATCCTATTGCTTAATTGCAACTACTAATAATGTACTTAAGAATTTAATTTAATATTCATTAGTGAAATTGGCCTAGCTTAATTTTTTTATTAAAGCTCTATTACTTTATGTTTAAATTTGGCTCCTATTGCATAGTTTACCCTAAAACGCCTCCTTTTACTCCTTGCATTGCTGAGCAATCTATTGGCTACTTTAAATTAGCTTAATGTTTTTAATGACTTGACCAATAGATGAATGTGACATCTCCATTTTAGTGCTTTTTTTCACAATCACCATGTTATCCAGTGACCGCGTCTCTTTTCTCTATCCCGTGATAGTATTGCAAATGCATGTATTTTTTTTATATTACTGAGATTTGTTGACATTTTATCTTTTATTTACTAAAGGCTTAAGGTGTTTTTTTTCTCTTTTTACAGTTATCAGGCTATTATTATTTTTTCAATGAATAAATATGTAAATTTATCTCCTTTTTAAGCTGATTTTTTACTTTTAAGAAGTTTTCTTTTGTCTGAAATTGATCCCATGTTGCTGTGCAATTTTTCTTTCATTTTGAACCTGGCTTAGGTACTTTCTTTTCTTTTTATTTGTAGTAATAAAGTTGTTCAAATCAGGGTTTTTTTTTTTTTTGTAAGGGATGTGTAACTTGTTTCCTGGTAGGATGCTTCATTTCCTTTCGTTGTTTGATTAAAAAAAAATTAAAAATGATGAATTATGAAATTATTTTTTCAAAATGTGAGATATTCACATTCATAGGTTGTGATCTGTTCAGAAATGGAAAATATGTTCCTATCAATCGACCCAGTTAGGTATGCTGGTTCGGGGATGACACAAAGATTTTATCATAGATAAATAATATATTTTTTAAACATCTCATTCAGATGGTATTATGTTAAAAGATTCAAAAAATTCTAAATCCTTCTATTTAACCTTCCTTACTACTTATCTTTCTCATGTCTTTGTGTATTTTGATTATTACCATGTGAGTCTCTTTATGATAATATCTTTTGTATTTTACTATTTTTCAAATAATTTCACTGAGTAACCTAAAATTAATCTGCTGTATTCATCTTCTTCATCTCAAGCAAAATCACTTTTCTTAGTTAATTTTAAATAGAATTTTAACACTGTAACAAGTCATCATTACTCCATTTAATAACTTAATTTCATTATATTAATACTGATATGCTTAGGTCACTCTACTCACATTTGAATGAACTTTTTAGCACCCTAGAAAACATTGTTTTCATTGGTTTGGGAGTTTTCCATATATTTACAGTTAATCTCTGTGTTACAAATCTTCAAAGAAAATCAATGCCAAGAGTAACAGTTACAAAATTCTCCTTAGAGAAAGCCGTAAACCTATTTCTTGGACAAGGATTGTGTCCTTAAGGTGCAAAGGGAATAGAATTATGTTCCTGGAGACAAGTGTCAGAAAGTGTACAGAACAAACACTTTTTCAAAAAAAAAAAAAAAAACCTTGCTTGGTGTTTCTCATTACTGGAACTGAATCAGATTAAGCCTAAATAAAAATGTAGAAGCTCTGTAGGAAGAATGAGGGACATTATCTTACACATGAGTAAATAGTAAACCCACTATCAAGGATTGTTACCGTAAAATATAAATTGGTATGTTTTACATGAAAGGATAGGTTACAAATTTTGTTTGAAAATGTTCACTAAACTCTGCTGACAAAAGGCATTGTGGTAATGAAATTTGTGAAGGAGCAAGAGGTGAAGTTAAAAAGAGGGAAAGAGAGAGAGGAAAGAAAAAATGAAGATAAAATCCCAACAGAATATTTTGGATTATGGGAGATCAACCTTGGACTTTCACCTGCCTAGCCCATATGGGAGGCCATGGGTACATGGCACACCATGGCCTTGGCTAACAGAGACTCCAGCATGGTCTGTTCACTGGGTATGCAGCAGGAGTGATGGACTGCATACCCAGTCTCTCTTCTCTGTCCCTTTGAGGAACTGTGCTGGGGCTTCCTTTGTCAACAAGTCTAGGAAATCAAATGTTACGTTCATCCTGCTTTAAGACACAGCTTCCTGTGTTTCCTGACTTAACCTCACTGGAGGGTCCACAGAGATAGACATATCTGTTAACCAGTTACAATGTTTTTGTTGGGTGAAAGTACTGTTGGGACCACCTTCTGCCTGTCCTCTTCTCCTACCCTAGATTAGTTTGTGACTTCTCTCAAATAAATGGACATCCTTCACCAACAGTTTGTCTCCAGTGTCTCTGCTGCAGAAGAGCACTGTCGCCTCACCCCTGGGTGGTCACAGGGACTGATGGACAGAAGACCCTCGAGATTGAATATTAATTTGTATTTCAGCTTATTAGGTTGTCTTAAAATCACTCTCCGTTGAGGCTAGTACTCTGACACAACAAGCTAATCCTCAACCTATGGCACGGGCATCTTCTCTGGGCACTGGTTTGAGACCTGACCACTCCATTTCTGATCCAGCTCCCTGTTGATGTCTATGAAAAGGAAGTAGAGGATGGCTCAAGAACTTGAACTACTGCACCCATGTGGGAGATCTGGAAAAAAGTCTTGGCTCTCTGCTGCCAACAGGCCCACCGCTGGACGTGTGGCCATTTAGAAATGGACCAGAGGATGAAAGCTCTTCCCTTCTCTGTCTCTCCTTTTCTTTCTGTAACTCTTTCAAGTGAGATAAATAGATCTTTTAAGAAATCAGTATCCATTATTTTTTGCAATTGGAAAAATTTTCAAACTTTAAATATGTGGAAATATGTTGAACAAAATTCAATTTAGCGACAGAAAAAAAAATCACTAGTTATATTCTTTCCAGTGAGTAGGCTTCTGCCTCAGACACAACTTTTTAAGTTAATCAGTTTATTATAGAAAGATCAGATATTTCAGATGTGAATTCTGTGCACAAAGCTTAAGCATATTTGTTTACCATTATCACCTGTTATCTGCCCTTTCTGTTCCAGAATGCTGTGTAACATACAGACATCTTTAAAAGGCTGTACACATTTAGATGGGAAAGAAAAGGTTTTTCATTAAGAACTGTAGGTTGTGCAACACCAATTGCGTAAGTTCACAGGCCTTCAGATGTTCCCTTGGCATTTTGGCCATGTGTATTATTATCCTTAACATGTCTCCTTGTTAACAATCTTTGTATATGAGAAGATGAAAAACGCAAATGTAAACATTAATATGGCATTGCTTATGTGGAGCTCTTAATTTAAATTTGTCTAAAATCATTCATGAGGGCTAATTGCTCTTGCTGATGAAGTATTTGGCCTGTGTCTCCTTGTGTTTTCATAAATTCCCAACTTTGGTTAAAATGCAGTACAGACAAGTGTCCTTATGAAAACAATTTCAATGCTCCTCTTTTGAGCGGCTTCCTAGTTTCCCCTTAAAGAATTCACATAAAGGGCGCTGTAGCTTAGTGGCCAAAGTCCTCACCTCACATGCCCAGGATCCCCTATAGTTGCCTATGCTAATTCTGGCAGCTCCACTTCCCATCCAGCTCCCTGCTTGTGGCCTGGGAAAGCAGTCGAGGACGGCCCAAAGCCCTGGAACCCTGCACTTGTGTGTGGGAGACCTGGAAGAAGCTCTGGGCTCCTGCGCTTAGATTGGCTCAGCTCCAGCTGTTGCAGCTGCTTAGGGAGTGAATCACTGGATGAGAGATCTTCCTCTCTCTCTCTCCTCCTCTCTGTATATCTGCCTTTCCATTAAAAAAATAATTCACATAGAATGTTTAATCTCAAAAATCACAAAAAAATGTCATTGCATCCATTTGGATGTTTTTATAGGACTTAATCCTCAAATGGTCCGTTTTCTCAATGACATATTAAAAACAAAAGGAAACACTCAGCAGTATCGCTTGTGATGTTATAAGAGATCATTATTCTAGATGCAGGATTTCATCCTGTCTTGGCAGGCTTTTTGTAATAAATTGTGTCATATTTTATTTTCCCAGTTATGTCATTTGTTGTAGCTTGCCCCTCCCCTCCTTCTAGTCATGGGAAGCAAAACCCAGAACAGTTTCACTTTTACATTTTTGTTGACTTTCAGTTTGATAGTTTCTCTTTAATATACAAGTAGAAACTTTCTGCTAATTCCAGTTTCTTTTGCTGTTCAAATACGTAAATAAAGACTGATGGTCCTAAATTACGTCTTGAAGAGAAAGTGAATACTGTTGCCTTGATTGACAGCCTCACTGTGAATGGATGGATGTCAGTAACAAGTGTCTGGACATTGTCCCCTAACTTCTAGCCATTGCTTTTACCAGCATCTTTGTTTTTCAGAAACCATGGGCTCGGCGGTGAGTGTACCATTTCAAACAAGAGAATGAAAGACTGACCACATGCAAAGATTTTTAGCTTGAAAAATAGATGCAAATTTAATGTCTTTAATAGATGAACCCTTGTGTTTGTATATGAACTAGCTATTCCTTTAAAATAAATTAAGGTGGGAGAATTGAGTCTACATATACAGCAGCGATAAGCACAGCATTGGGTGCTCATCAGCTTGGATGAATTATAACTTGCCCATCATTTTTTTTTCTAGAAAGACATTTCAATAAAGAGTAAATGCATAATTATACTAAAATAAGAGAAAATTATGGTAATGTTAATGCAAATCCAAAAATGCTGTTAGTTGCTAGGAAGGGAAGCTGTGTTTGGTTGGGAACGCATGTACTCTCATTCATTTATCCTGTGATCCCATTCTGTAACCTATCTGAATGGCAAAACACAGGGCTTGAGAACATGTGATAAGCAGGTGGGAAAACAGGTGTACATTTCAGGGAAAAGTGTAAATTGCTACAATGAGGGAAAAATGTGTTCCTAAACTTAAACCTAGCTATCCTGTGATCCAGCAATCCTGTTTCTATGATTACATCTTATGGGCGGTCTAGCATCATAATGAAAGCATTTTCCATGACAGTTATTTATCGCATCACTGAAACAACCAAATATTGGAAACGCCTGCTCCTTAGCTAGATGTCTGTTATGTCACATAAAAATAGATGGACAGTTAAGGTATGTGGAGGTCCCATGAAAGTACCTGGGTTTGAGACTGCAGGTTTCTGAAAATGCGGAATCTGGGAGGCGGAGATGAAAGCTTTTGAGATTGGACTTCTGCCCTCCATTCAGGATATTTAGTTTCAGTACCAGCTGTTAGCGTGGGCATTTGGGAAGTGAACTGGTAATGGAGCACAATTTGATAAAGTCACTAACATTAAAAAGGAAGACAAATTCTCAGTTGCTAACAGCACAGTCTTTTCAGAGGGGCTACAAGGGGATATTCAGAAGACTTGTTTGGGCGAATTATCTTGCTTTTGTTTATCTCTGTCCAGTCCAATGCATCTTGCCTTGCATCTCCGCTAAGTGAACCCTGAATGCAGTCACATCAGCACACTGAAGCTCAATTCCCTAGCCGTAAATACGAATGGTACCAGGGCCCTCCTGAAAGTTCATAGAAAATGGAATTGAAAGATACGTGGCTTCTGCTCTCTCCCAGTTTTTAAATCCATATGAAGGATGTATATAATATGCGTTTTCTAAGTTTTTTGAAGACCCCACTGATATAAAATGTATCCCACTGTGCTGCTGTGGCGAAAACAGAATATATAGGAAACTATTTACACTGATGTTTTGTACACTAAGTCACATGCCCTTTCCCATAAATAGTGATTCTTAGTGAGCCATTTCTAAACGCTCATCAATGAGATTTTGTCTCCACTTACACTAGGGTCGATTCTGTATTGTGCTTGCTATGAGGAGTGACGTAGAGGCAGCACATGTTTTGCTTTAGTTGAATTCAACTTGTTTTTTTTTTTTTTCCATTCGTGATATAGAATTGGTCAAAATTCCTCAGCAAAAGCTTTTAGGCAAAAGTATACACTCAGGGACCCAGCACGATAGCCTAGCAGCTAATGTCCTCGCCTTGCAGGTGCTGGGATCCCATATAGGCAGTGCTTCTAATTCTGACGGCCCCGCTTCCCATCCAGCTCCCTGTTTTTGGTCTGGGAAAGCAGTCGAGGATGCCTTGGGACCCTGCACCCACATGGGAGACCTGGAAGAAGCTCTGGCTCCTGGCTTCGGATCGTGCAGCCCTGGCCATTGTGGCCACTTGGGGAGTGAATCATCATACAGAAAATCTTTCTGTCTCTGTCTCCTCTCTATATATCCGACTATCCAATAAAAAAAAAAAAGTTTACTAATCAGGGAGGAATTTAAACAAATTTTGAAATGCTGTTGCATTTCCTGCAAATCATGTTAGAGAAAGAGCTGTTTAAATAAAGACACTGACTGCTTAGATATCTGATTGTCCCAAAACATTCCCAGGTTATATCTTTGCACACACATAGTTATTAACAGTGCTACTTTGCTTTCACAAGTACCTTGTCTGAACAAGGTGTGTGAGGCACCTAATTACAGAATCGATTATATAGGTGGGACCTAAAGTCAAGTAGTACTAGGAATTCAGAAAAAACAAAGATGAGTGTCAAGGAGACAAAAGAAAGAATTGGTCCACTTTTGTACAGCAAAAGACTGGTAAATGGCCTAACGAAGCGTGCCGTGTGTAACCGGGCAAAACAGAGCATGGAAGCATGGATTAAAGTCGTAGAGGCTGAATATGGCATTAGCCAGTGCGTGTGCTAAGGACAGCTTTGATATGGCCAGGCCAGGAGAATTCAATCCTGGGAAATGTGGGAGTAGAAATAATGATGATTTCAGTGTTAGAATTCTGGCTTGTGGGTTGAACAGATGTGCTTTTGGGAAAACGTGATACTGTGTGTGTATGAACAATTGCTAAACAAGGTCACACTTTGGTTTTGGTTCATGATGGCAACACTTTTCACTACAAAAGCATTTTTTTTCCTGCTTTGATATCCAAACATGAATGTGTGAATCATTGTTATTTGCAGGCGACTCAGTGATTCAATGTACCCATTCATCAAACATATGAATGCAGTCTCTAAAACACCTGGGTTGTGTGTGACTGGAGTTTTATGAGCTTTCGCTATAAACTTTCTCTGTGAGAGAATGAATATTACTGCATTGTAAGGAGGGTACCAAGTCAAAAGAACACGAAGAAGGTAGTCTAAGTTCAAGGAAGTCTGGACGAGGCTTTGAAAGCAATCAGCCTTGAGATCTGTTTCATGGGACTCGCCTATGCCTCAGCTCTGGAAAGCATGTTTGGGACACCAGCATTGCATGCCGGTTACGAGTGTAGCCCCAGCAACCCTGCTTCCAATTCAGGTTCCTGCAAATGCAGCAGACGGCACCTCGAGTACCGGGGTCTTGGCCACCCACAAGGGAGACCCAGATTGAATTTCTTAATCCTATCTTCAATGTAGCTAGCTGTGCATTTGGGGCATAAACCAGGCAATGGAAGATGCCTTTCTATTTGCCTCTCTCTGTCACCATGACTTTGAAATAACAATGAAAATGAATCATTTTTTTTAAAGTATACTTTTAATGCCAGTGAAGAGTCTGTTGCGAAAGGCAAAGCAGGATGCCCATGTTTCTCATCTTATGCAGAAGCTTGGTGTTTTTTCTTGGACTAATTGGAACCAGTGATATATATATATATATATATATATATATATATATATATATATATATATATATATATATATATATATTATTTGGGGCAAAATCTTGCATCCAAGAAATCTTTTTGCCCCTGTCCTGATTTTTTTTTTGCAACATGGAATATTCGTGGTCCACTTTTTAACTATGCAATGGAGGATACCCACAGGGATGAAAATTAGGAGGAGGGGGAATTAGTCCATTCACCAATCAAATCATCCATGGGAGGGTGGTTATGTATGGAATAAATCTGCGGACTGGTCTTAGTCACTGTATCTTAGACTCCCTTTAGTGTATTAGCTGAAATTGACTTTTCCTAAGGCTAGTTATTTCTTAGTTGTTTCAAATCTGCTCATACAGTTGTCAGAGCCTCAGATTGGGACCAGGTTGCTCTTTCAATTCTCATCCAGAATGGCTTGTTTCTCTATCCTAGTTGTATAGTTTTCAGCTATAGTATTGCCAATGTTGAGTTCTTTGTCAAGCACATGCAAAAAAAAAAAAATGAAGCTAAGGAAAGCATTAGAATGGTCCCATGTGAATTCCACTCACATTTCGAAGCCAATGCATTTAAAAGATTAAATGAAATATCCCATCTTCTGTTATCACACTCGGCTGTCTTCACCAATGTGAGCTAGGAATGAGAGATGGCAGCTTTTCAATGTACTGCCTAGATCTCGCTGGCTTAGAGCACTCCCGTCATTTCTATTTCCTACCACGCTTCTGTGATAAAGCGAGAAATAATATTCCAGAATGCCACTAGCATTCAATATTGGATATGCTGTTTTCTGTAATTAGCATATTTTTTTCTAGTAGGCCAAGTGTTTGGGATTCAATGATTTATGGGCCCCGTAAATACATTGACAGTTGCCTGGATTAAAAAAGAGAGAAAGATTCAAAGGACGTTGACTTTGTGTACTAATAAATGCCAAAAGGTGCACTGGGTTAAGGAAATTATGTATGTAGGATTCCGGCTATAAATTTCTGTTGCATATTCTGAGCTGCATTGCTTATATGTCCATATAAATTGCTAAGCAGAAAATAGGCTAAGAGCATTGAAACTTTAGTTAACTCTATTTCCTCAGGTCTATATAATTTTAAACTTATTTAGGACAATAGCCCATTTGTTTTATAAATCACAGTGTTCATTGCAGTATCTTTCAAGCTGAAAGCACTAAATCACTTTATATTATGGAGTCTTGGAAGAGTGCTGCATTATAGCTGGGCTGGCAGAACATGTATCAGTGTGATATTGATCTGACCAGGAAAAAGAAATGCCAAGCTGAATGGACTCCAATTGCAAGGACTGTTATCTGCAGGTTGCAGTGTTTATACAAACCCTATATTCTGAGAGTGGGGTCACATTTCTTTTTTGGAGGACAGCATTATAAATGATCTTAGTGACAGGTCTGAAAATCTCTTTAATCTGCAAGATTAAGAGCATTGTTAGATGAGAAATATCTGGAGAAAATTATTTGACATCATAAACAGCTCACACTCTGCAAAGGATTGATGAAGATGAAATGTGGGTGACATGTTCTCACTTCCCAAGTAGACTTTAGCTATGGTCCAAACATGCTTCATGGAACTTCGCAAGGTCCTTTGGCCAATCTTGGCATCAACATTCAAGGCCGTGGGTGTGTTCTGTAGCTGGGCATGGCTCTGTCCTTGTAGAGCATGACGTCTGTGCGACAGGACTTTTCCCTGGATTATGCTGAGATGAGCATACTATGTGACCCTGACTTCTCGTCTCACTTTCCCCAGCCTGAAGCCTGACACATCCTTGAATCCAGGGAGGAGCCCTCAAGCTGTTCCAACATGATTGACAGAGAAGAAGGGGAAAAGGAGTCTTAGAAAGAGTGCAAGAAAGTCATTGTAGGGAGGGTAATGATGTGCCACGGTGGGGGTCAGGAGAACTGGAGAGGAAGGATGGGTAGGGTGGAGAGTAGTCCATTTATCAAGCAAAGCAATAGGAAATAGAGAACTGTGTTTGAGCAGGACTTTGGCTAGTCCCTTATGAAGGCCTGTGCTATCTGGAAGGATACGCTGATATAATCACATCACTGGGAATGTGAGCTCATTCCTGCAGCCATGAGTAGAACTAAGAGGAGCAGCTGGTGTGAGATAAGCAGACCTCTGCTGCCAGCATAGATGTGGGCACCTGTTCACTTCTCACAAGTGCTTATTTAAAGGACAAGGGAATGACCATCAATAAGCTAACCTTCCTGTTAGTTTGCATCTGTCCACTCAATGCTAGTTTATATTTGGAACTGCTCCCCCCTTGCGTATTTGCAGCAATATTCTGTGAAGTTGAAGATTATCCCCTGTGTGTGTCAAGTGATTATTCAGTCATTGTCATTCTATGTCTTTATCTTAATTCTGTTAGTTTTGGTTTTTTTCTTTCTTTTTTTTTTGAAAGGCAGATCTATAGAAAAATATGAGAGGTCTTCCATTCACTGATTCCCTTCCCAAATAACCTCAATGGCCAGAGCAAAATCATTCTGAACCTGGAAGCAAGGAGCTTGCTCTGTGTCTCACTGGTGCCAAGGACTTGAGCCATCCCCATTTCTTCCCATGGGCCCCATGCAGGAACTGAATTAGAAGTAGTGCAGCCAGAAAATGAACCGATGCCCATACGGGACGCTGTTGCCTCACGAAGTGCAATGGAAGTAATGTGCTCTGATTCTCACAGTTTGCTGTGTCTGCAGGCATTCCAGTCACTGAGCCCAAGGCCACCTTCATGACCATTGTTTGTTTTTCCTATTTGTTCATTGATGCAACCTGTACAGATACAGGTAGCCAACAGGAAGCACAAACCGGGCATTTTTGTCCAGGCTGAGCATAAAGGACCTTCTTCCTGTTTCAAGTCACATTCTGATTAGTGTTCCCTCAGCCCTTTGAGGAACAGATGACAGAGCATGGTGACAAAGCAAGCCACTGGACTGGGAAACCCCCACCCTCTCCAGGCAGCTTTGCATGCTAGTAAGGCAAAACCCTCTTCTGCCTTAGTTGGAGTGGCTGCAAGGTAGACCCAGGATGAGGCAAATTAGGATGTGAACTCTTTGTGGACCTGATTCCCATTTAGAGGGTGGAAGCAGCGATGGTTTGGGACTGTGAGCAATTTATGAAATACTCTTTTCTTTCCATAGCCACTCTGTCACTGCAATACTCCTTCACTCATGGCTGGATGTGGAGAGACAGGGAAAAGGAACAGAATTTCTCGACTGCCCATGGACTATTAACATGCCAGCACTAATTTACTTAAAGCCCTTAGTAAAATATTGAGTGCACCAATCTTTAGAATTAAAGCCCTAAACCAGTTGTGACAAACTAACCTTAGTGAGTTTCATGGCCATAATTAATAGTTTGGGTGACCATGGACAGTAACCTTTTTAGAGGTAGAACTTGATGTCTCTCTTCCCCAGCTCTGCTGCCAGGAGGTGCTATGTTACAAAGGAAGTCACTCTTAGATTGAGCTCTCCAATACTACGATGAAATGCATAATGAATTGGCCCCACTTATTCTCTTCCTATACTAGCAGTTGTAAGTCCCACCTCGCTATCATTTCTAGAGGACTCAATACTTCCTACCTTTTGATTTGTGGTTTAGTTTGCACAATTCGCTTTGATTGGTTTTAAAGGTTTGCAGATATTAGAAACACAGGCTAAAAACTGGCTTAGAGTTAAGGATTGCTTTCTCAGCTTCCGTCACCACCATGAAGAGCATAAATTCCAGATAATTACTGCCACTTCAGCAAAATGAGACCCCAAAATGTGATCCCTAGAGGCAGGATCTGTTGAAATGCAACTAGCCCATAGTTCTAGGAACTGGAAACTGTGTAAGAGGTAGTTGAAGGATAAAACTTCTGTCTGACATGCCGTTGTGGTAATACTTAGCTGATACATGCACTTACCAACGATTGAGCATAAAGAAAAGCAAGTGGAAGAGATTCTGATGGAGGAGCCTGGGCAACTCCTTAGGCAGGACACCATCACTGCAGGTGAGCGCAAGAAGCACGATAGGGAGTAGCCCAGACCAGGCCAGGGAAGGATACCCACCAGCATACATTTGGCACAGGTAGGGAGCGGACCAGGCTAAACCAGCTCACATCACCCACTGGCGAATCCGAGCACCAGAACAGAGTGTGGGTCATGCCAGGTTCAGTGACACACATACCAGTACACATTACGGCTAGGACAGGGTGCCAGTTGGGCTGGGCTAGGCTGTAACCCCCACCAACAGGAGCTGGAATTGGGGGTGGGCCAGGCCAAACAACAGCACCCACTGGCAAATGCTGAGGTGATGGAGGGCAAGCCAAACTGAGCTGCAGCACATGTGAGAATCAGCAAAGGAGGGGGGAAACCGGTAGGGGGAATGGGGAGGGCTTCCCTGCTGGACAGCCACTCCTACTGGAGAGCGTGAGTCGGGATGGGGGCAGACCAGACCAGGCAGGGCTACAACACCTGTGGGCCTCATGTGAGCTAAATCAGGGGAAAGCCAGGCTGGGCCGACTGTTTGTACTGGTGCAAGCATAAATCAGAGTGGTTGAGGGTTGGTTGGGCTTTGCCGCAGCATTAGCTGATAGTGGCTGGCACTGGAGCCTAATTCTGTCAAGTTAAACTGATGAATCACCTGCAGAGAACATGATCTGGGAGTGGGAATGATCCAATAGGGAAAAAGTAGGCACCTCCCTTGGGGTACCACTCCCACTGGACAGCATGAAAACCAGGACTGGTGCAGGGGTGCCAGATAGAACAGCATCTGCCAGCATATGTGTGGACTGGAAAGTAGGGCTGGTTGGGTTAAACTAGGCTTCAATGCCTATTGACATGTTTAAGAGCTGAAAGGGATTTGGGTCAGACTGGACAATTCTGCTATACATACTGGCAAGCACAGGAACCAGGGAAGGGGGCAGATCTGGTGGGGGTTATTGGGAGTCACCCTGACTAGGCTGCAGCTCCCACTGGTTTGCAAGAGGGCAAAGTGTGTGTTGGGCAGAATCAGGCTTGACTGCAACAGGCATTGGTTTGTGTGGAAGACTCGTCTGGAAATAGAAATAACCCAGCAAATGCAACCACCAGCATATTCATAGCTGATTGTGACGACAGACTCTGTTGGACCCTGTACTGGCATTCACACAAAAGAATCAGGTCTGGGATCACCTTAGACCAAGTTTCTTTGGGGATCCCTCCAATTGAACTGTTGATCTCAGAGCCCCCACCATGAAAAGATTTCCTTGTGCTTGGAATGGCGAGATTGGCAGCAATTCAGAACTGATGAACTATCAAAACTGCTTGAGCAGGACCCTGGGAGCACGGCCCACCTCGGGGACTTGGGATAGGTGGGAGGTTGGGTGGGGCTTTTCCCGTTATCTCGCCCTTTACCCCGGATACAGAGAGAAAGAATAATATTAATGTGGAATCAATGGTCTTACCCACTTTCCTATAGCCCTAGACCCTTTGTGCCCTAATCACCTATGTAAAGATTATCAAAATAAAAGAATTTTTTAAAAAAGAAAAGCAAGTGGTTCCTCTAAGCAATGTATCAAGCATATTCCAGTTGTGAAATATCCTTGGGTAGGATTCTGTTTACTTTACCTGTTTAAAATAAAGACAGATACATGTGTTGTGTCCTGTCTGTGTGCTGCTGGGAAAGCAATAAGGACTCTATTTTACCTTATATAGGCTAAAGTATTTTAGAGTTAATTTTAGACAATAAGCCATTTTTCATCCATCTTCCCATCATATGTCGTATTTATGTCGTCTGCTACCTATCTGTCCATGATCTGTCCATACATCTCCAGGAAGTCGTTTCTTTGTACAACTGTATGGGATTGCACAACGGATGAGGAGGAGTTGTAATTCTGCAAAATTATTTTCATAATGAATTAACCAAGTTATTATTGTCTTATAACCTTTAACATTTTGTCAAAACACGGAAATAGTACTACTGTTAGATAAAAATGAGTGAAAAATAGTAAAACTAATCTTGATTTCATACATTGTAGTTGAAAATATTAGAAACATTATAATTTTAAGTATTTTGTTTCTGTGTGATTTCAACAAGACTTCCTTCTTACATAGTCTACAATTTGGAGTGAATAACTTATATGCTTTGGCAAAGTTCTGAATTGCTTTCTAAGTTTGGATGAGTTTCAACCCTCTCATCTTTTGAATTCTCTATGACATGAAATATTCCCAAGCGTTTTCTTTGTGTGCAGATTGCTTTGCTGGCCTCACTTCTTCTAGAACATTTTTTATCCCTTCCATCACAGTCACTTTCCATACTTACAACAATAATTTTACCTTCACTAGGTTCTGGCAGTACAATAGTCTCTCAGATGTTGGAAGTATCCAGTTTTTATGATCAAATATGATTCAGAAGTGGTGTATTTTTAAAAGATATTTTATTTTTCTTTGAAAGGATGAGTTACAGAGAGAAGAGGAGACAAAGAGTGGTCTTCCATTTGTTGATTTTCCCCCAAAATGACCACAATGGCCACACCTGAGCCTATCCAAAACCAGGAGCCAGGAACCTCTTCTGTCTCCTATGTGGGTGCGGGGTCCAAAGGCTCTGGGCTGTCCTCTGCTCACTTTCCAGGCCACGAGCTGGCAGCAGGATCAGGAATGAAGCAGCTGGGATGAAATCCAGGGCCCATGTGAGATGCTGGCCCTGCAAGACAGAGACTTAGCTGGCTGCTGTTTGGTGCCAGTCTCCACTATATGTATATTTTCATTTGCATTCAATTCAAACTTCACATCTGACATTATTACTCTTTGTTTCCTCGTTACTCTTTCAACTTTATTGACCTGTATCCTTTTTTTTTTTTTGATTATCCATTTTTTTATGATTGGATTTCGTTAGAGAAGAAGCAACACAGATCCGCAGATGGCTGCCTGCTCATGAACTGAGACGCATGACCTGTTACTGTCAGGTTTTGAAAGAAGAGATGTAATGATTGATCCTGATGTATGTCAGATCTAGTGAGTCTACCATTGTTACATAATATTCTATATGTGTACAGTTCACTTTAAAATCCTTTGGCCTAGATAAAGTGAAGTAGTAAGCTCATGTTATTTAGTGCAAGTAGGGCAGAGGTGTACCCGCAGTGTGTACCTGATGTATGGGCAGTCTTATCATGTAGCATTCTGTCCCTTTCATGTGCATGATTTATTTATTCATTTGAAAGGCACAGTTATAGACGGGAAGAGGAGAAGAGGGAGAATGAGAGAGAGAATGAGAGAGGGGGATTTTTCATCTCCAGTTCATTCCCATATGTCCTCAGTGGCTGGGATTGAGTAAGAACAAACCCAGGAGCCAGGAGATTCATTTGAGTCTCTTGCATTTATGGTAAGGGACCAAAGCACTTGGGCGATCTCCTGCTGATTCCCCAGGCACATTAGCAGAGAACTGGATTAGAACCGGGCAGCCGGGCAGCCGGTGCTCTGGCCATGGCTCCTGGGGGATGCTGGCACTGCAAGTGACTGCTTAACCCTGTACTGTGGTGGCTGACTCTAAATAGGTTTCCTTGCTCCCAAAATGTGAGGCTTTGAAGATGTTACATATAATCACTTAAGAATTTTCTATTGACCCCTTAGAGTCCATAAGCAGTGACTGCCAACTGCAGGTGTTCTCTGCTCCTGCCTTTCCAAGTTCCCAGGGACAGAGCAGAGAGGTCTGTTGCATTCCCCTCGGTGCCTCCTGCGGTGTCTGTGGACTTTCCAGCCCAGATGTCCTTGATGTCCCTTTTGGTGTTGTCAGAGCTCTGCTCATTCTGGGAGGAGAAGACCTACATCTGCTCTGTGTCTCTCTTAGGGTGTTTTTTCTTTCAAAGTCTACACGGCGCACACTGTTAGCTTCGCAGTCGGAACGGCTTATTGCCGCTTGTTCTGCTTTGCGACATCTCATGCCATTCTCCACGAGGACACATGTCTCCTGAATCGTGTGGATCATAAGATGTAGATTTCTGAAGGTGAATCATCATTTGGGGTTAAAAAAGTATATTTTCATTAAAAATAAAATCCTCTTGTAATGAAGGCAAACATTATTTGCATTTCATAGTGAGCACATGGGTCCCAGAGTCTTACTTTGTCTAAGCAAGAAATCAAATTGAAGACAGTGATTCAATTAGGAAGAAAGGACTTGAATATGTATGAGGTGACAATATTCACTGCTGGCATTTTCTGTTTATCCTCTTCAATATCTTTTAGACATTTATTATCCACAGTCTATGCAAAAGCTATTGACCGACTTCTCGATTCCAGGGTTGTAAATGCCTGTCAAAAATGAATTTGTTACCTTATTTTTTATGAGGATGCTTTGCAATTTAAAAGGGGGAAAATAACAGATTGTGGAAGGGACAATAAACCAAAAAAAGAAACTTTTCACTTCTTTTGGAAGACAGAGTCGCAGCGGGAGGGGGAGAGACAGAGATTCCGTCAGCCGCTGATTCGCTGCCCTAGGTTAGGGCTAGGCCAGGCTAAAGCCAGAATCCTGGAGCTTCTTCTGTCTTGTTTTTCCAGGCACAGAGAGCTGGATCAGAAGTTGAGCAGCTAGGGCGTGAACCGGTACACATAAGGGATGCTGGGGTGCCAGGCAGCCTTACTCTGCTACGGAACAGCAGCAGCCCTAACCCAGTATTTTTCTTTTAAGATAGATTCTCTACCCTTCACGGATAGAGAATAACTGAAGTCTCTTCCAAACCAGCTTCCAGACATTTAGCAAGGGCCTTCTAAGCTCAGAGAATAAAAAGCAAAACTCTAGCAACCTTCTGACAGAGAGGTAAGGAGAGTCCCAGCAAGAACTCCTACAGTTCATTTCTGAAGGGACTGCTGTTACCCAGACCCCAAAGGACAGTCTGCCTTCAAGCACTTGCAGTGCAGTGGCAAAAGAGGCTCAGTTCTGACTTTGCCAGTTCCTAGGCTACCGTTCTCTCAAACTTGCCTTTCAGAAATAGTGTGGATTGGGCCCGGTGCGGTAGCCTAGTTGCTAAAGTCCTCTTCTTGCACACGCCGGGATCCCATATGGGCAGAAGTTTGTGTACTGGTGGTCCTGCTTCCCATTTAGCTCCTGGGAAAGCAGTCAAGGACGGCCCAAAGCATTGGGAACCTGCATCCGCGTGGGAGTCCCAGAAGAAGCTCCTGGTTCCTGGCTTCACATTGGCTTAGCTCTAGCTGTTGTGCTCACTTGGGGAGTGAATCATTGGATGGAAGATCTTCTTCTTTGTCTCTCCTCCTCTCTGTACATCTCAGTTTCTGATTAAAAAAAAAAACAAGGAATAGTGTGGCTTGTATGCAATTAGCAGAATCTCCTGGGACAGCAGATTCACAGGGTTTGGGCTCCTCTTACAGAGCTGGCTGGAGTGCCTCTTGGTCCTTAAAACCCACAGAACAAAAAAAAAAAAAAAAAAAAAAAAAAGCTAAAATCCAACTTACCACCTGAATCCTGAGACAAAATTGGGCAAAGGGAGAGTGGAGGAAAGCACGCTGGGTACCGGGAAGGTGATTCAAGAAACCCAGGATCTCTTCTTGGAT
Source organism: Ochotona princeps (assembly GCF_030435755.1). Classification (NCBI taxonomy): domain Eukaryota; kingdom Metazoa; phylum Chordata; class Mammalia; order Lagomorpha; family Ochotonidae; genus Ochotona; species Ochotona princeps. The sequence continues at coordinate 11,972,859 of NC_080844.1, read as the reverse complement.
CAGTGCAGCCTAGCTTCAATTTCAGAAAGAGCTTGACAATTGATTGGGCAGGTGGGCCCACATCGAACAATAATGGCTGCTTTTGGAATCTGCTGGGAATCCAGATGTTTGTGCAAAAACCTGAACTCAATAAAAGTCCAGGTGAATTTTAGACATACTAAGGAACCAACATTTGGAAAGTTCTTTCTTGATTCAGGAAAGGGTGAGGGAACTACCAAAAGGACTAGAAGTAATTTTTTTAACTGCTAGGAAAAAGTGAGCAGAGTAATAAATGATGTAGAGAAGCAAGTCCACAGAGAACGTCTGAAAGTCATGGTGGTGATGGTGGGTGTCTCCAGGCTCCAGGACCTACCGGGGCTCCTTCAATGTGAGTCAGACGGAATACAACTGAGCTGGTTTTCTCACTCAAAAACCTCATCCACCCCTGACATACAGAAAGCAGCAGGCTAAACCAATTGTGTAGAATATTTCTAAAGGATTTAATGCAAGACTGCCATTGAAATATGCTTAAACAATGGCTGGTACAATTTCTGAGTCTGTGACAGGTGGTAGTTAATTTTGACACTGCTACCAGTTTGTGGATTCCATTTATTCTTAGCACAGTTATTCATCTCACTATCTAGAATATACGCTCCCCTTTTTCCCTTTTTATTAAGTTCTTGGGAGTCATGATCCTTAACAGATATATTTAATTGGAAAAGTGTATTCAACAAATCAGGAAATAACGCAATAAAAATCCAAATGCTGTGACTGTTTTGAATAGGAAAATCGTGGTTTTTGTTTGTTTGTTTACTTTTTAAAGACATACCCAACATAGAAGATATATGCCAACTTAAAATTAGGGCATAGGTAAATAAGCAAGAATGTTGTCAGAAGAGCTAAGTGTTTGAAAGCTCAGCAAAAGAAACTTTTGTTACCCACGCGCAGCGTGTAGTCAGCTTGAGTGACAGAAACTGGGTGACGTACAGATAAACGTTGATCTCTGACAGCCTTCGGACAGCAGCGGGAGAATGGAGAGCTGGTGAGAGTCCCTTTCTGGTGAAGGCTCTCTTCTGTACCGCACGTGGCTGTTTTCTCACTGCATCCTATAAGAAAGAGGCTCTGGCTCTCTTCCTCTTGCAAGGACCCTAATGCTAGCATGAAGCCTTCACTGCTGTGACCTAAGTGTCTCCCCAAAGCTCTGTCTCCCCTTACCCTCCTCCTCATACCAACATCTGGATTTAGGGTAGACACAAACATGGTCTGTAGCAGCAAGTGAAGGAGACTATTGGTGATTGGACGGAAAGCCACAGTGTGCTGCTGTCTGCAGAGGGGCATCTGCTGACCCATTTAATTTCGTCTTTTGGAATGTGTGAGTCTACTTGCAGAGGAAGCATGGTGCAGACATCTAAAATACCCTTGAAGTAGCTCTATGCGCTTAGTGAATGCCTGCTTTCTGAAAGGCGCTGGGAGTGGGTGAAGAAGCTTTAGATTGATGTTTGCCCTGGGGAGCAGAGGGTTGGGAGATTACTAATGCTAAGCAGAATGCTTGGGAGTTTTCAGATATTAAATTACGTAAGCAGGGAAAGAATGCAAGCTATAGATCATGTGTGTGTCCGTGTGTGAGTGTGTGTATGCTTACTAAAAGTGATGTAGTTTGGAGAATCCATGTGCTCAAACCACGTACTAAAATAAACAGCACTGTCAACTGTGCCAAGAATAAGTACTAAAATATAACTTCATGGTTTTTCAGGGACACTGCATGTACCGCACGCCAAGTTAAGCATTTTACATATATAGTTATTCATTCATGGTTACGTTTCAGTTAGACTGTGCATTTAAAGGAGGTTGCATGACACCCTAACGGAACTGAAACATTCCTGTCGTAGCCATCATAGCATCGTTAGCGTGTGCACGGTTTGCAGCAATGCATGTGTAAACCTTCTGAGCGGCCACCTGCACCTAGGCTGGTTACAAACACTCTGTGATGCTGAAACGATGACGGCATCATACAGGCACACATGGCACAGAAGCCATCACAGTACCTTAGCAGCTTCCGACTGCTTGATTCTCCCAGGATCTCTGGAAATTAGCCAGTTTGACTTGCCTGTTATGCATGAGGATATGAAAGGTTTCTGAGAACAATGCTTTTCACAATGGAATCTACATAGGAGCTGACTTACCTTACTGGACTAGGTAAAATGCCTATTCAGATTTGTCAGGTCTCCATGGGACTGAAGTCCTCCAAGGCTGGCTAGCAAGTTCCAAGTGACCTGAGAGTGCTGCTGGCCCATAGACCACACAGTGAGCAAAGTAGACAGGTAAGACAAACTGATCAACTGTAAGTCTTCTCCCCCTGTGCTTTGTCTTCCTGGTGTTCAGCAGTTCAGCCAAATAGGGGAATCAGGCATACACGAAGATGTCTGTGAGAACAGGTGCTAATGACTACACACACACTCAGATGAGACATTGAGGAGGTGTGCCAGCATCTCTGAGTAGGAGAATATCCATGAGTAATGTCAAATGGGTAAATCTGGGAGAGTCCCTAAAACAGCCGGCTGTAGCTTAGAGCTAGAAAGTTGAAGAGAATTTTACACACTCACATATGTGTGAATTCTTACCTCTCTTTCTCCTTGTCTCTCCCACTCTGATACTCCACCTTTCAAATAAATAGATACATCTTTAAATATAAAAATCACATGCTAATTAAAGCTATGTAGGCATTTCAGAAGATTTTTGCACTAAACTAAGCATTAGTTAAACGATGATTTCTTTGGACAGTAGAGCGGCAGAGAGGGAGAGACAGAAAGAGAGCCTGAACAAGTGAGCATCCATTCACTGTTTTACTGCTTAAAATGCCCACAGCAGCAAGAGCTGAGCCTGTTCAAAGCAAGGAGCCAGGAGCTTCTTCCTGTTCTCCCGTGAGTGTGGCAGGGGTATAAGCACTGGGCTATCCACTCTGTCTTGCCTTCTCAGGGGCATTAGCAGCATACTGGATCAGAGGCAGAGTAGCTGGGACTCAAATTGGCACTCTAGATATGGAATGACAGCTTTGCAACTGGTGGCTTGATTTGCTGAATCACAATACTAGTCCTTAAATTTATGTTATAATTTAAAAAAATCATAAACTGAAATACCTTGTTTCAGATGTATTCGTTTCACTTCCGGGTAGAATAAAGCTTGCATAGATGCGATGAAGCATTAGGCGAGATCACAGCACAACATCATGTATAGATTGCGCTGTGACTCATTTACTTAAAAGTTTATTTTATTTAGGGCCCAGCGCAGTGGCCTAGTTGCTAAAGTCTTTGCGTTGAATGCACCGGGATCCCGTATCAGTACCAGTTCTAATCCCGGCAGCCCTGCTTCCCATCGAGCTCCTTCCTTGTGGCCTGAAAAAATAGCAGAGGACAGTCCAAAGCCTTGGGACCCTGCACCAGTGTGGGAGATTGGGAAGAAGCTCCTGGCTCCGGGCTTTGGATTGGCTGAGCTCCAGCCACTGTGGCTGTTTTGGGAGTGAATCATTGGATGGAAGATCTTCCGCTCTGCACTCTTTTCTGTATATCTGACTTTGCAATAAATAAATCTTTTTAATAAGTTTATTTTGTTTAAAAGGCAAAATGACATAAAGGGAGGAAGACAGCGAGAGAGAAACAGAGAGAGGGAAAGGGAGGAAGGGAGAGGGGACAGAGAGAGAGAGATCCTTCATCTGCTGTTTCACTCCCCAAATGCCCCTACCAGCCAGAGCTAGGCCAAGTGGAAGCTATGAGCCAGGGACTCCGTCTGGGTCTTCTACAAAGTTGGTAAGAGCACAGATACCTTGACCGTCATAGACTGCCTCCCAGGCACAGTAGCAGGAATCTCCATCAGAATCATAGAGTAATCTGAACTCAAACTAGGCACCCTGGTGTGGGGTACAAATGTCCTAAGCATGCCCTGCTCTAATAGAACCACCAAGCCCTACAAAGTGTTTATACTTCCTTTTTGTTACATGAAGATCTGTTGGGATAGATACCCAATAGCTTATTTCTCTGTTTTCAAGGTACTTCCTTTTCTTATTTGGAAGAGGTTTAAAATGAGTGACCCCAGAGCTCTTGTTCTCAAAATTTCTAGATCCTTAAATCTGGTCAACTAATGAAAATAATTTCATTTATTTGATGTTGTTATTTGTGTTTTCTTTTACTTAAGTTGCCTTTGATATTTATCTTTAGATACTTTAATCTAATATTTTCAAGGCTTACACAGTTTTTCCTCTGCCATCAAGTCTTAAATGTCATTTAAAGTCATGGAAAATAAAATATGAATGAGAGACGCTGGAGGCTTGCACAATAAGTTTTCATTTATTCATTGGTTTTATTCAGTTATTTAAAACAAACCTCAAATGCAACACATAAAACCTCATATATAGCTGATGCCGAGGACCATGGGAAATTTAAAAAAATTACATTTCTACAATGAAATCCCATTATTTAATTATAATAATGTGCATTTATAATGGTATTTAATTTTTAAAATTTTTATTTGAAAGGCAGAGAGAGATCTTCAATTCCCTGGTTCAGATCTAAATGACTACAACAGCAGTGCTGGGCAAGGCAGATGACAGATTTACAGACACTAATCCCCAGTCTCCCACCTGGGGCATAAGGACACATGTGCTTGCACTATTTCCTTCAGCATGTGTGCTTGCAAGTGGCTGGACTAAAGGTTGAATATGGATGACTGTCCCAGACGCTGGCATGAAAAATGGTATTCCAGGAGTTATTTTAACTGCTGTGTCAGATACGTGTCCCCATGTAGACTTTTTCAAGAAAAATGTTTCATGAGTACACATTTGAAATCTAATGATATGTATATTGCCTACGAATCTTTCTTATGTCCTCATTAGGCATTAATAATTACGAGAGACTTCAGAAGTTCATGGAGAATGAAATTAGTTTTACTTCAGCAACTCAGAATTGAAATCTGTACACAATTTTTTTCATAATACACAATTTCATTAGCTTTTTGAATACCTTCTGTGCACATGAATTTAATTTCTTTGCGTGAAAATAAACTTACTTTTTGTTTCTGTTTTTCAATATCTTTTGGAAGTACCCTTGTATATTGCAAATCTGCTTCACAAGCAATTGAGAAGATACATTTTAACTTGAGGATAAGCAGCCAGAAAAGTAAGCATGCTGGTGTTTATTATTTCTCTAATACAGTATTACTATTGCTAACTATAACATTCAGGCAGGCCGCATCTGAAATTCAAGACCGTGAAGAGTTATACCTAAAGGCAGGCATGTTGATGAACTGGCATATGTTCCAGTTCAAGTGCTGGCATCCCACATGAGCACTGGTTTGTGTCCTAGCTGCTCCTCTTCCCATCCAGCTCCCTGCTTGTGTCCTGGGAAAGCAGTCGAAGATGGCCCAAAGCCTTGGGACCCTGCACCTGTGTCGAAGACCTGGAAAAATCTCCTAGCTTCGAATTGGCTCAGCTTTGACCATTTCAACTATTTTGGGGAGTGAACCAGAGGATGGAAGATCTTTCTCTCTAGGTCTCCTTCTCTCTGTAAATCTTCCTTTTCAGTAAAAATAAATAAATCTTTAGAAAAAACAGTTACACATACTCAGTAATGATAAGAATGTCAGGTTTGACGGTTTTTCTCCTTTACTAACTAAACAGGTGATAATGTTTTTGTTTGTTTTTTTGGAGTTTTTTTTTATTTTTTGAAGCAATTCCACAAACACAAAACATCCCAGATTAATTCTAACTCACAAGCTTAATTCACATTTACAAGCCAGAGTTGCGTTGCAGTGGCTTAAGCTGCAATTTGTGGTGCTAACACACCAGATGAAAATGTTGATTTGAGTCTTGGCTGCTGCAATTTAGGTTTCTGCTAATGCAACCTACGAAGGCAGCAGAAGATTGCCCAGGTGCTTGGGCCTGTGTGTTCTATGTGAGAGGCGTGATGGGATCCCAGGCTTCCAACTTCAGCCTGGGTCAGGCTTGACCATTGTGACCCCCCTGGGGGAGTGACCCGATGTATGGGATATCCTTCTTTTTCTCTCATCCCATTCTGTCACTCTGCATTTTAGATAAAATGCATATTTTAAAAAATCGTATTATCTCTGAGGATTTCATTTTACTGATTTGTTTCTTTATCTTTCCCTGGACCACCTGTGAATTAAATGTTGAAAACTTCTTCCAATATTCTATCTTTATGCTTTAGAAGAAATCACCCAAATTTTAGTCATTATTTGGCATTTAGGATACATTTCAAGTGTGTCTGTGATTCTGTGTGTGAGTATGTGCACCTGCTGGGAGTGACACTGAAGGCATCATTACACTGAATATTGCTTCTGTGTTATTGATGTTGAATTCCGAGGTATTTTCTCCATGTATTTTCTGCTTGTCATTGTTGCTTTAGTTTTTGATAGAAATGACAATTGAACTGTATCCTCATAATTTGGGGTTTTAACTGTTTAAAAAATATATAGCTAACTCAAACTAAGCGTTATCAATATCAATTGTTAGAATGTAAAGGAATCTCGCAATTTTTGACAGAAGTAATTTTCCCAGGTAAAGGTCAAGAGTGAGTAATATAACACAAAAAAGGCCTGATAAGCCATTTCATTGTCTGAAAAACAGGACACAAGAAAGCATTCATGTTCAGTAATTATTTCCAGAGTGGTTTCCTTGGGACTTCATAAAGCCATTGACTTAATGATGAAATATTGACCTGTTTTCCCAGTGAAAACTCTGTTCATTTGAGCTTCCTGTCACTCAAATCTTGAAAATCCTTTTGAAGTCTCTCTATCTCCTCTTTTTTTTTTTAAATAAGGTTCAGGTTGCCATCAACATCTTTGCTTTAGCAACAAAGAACACACATCCTTCCCCATTCAAAAAACTACCCTTTAGCCACCATTTCATGCCATTAAATTGTTTGCAAGATTCATTAATTGGCAACAGCTCTTCCACGTCCTCATTAGAATTAACAAGATACCACTATAATTTATAGATTATGTGTCACTCTTCTCTAAAGCATGAAAAGGGCATACATATTTCAAAATCACTCTTGAGTCTTGAAATTCAACATTTTCCCTAATAACATCCATTTTAATGCACATGATTTAAAGCATGAGATTTTGATTTAAAAAATGATAGTTTCCAAAGCAGAATGGCAAACTCAAACTTTTTGTATGTTTCTCATCCTTGGACATATCTCTAGGATTGAGAATGCTTTACGATGGTGCAATGTTCTTATTTTGCTTTTGCTCTGTCAGTAAGGGGCACGTGTTGTCCTACGTGAGGCTTGCATAGTATACTCATTCTAGAATGTTTCTTACTAACAGTGTGATGTTCGATGTGCCATGCCTCAGTTTTCCCATCTGTAAAATGTGAAAAAACGATTTGTATTGTTCTTCCACTGAGAATTCAAAAATTGTTGCAAAATATCAATATTGTCATAATGCATCAGAAGGAAGGAGAGTCAGGGAATTCCTCCAGCAGCAGTAGCAATTGGAGTGTCGCATCGCAGAGCAAAGTTGATTTGCTAAACAAGAAGCAACATGAACAAATTGATATTCAGACAACGGGGTATCTTCAGTTCTAGATTTATCCTGTTTGTCTACCTAGAAATTACATTGTTTATTTACACACTCAAAAGCATTTATCATGGATTTGGAATAATTGCACTGTAGGACAAGAAACCTGTCCTGGTTCATTGGATATGCCTGAGTCTTCTGGAGAATAAATCAGAGACCATAGGAGAAATCATTGAAGCAATACACCAAGGATACTTGTCTAGAGCACAGTGTTGCCCTCAGGCATGCTGTTGTAGGAGCCAGGAAGTTGGGAAGCGGGAGAGGTTAGCCCAGGGAAGTTGGGAAGGGGGAGAGGTTAGCCCAGGGAAGTTGAGTAGAACTGTCAGGATCTCATCTGGCCACGCGAGGCCTGTTAGGGGTGCATTCTTCAATGACTTGAGAATCCCACCTCCAACACACCTGGCTAATACCCATCCAAGTGAGGGTAGCCAATCATTGAAAGTTTGTTTGTTTAACCTCCACTTTGCTCCTGTGTGTGGAGATCTGCAGACTCTCTGGGAAACAGGTAGTGCAGCTACTGGCAGCCCTACTTAGACACTAATAAAGGAGTCTTAGAGAAATACAGCGAGCTTTCTCGTGGTATGGATCCAATCAAATGGGAAGATGGAATACTGCTTAATGCTGCCTGAGGATGTTTTCTAAGTGATTTTTCATGTACATAAACATTGTCATTGCTTCTGTGAGTTTCCAGAGTGGTTGTCTTTGCAGTTCAGTCTGTTTACACTAAAACAGATACTGCTTTTCTCCTCCAAAGATCAAATTGACTCTTCTGGCTTTGCTGGCTTCTCTTTTGGGTGTAATTAGAATTCATGGATCCATCATTTAAAAATTTAGACCCAAACTGAAGTCTTCTTCATATCACCTTTATTATTATTGTTATTGTCTTTATTTCTAGAATATTTGTCAATCTTCATTTCTTTCCTTGCTGTGATTTTCCCCAATAGCCTTGTTGTGAGTGTGTGTGTGTGTGTGTGTGTGTGTGTGTGTGTTTTAAGACCTCCTCCACAGTCTCTTTGCTTTTGCTTCTGCACTGATAAATAGCTTTTGGAAAGCAGCCTGGTGATTGCAATCTTTCATTTAGTCATAAAAGGGAGGCAGAAAAGAACAGTTAAAATTGGGATCTCACAGGTATGAGCCATTTCTATGTGCTTTTTAAGGACGTTAGCCTTTTTTTTTATCCCTCAAATAGTCTCCGATAGGAGTCCTCTTGCTGGGATATGTGCACAGTGAGTAGGATGCAGAGGTCATTTGCCCTAAATAGAAGGGCATAGCCGTGATCTCACTGGATTTCTGAAGCAGATAACAGTAAGTTCAAGGCTCAGCAGTATCTAACTCATGATCAAGTAGTAATTAAAAAAAAAAAAAAACACCCCTATGTGCGGCAGTTAACTGATCTGTGAAATGGGGAGATTATATATGTACCTGGTAAAATAGGTGTGAGCAACCAGTGTGTCACAATATAGTGCTTCAGAATGGAGCTGTATCCACCCTGAATACACAGGAATGGGCCCATCTTCATTGTTGCCTAGTTTTACAACTCTTAAATCTGGAGTGTTTGCTCTCCGCCAGGTGTTGTGAATGGACCTGAGAGTTCAATGGGGAGCTAGGAAAATGAAGTCTGCCTCCCTGTGAAGCTTCCATGTTCAAATAGCAGAAAAGAGTAAGCAAAATAATAAACGTGTTTAAAACACGCTGTGAAAGAAATAATAAAGTGTGATGATGGATACCCGAGAGTTTGCTTAGAAACTGGTCAGGAGAGGCCTTATTGAGAAAAGAAAAATTCTCAAGAGATCACATGATGTGTTCAAATATTGTTGGCAAGATTGTCCCAGTGCTAGGTAGAGCAGGGGCTTTAGAGATGTAAATACAACTGCTTCAAGCTGAAATTGTCTTAAGGACCTCATGATTATTTTTGAGCTCTCTTCAAGGGAAAGGCAGGTGTGTAGTTCTCAGAAGCGGTCATTTAACTCATTCAGGAATTGGATCCATTTTGCACATATGAAAATTGTTAAAATTACAAAGTGATTTCTATTACAAAGTTGCATATTGCAGGATCATATTTCCTTGGGGGGAATTGTCAGATGTTGATTTCTCTTAAGGGGAAACAAAAATTAAATATCACTTTATTCCTTACACAATTTTTCCCCATGGCATTTGCTAAGCCTCTATTCCAAGAAAGGTTTGGGGGCAAATATTTACCTAAGATACCTACATAGCAGTATTGAAAGAGAGACAAAATAACAAATGAGGCAATTCTGTGCTGTATTTCCAGTTAGTTGGATGTTTTTAGAACTCACAGATTATGAAAACGTTTGTAGACTTGAAAAATCTGCATAAACCCAAATCTGAAGATATGGTGAGGGAACCTTTGCAGACAGAGACATTCAGCGTTTGGTTAAATGCCTTATGTCAGGTTTTCACTTGGACTGGATGGACTGTCTGAAGGGGATGAATTGGAGTTGAAGTGGCATTGTATTATGGGAAGACTTGTACATCAAGAAGTACAGTTCAGACTCTAGTGTTTATGGGTAGTGAAAATTCAATTCAAGCTATACTTCCACAAAGAAATTTTCAGAGTAAGTTAGTAAGACGGTTCACTGATAACTACAATAATTAAGTCCAAGGTAAAGCATTCTCCAAATTTTATAATGCTCTCAGCACCAAATAGTACTTAACTAGCTATGAAACTAATAATAGATTTACTACGTGTGTAATGATTGCATGTAGGCATCCAGAAGGTAAACAGCGGTGGGTTGAATGATGCTTGTATTTATGCCTTTGTAATACAGGTAAGAAATTAACACAATGTTAAGAACGTAGGAGCTCAGTGCTGACAGGGTAGCAGGAAAGGAAGGAATGCAAGAGCGTCAGTAAAAGGGAATCTGTGCGGAGTTGGAGCAGGGAAGAAAACAGCCACCAATATTCATCACGAAAGAATGTGTCAGAAAAACTGTGTCCTGGGCTGAAGCTGGCTGCTGGGTTACCTGGATGGCTCATTATCAGAGAGACTCCAACCTTCTTCCCTGGGTCCTTGTTCTAGTAACTGCTGCAGCATAACAAATTCGTCCAGACTGCCATGATGTGAAACAAGTGTTTTATTTGGCTCATGGTCTTTGGATCATGAGTTCTGGAAGGTCCCAGGTGGGCTGTTCTCTGGGGAATCCTTCTTTATGCAGCTGCAGTGAAACATGGTCTGCATCGTGCTTATCTGAAGGCTTGGAAGGAGGGGTGCTGCTTGTGCAAGACTCCCTCAGGTGGCTGTTAGGTGATGCTGGCTGCCGGGGCACAACAGCTGGTGCAGTCAGCCAGCTACTTACAAGCAACCTCTTTAAAGCATGCAAGTTCTGAAATATTCAGGCTTTCCTATATAGTGACTGGCTTCCCAACATCCCACATAGGTAGGTGCAGAAAACCAGGATGAAACTAAAGCTGCAAGGCCTTTTGAAAGCCTGCCTTGCAAGCCACTTGACATTCTTTCCTTCATCTTTTACAGTTGAAAGGAGTCTCTGCCCACCCAGGCCCCAAGGCATATAGTCCAGTTCTTTGTGAAAAGCATGTGAGAAGATTTGTAGCCATTTAAACCATTTAAACCTATGTGAGAGGGGCACTTGCTGCAGCAGTACATCCACTGTGTGAGATGCCTTTATCCCATCCTGGCTGGCCGTTACTTTGTGTCTCATCTCTGCTTCTAATTCCAGTTTGTGGCTAATGGGTGTCTTTGCAGGCAGCAGATGGTAACTCAAGTACTTGGGTCTGTGCCTTCCAGGGGGCATACCTGGATTGAGTTCCCGTATCTTAACATTGATCTGGCCCTGCTCTAGTTTTTGTACGCATTTGAGGAGTGATGAGCAGATGGATCTTAGGTTGTTTGTCTACTGCTCAAAATGAATGAATGAAGAAAATAGAATTGAATAAAACAGCTAATTTTTAAAGAAGATCTTATTTATTGGAAGGGGAATAAGGAAGTGAGAGAGAGAGAGATTCATTCATTCGTGATATGCAGATGGTTGCCTTTCTCCACAATTGTGAAGAGTACTGTGATGGACACATGGGTTCAATGGTCTCTTTGACGATCTGAGTGAGACAATCATGACAGTTCCATCGTCAGCCTTTTGTGGAATCACTGCACTGTTCAGCAGATTGCTGTTCAGATTAGTATTCTCAACACCAGCATGCAAGGGTTTCTTGTCCTCTATTCACACCTGTGTTTGTTAGTTTTTGTGTTTTGTTTTGTTTTGCCTTCTTGATAATGGCCATGTTGTCTAGGGAGACACGATACCCTCATTGTGGCTTTCGTTTGCATTTCTCTGAGGGCTAGTGATATTAAACATTTTTTCAAATGTTTATTACTCGTCTATGTCTCTTTGTTTCTTCTAAAGAAACATCTATTTATTTGTTTTCACCATTTGATATCAGATCATTTGATCTTGTTTAGTTTTGAGTTCTTTACACAGTCCAGATATTAATCCTTTATCAGATGCCTAGTTCGTAATTATTTTCTCCCATTTTGTAAATTGCCTTTCCATTACATTGATGGATTTTGCTGTTGCACAGAAGTTTCTTAGCTTGATGTAATTGTATATTTATTTTTGTGTTTGTTGCCTGTAATTGTGGAGCACTTATCCATAAAATTAATGCCTGTACTGACGTCTCAGATGTTCTATCTTGTTGGTTTTTTCCTAAGACTTCCCAAGTTTCAGGTCTTACATTTAGTTATTTGATCCATGTTTAGTTGATCATGATTGCAGAGGAGGGTTCTGGGTTCCTTCTTCTATGTATGTATGTCCAGTTTTTCTAGGACTGTTTAGTGAAGAGGCTGTCATTGCTGCAATGGACATTTTGACATCTTGGTTGAAAATTAATTGGCTATAAATGCAGAAATTTTACCTGGATAATCTGTTCTGTTCACCTATTTTTATTCAAAAAGCAACTTGCTCTGGAAAAGTTGATTCTTCCAGTTACATTGTTAGGGCAGAAATATTTCAAGGCCTTTTCATTTTACATGGCTCTATTGCAGCGTTACATTGTAAGTGACTGCCATAAAGGTTTGCTCTTGATTGCCCTTAATTTATATTCAGAGGGAAGAAAAGAGAAGGCAAAAATATACAAGCAAGATCTTGTAATTATGCTACATGAAATTATTAGACAATTTAGAAATTTGTGGAAACCTGCCCATCGTGTGTAAAAATCATTTTGATTTTGATTTACACAGTTTAATGTAGAATGTTTGTAGGGAATATTCCATGCATTTTGCCTAATTATTCAAGTGTATTTGATGTGTTTTAAAGAAAGTGATCTCTATTTAAAGCTGGATTACTCCAGTGGAGAGAATCCTTGTTTTGGCTCAATGACAGAGCTCATTTTTCAAGTCTTGCTGTGAAAAATAAGACTTTTTAGAACAAGAAAGAGCAATTACATTCCACCACTCTAATCATAACCAAGAAAATAATAAGATATTTTCTTGCAAGTTGAAAATATGTTCTGTAGGCATACTCAGGTAACTGGTGGGTTCATTTATTGTCTTAAAATTGGAAGTATTTTTAGCTTCCCTCTTTGCTGTACATCATTGTTTGTTCAGATCATTGTCAGTGCAATGATAAATCTGTTCTATTAAAAGATCATAAACATGCTGCCTCTCACTTCTTGTTATATATGATTTCTTGCAAATTTTGAGGCACAGGCAGTCAGTGTTTTCAGGGAACAGTTTCCAAAGATGTCAAGTATACGTTATGGACTGACTGGTGAATGCAGCTAATTTGTACTAACCCATTGCAAACCAATAGTAAGTAGTAGTTTAGGAACTATAAAGCATATATTTTAGAATTGCAATTCAAACTTCCATTATAGCATATGTAGTTGACCTGTTTGGCATGCCTGTCATTAGTGAGAGTCCCTTCTACAGGGAATCAGTTCCTGATATAGTTAGTTCAGCTTCCTAACACCTGTTTATACCATGTAATCTTGTGTATCATCAAACACAATTATCTTCTCAAAGTAGTTTAAGCTATGGTACCCAACAGTTCAGTCGTATAGGGTGTCCATTGGTAAGGATTAAAGATGTGCAAGTTTCAGAGGTTTTCCTAAGAGTTGCGAGAAGGTGAGTGAGTGCTCTCTGGATCTCCAGAGAAAGAGAATTCCTGTTCCACTGAGATCCAAAGATGAATCTCATGTACTTTGCTTGACTTTCCTGGGACATGCTCTTTGCTCATTTAGAAATATGTAGAGCTCTGTTTTCTGCCTTAGCATTAGTCTGTCTTCTCTTTCTCGTAGGTTAATCTTGCATCCTGCCTCCACCCACCCTCATTGTCTCAGTGGTTTTTGGGGTGAATCGTATACCTTTATCCTTCTGAGGGAAACACACCTACCCTATAAAATAATGCAGAGATGTCAGATATAACTTTATCTCTGGACTGCTTTTGGTAGATTGTATGATTTTATGCATCTTATTTCAGTTCTTAAATTTCTCTTTCCTAAAATTTAAAAAATAGCACCTAATTTGGAGGATTCTTAAATGAGATATTATCCATATGTCCCTATGTTCCAAACACTTTGCTAATTAACAGATTGTTTGTTTGTTTGGAAAACAGATTTATACAGAGAAGGAGAGACAGTGAGGAGAAAGATCTTCCATCCACTGGTTCCTCCCCAAATGGTCTCAATGGCTGGAGCTGAACTTATGTGAAGCCAGGAGCCATGAGCCTCCTCTGGATGTCCCAAGCGGGTACAGAGTCCCAAGGCTTTGGGCCATCTTCCACTGCTTTCCCAGGCCTCAAGCAGGGAGCTGGATGGAAAGTGAAGTAGCTGGTACATGTATTGGTTGCCATGTGGGATTCCAATGCTTGTAAGGGGAGGATTAGCCAATTGGGTTATCACACCAGGCCCTCTGAACAGATTCTAGTATCAGTTTTGCCAGAAGACTGAAGCAGAATCTTATTCAGATCTGAATTCCCAGATCAATCATTCTCAGATTTCATCTCTAGAGTTATCAGGTGTTTACCTCAGCCCTTTAAAGCTCAACTTATTAATACACTAGTCACATCATCATGATTTTCTGTATATTAAAATAAACATTTTGGGGGGATTCTTCCCTAAAAATAAAATGACAAAGAAACAGCAACCAATGGGTAGATCTGAGCCAATCAGAGAGGATGGGAGGGACTGATGCTTGAATTGAAATAAAAGCATTGAATTATGGCCTTGGAAGAAAATAAAAAAGCTGTATTCCAGAATAAATACATGAAAAATAGATTTCAGGGAAAACATGTTCAAAGAAGGATCGGAATTAAAACAAGGCCTGCAAGAAATCTGGTGTGACTCGGGTGAGATGTTGACAGTGGTCATGACAGGGCCTGTAGGGCTCATGAACAGCATTTGTTTTACGCCAGAAATAATACTAATAAGACTGTTCACTGAGAATTTTGTACGTTGCATATGCTTTTGATGCTTTCACTACATAGAATGGTGCTTACTGTCCACAGACCTGAAAATCAGACATAAGGAAAGTACTTCAGAAGGTATAGATGCAAAAATGAAACTGAAAGTATGAGTTCACATGAGTGCAAATATCTTTTGTGCAAAATAATGTCACAATGTATAGAAATGCATATGGTGATTAAAAACTACATATGGATTTCAAAAATTGCAGTCAGAGATCCCATACTTTTAATTCCCTTCTGTATGAGTTTACTGACATATATCTATATGTCTATATATCTGTGTATCTGTATATCTTTATCTATGTATCTTTGTATGTATATATCTATATATCAGCTATATCTATAGATCTCTATCGTATCTCTATCTATATCTATGCCTATATCTATATATCAGGTACAGCTGAGCACGGAACGTGCCTGGGGATCCTGGTCATGACCACTGTGCAGTGCAGCCTGAGTGTATTCCGGTCAGCTCTGCAAAGCTAGAATGACCTTTGAAACATCAACCTGGCTGCTGACAACTGGTTGGGAGGGTGTGAAGGGGAGGCTGGCATACCCGTTAGTTTTTGATGCAGAGGTCCCAATGAATGATGATGATAGTTTGGACTGGAATCATGGGGAGTGTTATTTTGTGAAAGAAAATTTCAATTTAACCAGAACACCTTGAAGTGACGGCTCTGAATTGGAAAGAAGTTTTTAAATTGCTATCAGAATTTGTCATTTTAGTGATTGAAACATTTTCAAGGCCAAATGCGCCATGCTGCATCATTATGGAAGGAACTATTTGATGGAAATAACTGCCGTCTCCTATAGGATGTGCGTTTATAAAATACGGGTTCAGTGGAAAAGGCAATTCACTTTCTCCCCAGGTGGGCCTGATTGAGGCTGTGAACAGCTGAGGTGTGGGGGAAAATCTTAAAACTCAATTAGTTGTTACTTGTGAACTGCACGCATCTAATCAGCCACACTGTAGATATCTGGGGAACTGTAAGTATGGAAGGAAGATAACTTTATATTCCATAAATATCGTGAGCATAGAGCAACAAAAGAGTCTTTACTTAGTGTAAGTTAAGTGTAAAGACACAGGGTATGTTTGCATCATTCTCTGGGAGTTTGGACACCAGCATTTTGATGTAGCAGGTCAGGCTCCCAGGATTCCACACTGGCATCGGTTTGTGACCCAGGTGTTCCACTTCTGACCCAGCTCCCCCCTAAATCACCTGGGAAAGCAGCAGAACATCGTCTCAGTACCTGGGCCTCTGTACCTGTATGGAAGACCCTGATGAAGCTCCTGGGCCCTGATGCTTGGGTTTGGCCTGTGGTGATTTGAGGAATGAACCATCAAATAGAACTCTCTTTCTCTTCCCCTCTCTTTAAACCTGTTTTTCAAATGAGTAAGTAAATCTTTTAAAAAATTTTCTTGGGAGCTTGTGTATTTTGTAGAGGAATAACATTTGTGGAAGAAGTTGTCATGTTGACCGGATTTTTTATATTTATGCCCTTACTTCTGATATATAATACTTTAAGGAGAAAAAAAAAGCTCAGGTGTAAATTAAAAGAAAAAATGCCTTCAGTTGTTTCAGTACACAAATGTGACCTAGAGGTTTACTGAATTTGATGTTTGGGAAACCAATTACAAAATAATCTTTTCACATAAATAGGTATATTTTGAAATAGTATATTTTGTTTGCATGTCTCTTTCATGAAAGAAATTTAACTTATAAAATGAAATGTAGAAACATTTAAAAATATAGGAAGAAGTGTGTAGTTCGGCTGTACAAATGCATTGACACAATGTTTATTTGCACCATTTTCACGTTTGCTCCGAGTGTTTTCACTGTATTTGCATGTTTTCAGGTTTGCTTAAACTTTTACTACAATATCTACCTGTGAACAGTTTGTATGACAAGTGAGAGAACAGTGCAAACAGACCAGAAAAAGCACAAAGATCTACTGTCAACTTTTATTGTTCTCGTGGTTTGATTTCCTCCAGTAACTCAAGAGACGTCCTTTAGGGCTGTCTCCATGACTAATTCCCCCCCAAATTGTTGGCATACTTGTTTATCAGTTCGACCTCTCTGAGAACTTTAGGCAGGGCATTTTCTGCTGAAGTTTCAGGGTACAGTTTGCTTATGACCCAGTGTTGCTATCTCGGGTGTTCTATGTGTTTGTTTGCCTTACAGACTTGGGTCCTCTCTGCCACCTCTCTGCCCAATGAGCCCAGAGCTGTGGGGCAGTTAAAACATTCAGTCATACCAGTGGTTCTATAAAGAACAGAAGTTATCATTAGGAAGGCAGTGATTTCACTCTGAACCTGAGATTTTATAATACATAACAACATTTTAATGTTCATCAGTTTTTACCTTATATCTTATGTTGGCCTTCAAGGATTAAATTGACTGAGTGAGAAAAACACAGATGGATCTGAGTTTACTAAATGTTCCCTTTCTCATCATTAGATGTAAAAACAAAACAAAGCAAAATCAGCTCATCTAATGTGAACTACCTTCAATTTAATTATTTCCTCGTGATCTCTTTGCTCAAATCGAAATTATGGAAAGTGACACAGTCACTCCAAAAAGCATTTGGCAGCTTATTTCAAGGTTAAGCATATAATTGCCATCTACCCTCACAATTTCGCTTCTAGGGAATTATCTTAAAGAAGTTTAATTCATGTTCATCTATAGACTTGCCCAGTAGTATTTATAGCAGCACAATGAGTAAACACTGATCATAGTGTGGTTATCTTTTACTGAGTGGACTGGAAAAGCAAACTCTGGTGCTTAGGATTATATAGAACGATGTTAGTTCAGCAGAGGCTGTGTGGTGGCTCAATTAATTGTCTAATCCTCTGCTTGCAAAGGCTGCCCACCCATATGGGTGCCTGTTCATGCCCTGGCTGACCCATTTCCCGTACCTATCTGTGTTGAAAGCCCCCCGAAAGCAGCAGAGAATAACATAAAACCATAGGACTTTGCACCTGCTTGAGAGACCTGGAAGAAGCCCCTGGTTCTTGGGATCTGATCAGTTCAACACCAGACATTGTGGCCAGTTGGAGTGTGAACTAGTAGAAGGAAGAGCTTTCTGTCTTTCCTCTCTGTAGATCTTTCTTTCAATAAAAATAAATAATTTTTTTAAAAAAGAATTACATGAAAGATGACAATCTAGATTGATCACCAAAGGAATTGTTCAAATAATGAAAAGAAAAAATTCTGACTTGCTTGTGATACTCTGAAAGGAAAGGGGAATGATGTGGAAAGTTAGTCATTAAATAGAAAGCATGCAGGTATTTGTTCTGGTGATAGGACTGTTCTATTTTTTTTCTAATGGTTACAATAGTCTCTGTGTATGTTAAAACTTATAAAATCGGGGCTGGTATTGAGCCACAATGGGTTAATGCTGTTGCTTGGAGCACCAGCATCCTATGGCAGACAAATGGTTCATATTCCAGATGTCCAACTTCTGTTTCAGCTCCCTAGTAATGTTGGGAAAGCAAGAGATGATGACTTACATACCTGGGCCCTTGTCACCCATGTGGGAGACCCAGATGGTTCTTTGCTTTGGCACACAACCTGATTGTTGCAGCCATTCTGAGAATGAGCTGCAAAGATAAAAGACCTCTTTGTTTGCTCTTCCCCATCTGTCTGTCTTTCAAACAAGACACATTTCAAAAGTCAAAATGGCACATAGTAAAAAGATGATATTTGCTGAATCAAAAAATAAAAGTTATTCATGAACACACCTCCACTAAAGTTCTATCACATGTGAAATAAATAAGTGATGACTCCTTTCTCAAAGATCAGAAACCAAACATGACCTTATACTTGATTTTCGAATTAAACAGTGTGTTTGATCCTTTGGGGAGTCTTTGATGCTTGTTCTAGAAGGAGATGCTGCCATCAGTCAAGATCAGTTCAGTTTTGTTGGATTAACATAGAAGTCGATAGAGAAGAAGACTGTGTTGTGACAATGATGTACTCTTTTCATATTGGATGGTGGCTTTTGGAACTGGCTTAAATGGAAGATTATTAAAGTATCTGCCATCCTTTACAAAATCGATGGCTGTTACGTAAAGCTCTCAACTAGCCCCCAGCAGATGGAGGGCTGAATTGCTTGGTGCTGTATACCTGTACCAAATGCTTGAGTAATATTTGTTCAGCTCTGACTAGTGAAGTTCAGTCACCTCACTTATGCTTCTTGCTTTTCATTGATGTAAGTCAGCATGACATGAAAAAGTGGACTTAGCGCTTGTGCTGTCTGCTTGCTCTTTTAAATGAGTGAGAAGTAGTGCCTAGTTCTATAATAAATCCATGAGACATAGTTTCTATTGTCTTTGTTGGTGAGATGTTTCTCCTGTAGCAGCAGATATATTTTTTTAAAAAAAATTTGGTCTACTGATCTATAACCCGTGATTGATGTATTTAAGACATTTACATTCAGGGTTAATATGAATATGTGGCAATTTCATCCTGTCATTTTAGCAATGGATTATTCATTGTTTGATTTAGTCTTCTGCTGTCATTTTACTGGAATGTTCTTCACATTTGCCTTTGGTTTTGGTGGGTGCTATTCCTTTTCTCTGTCAAGAGAATATCTTTAAGTATCATTTGTAGAGCAGGTCTGGAAGAAGCATATTCTTTGAGCTTTTCTTTACTGTGGAAGAATTTTATTTCATTTTCAAAGACAAAGGAAAGCTTTACTGGGTACATTATTCTGGGCCAACAACTGTTTCTTTTTTAATTCTGCAATATGTCGCTCCACTCTCTGCTGGCCTGTTGATCTCCTGTGAGAGATCAACTGTGTCTGATTGTCATTCCTTTATATGTCAATTGATTTTTTTAAGTGCACATTTAAGGATCCTTTCCTTATATTCAACTAAAGAGAGCTTAATAGTCATATGTCATGGTGAAGATCACTTTTGGTCCACCCTGTTGAGAGTTCTGTGCCCCTTCTGGATGTTATTTCCTAATTCTTTCTTCATATTAGTGAAATTTTCCTTTATTATTTTATTGAATACATTTTTAAACTTAGCTTCTTTTTCTGCACCTTGTGGAACTTCTATAACTTACATTTGGCCTGTTAATAGTGTGGCTTAATTGTTGAGTACTTTTTTTAGTTTGACCCAGCTCTGCCTGCGGCTTTTTTTATTGTTTTTTTTTTTTCCCCATTGTGGATTATTTTCCTAGGGCAGGCTTTTAAGCTGTGTCATACACGGGTGATTGCTTTAGGTACCCGATTCTTTGCAATCACTTGTGCCACTCCCTCCAGTAAGTTTCAAATCTGGGCTCTAGTGTTAGGCTTTCACCATTGTCTCTGTAACCCCAGGACCTGGGTCACCACTCTATATCTCCTACAAGCCCTTGTGTGGCTACACCATTGTCTATGCAACCTTTCTCCCACTTGCGATTTGAGCACTTCCCAGGATTAAGGAGACACACAGTGTCCTAAATAATTAACTTGTCAGTGGTGCTGATCTTACCACAACCTGTTGACCAATAGATCTAAGGACCACTGGGAACTATTTTGCTTGGGACCCGTAGGATGTCAAAGTCAGTACTATTTTCTGAGTGACCAATTTGCTTCCAGCTTAGTTTATGCGCAGTTCACTATTGCCCATCCAGTCCTACAGCCTTTGCCACACTGCACAAAATGGCACCTGACATGCCACTGGTGGAGTTCTGGATCTGCTGGCTGTTAGGTCTGAGATCTTCCCAGACCTGTTTTGGTTGGATCCTGTAGGATGATATGTTGGTATGATGCACTGAGCCAGAAATGAATTTGTTCCCAGCTAAGTGCATGCACAGTCATGTCCAACAGCCTTGGCTCTACTACACAAAAATGGCACCTGATGTTTTTAGTGTCTTTGGTGTCAGTCTTTGTTGTCTTTGATGGTGATCTGGGCTGTGAAATCCACCTTGTACCCACACTGCCTGTCTGGGGTCTGCTGCTTGGTCTCTGTTTCTGGTCAAATCAAATAAATCAGCAGGATTGGCAGTTCTTTGCCTGGGTTCACCTCTTGAGCTTCCAGTTAATGCCCCTTCCCACCAGGCTGCAGATAGAGTTGTGGCCACCAGTGGAGCTCAGATAGCTGCTGGCTGACTGACACTGGGGTACCTGGTCCCTACAACACCACACAGCTGTTTTCACTACTTCCCTGTGTCCATCAGTCTCCATGTGTCTCTCTGCCATCACCATGTCCTTTCCTATTTCCTGGAATGTGCCCTCTCAGCTTCACCCTGGCTAATTGGACGTTTTACATTTTTTTTTTTTCAAAAAAAATGTGGAACTTTTCTTGAAAAAGAGTTCCTTCTAGTCTAGTCATTCCAAGAGTTGTCAACAGTTCTTGGCAGCCAGTAGGTCCTTCAGTCACATTTGCTTCTGAGATTTTATTATCTGCGAGTTCTGTATGATTCTTTGGCTCAGTGGTAGTACCGTAGGGGATTTTGAGCATGGCCGTATCCTTTTTTTGTCTCCCTGAGATCCCCATGCACTTCTTTGATTCATTCAATTAGCAGGAGCTTAAAAACAAGCAAAGATCTTAGGAGAACATAAGCTACCTTTTTTTTTTTTTTTTGGAGATGATTGTACTAAAAGTTAAAAAGATAATGACAGTAATTCATATTGTCATATGTGTTTGCTAAAAGCAAAAAATATTTGGTTAAACAAATAAAGAGAATCCCTTCTGGAGTGTTTTGGGAACTTGGAATGTATCTGTAAGTACTGTGAACTTTCAAGGATAGAATCTGGCATGTGGGGATTCTGATTGCTTGGGTGTCGATACCCCTGTTAGTTCTTCCTTGAGAACTGCATTCTTCTGATAGTCCTATACTTTGAAAGATGATTGCATGAATGTCACCCCCCCCACACAAAAAATCAAATATCATGTTTCATATCTCTAAATATTTAGTATTGATTATCATCAGTGCTGTATGCTGCCTCCCAGCCAGGCAGGTTGTAAGCAGTAGTCAAGGTCTATTCCTAAAACTGCTGGTAACATATGGTTTGTTTTCCTCTGAATTGTTGTTTTCAACTTGGGATTTTGTAGTGACAGTGGTAACCCCAGCATGTGTCAGATTTCTGAAAGTGGTATAGATAGCTGATTTGTTCCAAAGCTTGGAAAAATCAGAGGACTAAAGTAGCTTTTCTATATATAATGTTTCCAAGGTTGGGTAAAATTTGTCAGTTAAAAATGGCACATTTACATCCACAATTGATGCCAGTGGTATATTCAAGGTGTGAGTATATTTTCTGCCCCATATAAATTTAGTACATTAATTATGTAAGCTATATTTATGTTGCTAGTAATTTGAAGATAAATCTAATATGTAAGTACAGTTTACACTCTTAGTTGATCTATGTAGTTTTGCAGCCAGTTGTATAGCAGGCATTTTTGATGAGTGAATTAACTTTGTCATTCCTAGTGAAAGGTTGTGCACATTAACAGAATTCTGTCCAAGTAGAACTGCTTGTGGACTAAGAATCAATTTTTAGAAAAACCTGTCAGCTTGTCATCTGATGTCTGACACAAATATATGAACTCAGTATCAGTGTAGCACTATATTTAAGATAATTGAGTCATGAATTTGAGCTGTCTTAGGAAAATGTCATTTTATTAATAAACCACCAGAGTTCATCAGAGAGACAATTTGTAATCCTCTAGTATGTTAGCTTGAATTGATTTGGTACATACGGTAATGGTATGATAATCACATACATCTAATGATTGAAGAAAGATGACAGAGCTGGATTATTGTTATTGAAAGTGAGTTCAGAACGAATAATTGGTCAGATGTTAGTGCTTTCCTGATGTGTTTGCTTACTTTTGGAACAAGTTAAAACTCTAGATGATCTATACTCTGGGCTAGGGACTTAGCAGGAATAGTCAAAGTTTATTTGACCAAAATGGCATTTTTCCCTAAGCTGTTCCATATAAGGGAAAACCATACAGAAAGTGATAATCACTCTTATGAACACTTCATAGAATTACAGTGACATTTTTGAGACTCTTTATAAACTCCTTTTTTGGGATAAGGTTACTGTTCAGCATCACACCCAACCGAGAAATTTCCCTTTGAACGTGTACGATTTAGAGTTGTTCATTTTATTTACAGAGTTGTGTGAGCATCACCCCTATTTAATTTTAGAATATTTCCATCACCTACGAAGAGAACTTCATACATCTTAACAGTCCACATTCGTTCACATTCCATCTTCTGAAATCGATGATAAATGTGCTGTGTCTACAAATTTGCCTAATCTGAACATTTCATTATAAATTGAATTATCCACTGTCTTTGTTTGGTTTATCCATTTATCAGCTGATAGACGCTTAAGTTATATCCACTTTTAGTCTTTTATTTTTATATTTATCTTTTATATTTATATCCACTTTTAGATTTTTATTAAGAGTAATTCTTCTGGGTACATCTTAATATAAACTTTTGGGGAAAAAATTTATTCAATGTTCTTTTGTACATTTACCTAGGGAAGAAATTGCTTCTTCATAGAGTGAATCTGTGGTTCACATCTGGGCAATTCCTCAATTGCTTTCCAAGGTGTTTGCATCATTTCACACAACAGTAGCAAAGGACTGAGGGGGCTATTTTCTCCATATCCTTATCAAAAATCAGTATCTCCTACTGTGTGATATCAGTCTTGTCACTGCTTGAAAGGTAGTGTGCATTGTGCTTTTGATGTATATTTACGTAATGGCTGATAAATTTGAGCATCTTTGTAAAGTGGGCTTATTAATCATTTCTGGATTTTATTTGGAGAAATATCCATTCGAGCTCCTTGATTTTTTTTTTTTTAAATCATTTGGAAAGCAGAGTTACAAAGAAAGGGAGGGCAAGAGGAAGGAAAGACATTGACCCTGCATGTCAGCTCTTTTACTCCTGAGATGGCTGAAGGTGCTGGGTCATACTGAAGCCGGAGCAAGGAACTCCATCTAGTTCTCGCATGGATTGACAGTGGAGCAGCAAGGCGGTGCTGTCACTGCAGGTGACAGTGTGACGTGTTATGCCTTAAGGCTGGCCCCTATGTGCAGTGCTTTGAATTCTGTTATTTGAACTGGGAGTGACACCAGTCCTTAGCTGGTTATGACTTTATTCCAAACTTCACTTCTTATGTTGGGAAAAGGCAAAGGTACCCAAAGTGAGAACGGCCTTCTCAGGTGTCAGGATAAGCACTCGGAACCTACATGTGACTGTGACGACTAACTCCCCCAGGTCACCTGCTTTTCTTATCCTTCTTCCCCTTGGTGGGTAGCCTCTGAATTATAACATCTACTATCATCACATCAGAAAACTATGATCTAAGCAATTCCATCGATATTCAGCAAATAACCTATGGATAGATTCTATCCATGCATTCTGAGGCAGAACACGTTAAAGCTCATCTACTAAAAGGAGCATTTGTTGTATTAACTGTATTAATTAAATAAAACAGTATGCAACTCATGCTGCCTCCACAACATCCCACGTTTGTTATTACTGCTACTTACTATTTTCATCTTCATTCATGTTTGCTTTTTCCAGATATCACACTTTCGTTTTCTTCTGGGCGGCTCTTGACAGTGGTCAGATAATGCTTGGGTGATTGGTTTCCTTTAGTCAGTATGTGGGTTTTTTTTTGCTTTTTGACGAGGAATTATATATTTTGTGCTATTCATAAATCTGTTTCTAACCTGTTACAGTTTCTCAGAAAATTAGTATTTACATATTACTTTAAAATTGTAAGTGCTGTTTAGAATACAATTTGAGTTATATATATTGTGATGATTTTCTGTTTTTTTGTGGGGGTATTTGGACACTTTTACCAAAGCCAATTATTTAAATAGTATGTTTTAACACTGAATAGAACCACCTTTCCTTTAATATAAGAAGTTAAAAGCATTTGTTTTTATTTCTGAAATCTCCACTTTCTCATAGGTTTATTTATCCGACCCTATATTGACATACCAAACAATTAAACTTTTATAATATTGAAAAATCCAGAAGGAAAACGTGTCTGTCACTGTTAATCTTTCTCAAAATATCTTTGTCTTATTTTCATTCATAAATACACTGGAGTCATTTTCTCCCCTTTTATAAATGGAGATTTAGTTTGAAGTTGCATTTATGTATTAATTTGGGAAATGATTAATATATGCTACAATGTCTCATTCAAATGTTGACTATTATCTGATTATGTTTGAACAAGGCCTGAATGAATTTTATATCTTTTAAAAATATATCAACTTCTAATTATTGAGATATGGATAACTAGTACAAATGAGAACCCCGTGAATGTATATAATTTTCATACCTTACTAAGCTTTTAAACTGCCTAGTAATTATGTTTTTCTAAGCATATAATCATAATGTCTATAAATATAATTTACTTTTACTCTTCTTATGTGGCACTTATACTTACTTTTACTTTATTCCTGTATGAATTGCAAATAGTAATTAAGCAATAAGCTGTCTTGAATTCTGTTTTAATTATGGGTAGTGTTTAATTTTATCAGGTGTGGTCTATTGGCTGATCTCATTTATTAACTTAATTATTAATTATATTTCTACTTTGTAAGCCAGACTTATCCTTGTGTTCTGGGAATAGAGCTATTCATTCCTCATGTTTTGTTTTTGTGAAACTGAATTCACTTTCCTCGTTTTTCACATCAAATTTTGTGTCTATAGGTACACATGATAGGCAAATACTATTATTTTGTAGAGATTTGACCATTTAAAGTTTGCTACTATTTGTTTCTCATGTTTTATGAAATATGCTTGAGAACCTTGCAGGCAATTCAACTGCTTGTCCTTCTGTAAAGTAACAATCTATCATTTTGTGGTATTAAAGCTCATAAAAAATATCTGGACTATCACTTGGATGTTTGGCAACTTCATGATGGAAGCTTGTCTTTCACATCATTTTACCATCATAAATTGTTCAAGTTCTTTATTTATTTCAGTAGTGAACTACAGTGGGTATTAAATCCTCTTAAGATTCATCTTCTGTGTCTGTTAGCCAACTGGATTTATTGTTTGAAAAATGCTCATCTCCTTTTCCCCTTTCTTCACAGGGTGGTTTGTTTTGCTGTTGAGTTTCTGAAACTCTTTTCAAATCTTGAATATTATTCCCTTCTCTGTTCTGTAGTGTGCAAAAATCTCTCCCGTTCTGTTGGGTGCTTCTTCACTTTGTTTCCTTTGCAGTACAGAAACTTCTTAGTTTCACATAATCCCATTTGTCTATTTTGACTTTGACTTCCTGTATTTTTGGTGGCTTTTCTAAGAAGTCTTTTGCTATCCCCATATCTTGGAGAGTACCACCTATGTTTTCCTCTAATAGTTTGATGGTTTCTTGGTGGAGATTTAGGTGCTTGATCCACTTAGTGCTGATTTTTGTACAAGGTGACAGACAGCTGGAGGGGTCTTGCTTCTTTCTTACTTGTTCAGGCCGCTATCCAGTTATTCCAACTGCATTTATTGAAGAGATAGGGCATTTTCCCTAGATTATTTTCAGTTTTCTTGTCAAAGATTACTTGCCTATTCATGTGTGGGATCCCTTGTGGAGTTGCTATTCTTTTCCGTTGATCTCCGTTTCTGTACCAGTCCCAGTCTGTCTTAATACTACTGTCCTGTAGTATGCCTTGAGGTCTGGAACTGTGATTTCTCCAGCTTGATACGAAAAATAAACATATGAAAAAATGCTCAGTCTCCCTAGTCATCAGGGAAATACTAATGTAAACCAAATTGAGGTTCACCTAACTCAAGTGAGATTGGCCTACATTCAGAACTCCACTAACAACTCCTGATGGCATAAATGTGGGAAGAAAGGTACTCTCCTTCACTGTTGGTGGCAGTGTAAGCTAGTACAACCACTATGGAAGTCACTATGGAGCGTTAAGGAAACTGTAAATTGATCCGCCATATGACCTAGCTATCCCACTCTTGGGAATATATTCAAAGGAAATGCAATCTACACATTAAGAAGTGTCGTATATTTGTATATTTAAAACAGAGTCTATTTAAAGCACAGTCTACAATAACAAAGACATGGAAACAATCCAGATGCCTGTCAAAAGAAGAGTGGTTAAAGAAACTATGGTGCATCTACTCCATGGAATACTACTCAGCCATTAAACAGAATGAAATTTTACCATTTGTGCCCGAATGGCCCCAACTAGAGACTATTATGCTTAGTGAAATAAATCAATCACAAAAGGACAAATATCTTATGTTCACTCTGATAAAATACAAACTTAAAATAAAATGTATATATGTATGTTTCCCTGCTATGTATCTCTACTTCCAAATCAGATGAAGCTGTTAAATCCATCTTGATAATAGGATGCTGGACTGTGCCATTCTCCATGCCTACAATGTCAGAATACAGTTAAATAGCATAACAATTGACTTACAGCTATTTTTTGAAGGTCTATGTGGTTTTGACCGAAATCAGTGGAGGGAGGGTGGACAGGGAAGTCCCAGAGCCTTTGGAATTGAATCATAAAATAAATAGATGAATCAAAATTTAAAATGCCATCTTCTAGAAACATCATTATCTTGCATAAATAATATTCGTAATAAATTTTGTAATTTTTATGAACATCTCTTCTGATTGCATCCGTATGTTTGCTTCTCTCATTTTTAAAAATAATTGTTTCCAGGATTCTGCCTGTTTACTATTTCATTTCAAGTGGTCACCTTTCAGTTTTATTTGTTTTATATATTTATATTTTTCTTCACTAATGACAGATTTTTATTTCCTTAATTTTTCTTCTGTTTTATTTGGGCTTATTTTGATATTATTGTGTCAGATATTTTTTAGTGAAATATGATCGTTATGATAATTGGGATTCGGAGGCAAGTGTAGGTTGTCAATGTCTTTATCTGGAACCTGAATAAGAAGTGACTTTGTTGAGATGGTACTTTTCTCTGAGTTGTTTCGGTCAACTTTGAACAAATGTAGTTGATCTATCTGTATCCCAGGTATTTTCAAAAGAATAGTTCCCTTGGAAATGACTGAAAATCAAGCATCCATAAACTTTGGGTACTGAACACTGCCTTAGGTTGCAATAAATACTTTTTTAAGCCTATGTTGCAAATGTATTTTAAATTTCAAGAGTGATTAACATGGCAGTTTTGTAGTTTACTGTGGTTAGAGTGGACTATTGTATATTATTTGCTGACTCAGCCTACATTTAGAAAATGTGTACATGGTCTGGATTTCTTCCCAGAAAGGCATGTGACTTCAGGTCCCATAAATGCAGAACAAATCTATTTGCATTTGGAAATCTGTGAATGTCCTAAGGCATGGTGGATTCGCACCTGCGTTCTTTTTAACTAGATTTAAATCCCAGAGCAATTTTATAAACCCTCAGATGAGATAAAGTAGAATGACTATAAAATATTATGCTGACATCAAAGTGATAATCAAATTTCATTCAAAACAAAAAGAAGAAATTATACAAGGGTTCTTAATAAGGTTTGAAATATATTTTCCATTTTAAATGAATAAAAATATACCTTTAGATGATTTTTTAAGAATATCGTGTTGATAGAAGATTCCTATATGGGACTTGTGCTGGACTGCAGTAAAAAATAATACTAGACTCGGGGTCAGAATTAGTTCTCAAAGTGATAACTGTAGGAGGAAAGTTTACATCTATATTTACTGTGGGTCCCTGGATTAGCAGGTCTGCGTGACTGATGCATGTTTATAACTTTTTTTCTTCGCTCCTTTGTACCCTTTCATTTAACTTGGCCATTTCTTAGATAGCTAGATGATAGATAGATAGATAGATAGATATCCTGTGCTAGACAATACTACACATATAGTGAGCATCTTAGTGCAAGCGTCTTGAAGCTTAACAAAGGCATAGGGGAATGAGAATGCTAGCAGTTATGCTAGTCAATACAATTACAAATGCAGTGTCAGTTGGAAGCACTGGAAGCTAAGAATGCTTTGACAAAAAGTGGCATTGAGCCAGAATCCGAAGAACTCATGAGGCAGTAGATAGTAAAGATTAGAGGGAAAAAGAGAGTGAGAGAAGTCAGGACAGGAGCAACAGTACGACCAAAGTACTAGATTCAAGAATAATCATGGTCCATTTGAGTCACTGAACTGGGATAGCACAGCATCCACCTTCCGCCGATGTGATTTCAGTGTTGAAGCTCAGTGTTACCTGCAGGAAAAGCCACTCTTCACTCTAACAAATTAAATAGCCAAAAATCTCTGTCTCAAAAACAGGAAAGTAAGGCCTCTAATGGGAAACCACTGATCACCAAAGATCTTACTCCTCTAAGAATTTTCTGTGAGAAAAGACACACCTGGCAGCATTGGTAGTGAACTGACGTCGGACAGACTTGTTTCTGCTAGCTGAGTTTGGTGCTCTAGGCTGGGCCAGATTTTTTTTTTAAACTGGGTTCAGTGTGTTTTTTCCCTTTCAGGGAAACAAATTGCTGGAATAATAGATTGCCTGTGGAGCTCTCAATAGTTCAGGAATAGCTTTGCATATCTCCCTGACATTTAAAGTTGACTATGAAACTCAGAGGTATCAGTGTTAATGATCACAGGGTGAGTTTTAAGCAGCGTATTTGTAGAACTCAAAAGAGTGAGAGACAAAAAAAAAAAAAAAAGAATCAGAGCCCCAGGCCAATGTCTGGGGTATGAAGATCCAGAGGAGCCCCTAGGGCTCCCTCTTTTCCATAACATCCTACCTAGTATGTCACGATTAAAAGGTATTAATAGGTTAGGATGAAATGCTGAATCTGGTTGCCTTGAGTTGTTGTTCATGTAATTGGTATTCACCGGACACCCATATTTTTATAGGTGGTAAAAATGAATAATTATGTCTAGCATTTTAGAAACTCATAATCCATCGAGATGTTGGATATGAATAATTGTAATAGTGTAGATTAACATTTTTGAGAACATAAAATGCCGTGCTCATTGAAAAGTGATTTACACCAATTATCTCATCAATCCTTTTAACATCCATTCTCAGGGGGTCATGGAGATTCTATGAACCTTTGTAACTTGGTTAAGACTCCAGTTATAAATGGGAAGCCCAGGTTTAACTCAGTTTTATCTGTCCCTGCTTGACTCATCCCATACTCTTAAAGATTCATTTCATGTGTTTGAAAAACAGAGTTGCAAAAAGAGATGGTTATCTATCTTTCATCTGCTACTTCACTTTCCAGTGGCTACAGGGACTGGAGCTGGGCAGGTTGACGCCAGGAGCAAATAAAAGTCTCCCATGTGGGTTCAAGGGCCTAAGTGTTTGGATCACCTTCCGCTGGCTCCCCCGGTCTATTATCAGGGAGCAAGCAGGATGTGATCCAACACTTACATGGGATGCCTCCATCACAGGCAACTGCTTAATCCAATGTGTCACAATGCTGCTTCCTCAGCTCATATTGTTTACCACTGTTCTATCATACACCAATGGAATATATCAACAGAAATCTATGCAACATTGTAAGGGTGTACTGGAAAATATGATGTGATTCTGGGTGATAAACTGAGCAAGGCTTCAAAGAGGTGCTGTCTGTGTTCCGGCTCATGCATCTTGATCTGGGCTCATTGTCTCCCACCTCTGGGTAATCATTGTGATGTTTCAAACACAAACTTCTTTCATGGTGGTTTCATCACGAAGAGGTGAATTCATCCTCTCCGTAGGACATTAGGGAGCATACCCATTATCCCATGAACTCTTATGCAAAAGAAATGAATCAATCTACACATTTCCAAAGGAAAGTATTCCAGCCAATACATGAAGGAAAAGAAAGACTATCACCATTGGCTGCAAATTAAAATGTTTAAGCTTTTTAAAAGATTTATTTATTTAAATTTGAAAGGTAGAGTTACACAAAGGTGGGGGGAGAGACAGAGACAGAGAGATCTTTCTACCATGGGTTTATTACCCCAGTGGCTAAGACTGAGCTGATCTGAAGCCTGAAGCATGGAGCTTCTTTCTGAGTCTACCCTGTGAGTACAGGAGCCCAAGGACTTGAGCCATCCTTGACTGCTTTCCCCAGGATGTAAGCAGAGAACTGAGTCAGAAGTGGAGCAGCCACTTTTCCAGCAGTTCCAGAACATGAACTGCTGCCCATATAGATTTTTGTCACCACAGGCAGATTAGCCCTTAGCACCACCATTTGGGCCCCA
The DNA here is from genome assembly GCF_030435755.1 of Ochotona princeps. Lineage (NCBI taxonomy): Eukaryota > Metazoa > Chordata > Mammalia > Lagomorpha > Ochotonidae > Ochotona > Ochotona princeps. The sequence continues at coordinate 11,941,699 of NC_080844.1, read as the reverse complement.
ACATGCTCATTCTTTTAAAAAGCTATGTTGATATGGCTAAATATGAAGGAAATCAGAGATATCATGAAATTTATCCTGGAGGCTGAAAAACTAATTAACAAACAACTAATGTGTAATTTATCTAGGGCCTAATAATGCAAAGAATATACAGTGATAGAAATTACAAGGTGGAAGAGGAGGAATTAGCCCTTTTGTTTAGGATGAGCCGGGCAGAACAATAAGAATAAGCCAGTCATATAAAGATACCAAAAAATTTCCAAAGCAGAAGCCAATACAGGTGTGAAAGCCCCAAGACATGTTCCAGACTTAGAAAAAAACAATTCACTGAAAATATGTAAATATTCTCAAAAATGTATGTGGAAAAGTGGAAGATAACTTGTTTTCCTGTACCTTAGCTCAGATTTCCCCTTCCAAATGTTTACAATAGGGAGTGCTATGGGTCTAATCTTTGACTCATTTTATTATGAGTGTTTTGGTAATATTCCTAATGCAGAAGCAGCAGAGATGGATTTTCATAAACAGGGATCTGAGTGGACGTAATGTGAAATAATCCATGCTGTGTAGGCTGATTAAATATTTAAGAATAAAGGTCCTGTTTAATTTCAGAAGCCATACCTTAGAGACAGTTGAGAAGGTAATTAACATCCACTGATTCCAACACACAATGCACTTGGAACATGCAAGCTGCTTCCTATTTTAAAGCAAAACTCCAAAGTGACTGATTTCAAATTGGTTTTCTTTGCTAACTTTCAGATTCTCCCAGAGTTAGAGGATTTATTCTGATGATTTGAACTGCTTTGGAGGATGACTTCAGAACTGCGTGTATTCCTAGAAGACACCAACCGTGGTGTTAATCATGGGGTGTCCTAAGGATGTAGACAGTTGAACAAGGCAGCAGGAAATCACAATGTAGTGGATGAAAACGGCTCACCTAAAGACATCCACAATTAGTCATTTTACTTAAATTGTGCTGGACGATTAGGCTAGCTTTGCAATTTGCTTGATGGCCCAGTTTTTGTTTATCACTTCTAGAATCTTCTAGAGCAGAGTCTAATGAGTGTGCTACCTGAGATATTTTGCTGTGTCTAAAATGGAACTACTCTAAGCCTTCTGCTGCTTACCTTCGCTTGCTTGTTGGTGCAGACTTCCAAGTACTTTCTGCAGCTGAAAATGTGGGATATATTTTTGATTCCTCTCTCTTTTACATCTGTCATAGCACTCAAACACCAAGACACTCTGATTCTATATGCTACACATGTGCCTAAGAACCAAGTTTTTCTCTCCTGCTATCTGGGATAGTTCAGGCAAATTCCTTCTGTACTACACTCACATCTGATTCTCTCCAGTCCACTCTCCAGCTGGCTGCATAAGCTTGTTAAGAAAGTTTCATTTCATTACATTGAGGGAATATAGAAGAAACTCCTTCGTCAATTTACCTTCACGTTACTCTACTATCTCAACTCGAATGACATAACCCTAATAATCATCTTCAGTTATGAACGCTTGGATACTTAAATTCAAATTCATACCTTACTTGGCTACTAGCATTTCTAGGACTAAGCTGCCAACGTTCACCATCCCAGACAAGCAACTCGAGCCTTCCACCCCTTTTTGCCATCTCCTCTTTAGTTATTCATGACCAAGCTCAATGTCAGCATCTCAGAGAAAACTTCTCCCATATTCCAGGCTGATAAAAACCACTTCTTCCTCCCTGTGCTCCAAATGCTCTTTATTAATAATTCTACTCTAACATTTACCCAGATGAACTCCAATTATCAGCTTAGGCATCCTTCTCACTGACAGAACCATGTGCTTCCTTCCCTGTGGCAGAAACCATGGATTTATTATACTGACATGGTGTTGGCACAAAATGAGTCTTTAATATGGTGAGGTAGGGTGAATGATTCAAGTATAGATGGAGTCAAAAAGTTTCACATATTTTGATGGTACTTTTCTAAGAATGTCTCAGGATATTGTATGCATTTACTGTTTCTGTCCACTCATCCCATCCCTGGATTAACACACACACACACTCACACTCCTGTGACTTCCACTATTTTAATACCAAGGACTTTCCTAATCTTTGTGTTCTATGTGACAATGGTATTCACTCTTATTAGCTGTTGACTTAAAAAGTATAAAAATGTTGTGAAACGTTAGAGCTGCTCAGAATCTCTGGGTTAGCAACTTTTAAGATAACCCAGCACGTGGTATCTCAGAGGACAGAGAATCATTCAGTAAACATCAGAGCGCTCCGGGGTTTTCTCCTATGTAGAATGTGAATAGCAGGTCTTTCTATTGTACCCAGGCTCGTACACTCCCACCTGGTACAATACCTAACCCATATAGATTTACTTTTTTGTAGGTACAATTCAGTCCTACCTTACAAGTGTTAAGATGTTAAAAGCAAAGGCAACCTTTTTTTAAAAACAGTTTGGATTCAACTGATAGTTAAGTACTTATTTACTTAATTACTTATTTTACTTAATTACTGATTTGATTAATTTGAATGTATGAATATGTATGTATACATTTAAAATTAGGTATAAAATTGCAAATGAACAAATTATGTATATAAAATTTTATCGCTTTGTTGCATACATGAATATATATGTATACACACAAGCATTTGTATATACAGTTATATTTTTTATACATGGGATACTATCAAATCTGCAGGTTTCAAGTTCTTGTATATATGCGTATAATCTTGTATTCCATATACTTCAAATCGTTTTAGATTATTTACAATGTCCAAAACAGTGTAAATGCTTCTAAACAGTAACAACTGTTGTTGTGTTTAGACAATAATGATAACATAAGAAGTTATACAAGCCTATAAAGACAGATCTAAAAAACATATCTTCAATGCTCACTTGGTTGGATCGATGGACGCAGAACCAGCGATCATGGCAGGCTGTCCACCATATGCCACCCACACACATTGGTTCTTCAAAGAGTTCATTTTGCTGCAGAATTTTTCTTGAAAGTCTTCTCCTACAAGGATACTCAAAAAGCTCATGGAACGGCATTTACTGAAAAAAAAAGATAGAAAATACACAGGAAATTTAAGGTTTTGATACCAATATGAACTCATTTTAATTCCAGTTTCCATGAAGTTTTAATCACATCCAACTAAAATATCTTTAAACATCCAACTTGTACTCACATGGTAATGAAAAAACTGTATTAAACTCTACTGCCTGTCCTGAAACTCAACTGTCAAATCTTCACTCTGCAGTATCTCAAGAGTAATACAGCCCACACTCTGTCATTCAGTGGGTAATTACCTCTTACACTGAATCAATAGTGAAAATAGCAGGAGGATGAAAAGCACTGTGATGCTGCACCTGTCAAGACCTGCTCTGTGTGCTCCAAGTGTGGACTGTTCCTGGGAGATGGGACAGTAGCTGCACCTGTCTGCATCCTGTGTAGGCACTCAGAACCAAGATCCCAGATGATGCTGTGCGCTAAGGCAGGACAACAACTAACTGCCCCGGAGGAGAGGAAACTCCCTTTGAGGAGATGGAAGTTGAACGGGGGTGTGACAAAGTGCGGTGACCTCCTCACTGGGCATTTTGTCGGTGTGGGAAGTAAGCTGATGTGTATCAGGAAGAATATGTAAGATCTTGAATACAAAAGCTAAATTTATTTTGTTTGGTTGGTTTGAGTGGCAAGGAGACATACACACACACACACAAACACACAAAGGGAGAGAGACAGAGAGATGCTGTCACAGAGCTCTCATGAAAGCCTGTGATATCGAAGGGTGGGCTGAGCTGAAGTTAAGAGCTAGGAACCCAATCCAGGTCTCCAGCGTGTGTAGCAGGGACACATTTATTTGAGCCAGCATCTGTTGTCTCCCAGTGTCTGCCTCAAGAGGAAATTGGAGTTAGGACCCATGGGCAGGAGTCAAACACAGGTACTCCAGTATGTATGCAAGCATTGTAACCTGTGTTTTAACAACTAGGCTAAATGTCTGTTCCCAGGATTAGGCTGTTGTGCTTCCAGCCCTGTATTGATGTAGGAACCAGCATTCTGTGAGTCTCCCCTTACTAGTTGATATGTGAATATGTGAAGGAAAACCTGAATGAAAGAGAAATCTAATTTTCCAAGATGAAATCATGTTTGCATTTGCCTCAGCAAATACCTGGGCATTGGGATAGTTGCACAGGTTTGCTGTTGATAGTGTAGAAGAATAGGAAAAAAGCATTGAGTGCCATTATGAACAAAGTGGGAGTAACTTGAAATCTCTATTGAGTCAAGCCATCAATCCAGACACATGAGTTAATATCAGCTAAGAAGGATCTGAGTTTCTGCAGGAGACCCACTTCCAGGAAGCCATGTCTTGGCATGCTGTGGTCTCCTTACATTGGGTTACCCAAACATGCTCGTTCCAGGATCTCATTTCCTAACCAACTCCCATTGTTACATGAGGGTTCACTCAGTTAATTCCTTATTCCACATTCATCTTTGGGGTTTTGGCTAAGTCAAGATCTCTGTAAATGGTGGAGGCAGTAGTGTCACATGAGTCATGGTTATGAGAACTCTCAATCTTGTTCAAAAGAGATGGCAGGTGGTTGTGAACCCCTTGATCCATCCCTCCGTTGTGACTACCTGCACTGATTGAACACACGTGAACTTTTGACAGCCCTCCACTCCTACCCCAGGAATGTGTTAGTGGTGACTTTGTAAGAGCTTTCTGTGAGATTATCTATAGTGTAACAGCTATGCAAGAGAATGCACAAACAATTGGGTAGAGGTGTCTATAGGAAAACAATCGAGAAATACGGAATTGACTTTTATGGTGTATTTTACAACATGCATGAGCACACCAGGGAGCCCCAGAATGCTTTTCTTGGAGCATTTATCTACTGATGTTAGGGAGATGCCACTGGGAACCTCTGCATCCTGTATTGGAGTGCCTGGCTTTGAGTTTAGGATTCCTGTTTCCTTGAGAAGCAGAAGGGGAAGACTTATGCCACAGGGACCCTGCCAACCTGGACTGATTTACTAGTTCCTAGACGTTGTGCAAGTGAATCCACAGATAGGTTCTCTCTCTCCCTCTTTCACTGTCTCTCTGCCTCTCAAATAAAATAAATGATAAAAAGTCGAGTTTGTATGGGGCGATTCTACAATAAAGAAACATAGTTGCTATGCTTGATTTGGGACTTATTTATGCTCTGACTTCTCTTTGGGAAACATTAGCCTGTATATTCATGGGCATTGTGGGTACTTTAGTTTCACACAAGAGAGAAGATGCTTTTAGTATTACTCACCAAGTCAGTATGCCATTTTGACCAGTCTTCTTGCTCATTGACTACATAGGACTGCCACTTTAGGCTTGGAAGCTAGTTACCCAGCTTCTCCTTGTTTGGCAACCTTAGCACATTATAAAATAAATGATGCAGCTTTGGACTTTTTTCCAAGATGTCTGCTTTTGGAGCTGTCTCTCCAATCTCTGTTTTGGAAGAGATTTGAATGCAACCATTGAGTCTCTTGTTGCCGGGGCTTCTCAGAGTCTTCACTCAGCCAACCCCATGCAGCTATTGAGTCAGATTTTTTCGTCCTCTGCTTGGGTGAATTTAAAAACATACACATTTTTAATGTATCCATTGATGATATAATTAGTGAGGATTTAATTTGGCTGGCAGAACATCATTTATCACCTCTATCTTGATCTTACTCTTTTGGTAAATCCTACTGAATTCAACAAAGTGGCGGTGTATGGTGTCAGGTTCATACATTGCCCATGGAGTGCTCTGCCACAATCAGGAATTTGCCTTCTTCGGGCACTGTCTCAGTGAGTGTACCTCGCTGTGGATCTGTGTGTTTTCCACCACGTCATCTCATCAGTACATAAGCATCAGAGGCACTTTTCCTAATTTATATTTGCCAGCCATGATAACTGAGCAGGCACCAACAAACTGTTTCTTCTTGGGACAAATGAGCACAATAAAACAGCAAGGAGTCCTATTCCAACCACGCTGGGCCAAAGAGGGGCCTGTGTGCTGTAAAGACAATTTGCAGGATCTCTGAAGGAAGGTGAGGTGGTAGTATCCATGTCACAGGTGAGACCAAGACATCTGAAACAAATGGCTTGCCTGCATGACTCAGAATAATCTCCCTGCTTGGAGTCTTCACTTGAACCCAAGGAATCTTCCTCCAGAGTCAGTGCTCCAAATGACTGTGTTTCTTTGACTTTTCCCAATTGAATTAGGACAAAATTGAACCTAGAAAAGCTCCAACAGCATTGATGTGGCCACCCGCTCTTAGAAGAAATGAAAAATCATCTGTGAATGTGGAAAGCAGGGTGAATCCATGGAGCCCTCATATTTGTATTATACAATTTACCTGATAAATGCAAATAGTTTAGCAAAACCCAGGAGTGCTGGCATGGGGAGCTGGGCTGTTTGCTTCTCATTTTACAAAATAAAGCAGCTGGGTTTGCATTTGTCTCAACAAGTAGTTTGTTCAGTTTCTCAAAGGAATAGCAGCAAATGTAAATAAAATCAATAACAGCAACGGAGACAATCGTAACAGGCAGTGGATATCAACTTTTCCTCAGTGTGTCTCGGCTTGTCTGTTTTAAACCAGGATCCTGCATTCATGGTTTCTCATTTAAGTTTCTGAGCTCTGTTGTGCCTCGGCAATAGACATATCAAACATTCTGAAAGTCTGCCCCGGGAGCCAAAGATCACTTGAATTATACATAGCCTCACAAAGGGCTGACAACCTAGACCCACACACATGATGGATTTTTGAAGAATTCCATCCAGGTGGAAAAATATGTATAATTTAAAGAATTTTATGTATTTGTATTTGACTATTCAGAACAAGAAAAAGCCGTGGTGCATAAATAACAGCTGTGCTTTTTCTATTTTGTAATCCATACTTGGTCTCTGCCCGTGATTTCCCTGCCAGACTGACAGGGTCTCCAGATTGGAGATGTTTTGCAAAACCAGAGAGTGATGACCCTCACTGAGGCCTAATAATCCTATTCATGGCCTAGTCATGGTGGAAGTAATTGTTAGTATTCTCAGCCCTGTTCGATCAACTTATAATGGTGTGTTTCATTGTTTGGGGTGTTAGCCTTGGGCCGTTAGCCATAATTCTGTTTATGACTATAAAGTCAGGCTGTCCATCCAGAACATGACAGATTATACATTCAGCACATCTGCTGAATCAGCTGGGATTGTGCAGTGAATACCACATCCTCATTTGCACAAGTCAGTGGGCTTCTGGGTGAACAGCTACAGCGTTTGACTGACAGTGTTCTGAATGAAATGTGTTCCATTTCCCTCTGGTAAATGTACCCTACTCAAGGTTTTGTTGTTGTTGTTGTTGTCCATAGCTTGTATTCAGTCTGCAAATTGAAATCCCTTTTTGTTTCCTTGTAGTATAATGTCCATGTGAAAATCTTCTTCCGTCCCGTAAAATGAAGAAATTCAAGCAACTATTTTACTTACCAGTGAGAGAAAGAGTTAACACATGTTTTTTTTTTCAAGAAAATTGAACAAGATGTATTCATGATCAGCTATACTTTTCTGAGTTTTTTTGTCACATGTGGATTTATAGACTTAAACACATAGTTTAGATATGGGAGCATGTTTATGAAACACTGAGATTCCTCCCACTGCATGATTCTACAAGTTTCCTTCTCTTTTTTAAAGGTTTATTTATTATTATGGGAAGACAGATTTACAGAGAGAAGGAGAGACAGAGAGGAAGATCTGTCAACTGATTCATTCCCCAAGTGGCTGAAATAGCTGGAGATGATCCGATCTGAAGCCAAGAGCCAAGGGCTTCTTCAGGCCTCCCACGTGGGTGCAGGGTTCCAAGCCCCAGGCTATAAGCAGGGAGCTGGATGGGAAATTGGGGCTGCTGGGATTAGAATTGGTACCCATATGGGATCCAGGTGTATGTAAGGTGAGGATTTAGCCACTGAGCCGTCATGCTGGGTCTAACTCTAACAGTTTCATCTCATGTCATTCAAGTTTTTCTCCAAGTAGCAATATCCATTGGGTAAAGCAGAATTTGAAGTGTGCAATTTTTAGGCTTAGTATTGGAAAGCATGTGCATTTCCTTCTGTGCACATTGCACTGGTCAGATGTTGGTTGTGTGGCCCCACTTGGATGTAGCAGGCTGATTAATGTACTCACTGGCTGAAAAGATATTCAAGATTTGTTAAAGGGAGATAGAAGTCTTTGCTAGACACATAGCTATCCCTATTGTATTGTGTAAGCTTAGAAAACTTTCTGTTCGCCTACATGTTTATTTTTTAAAAATCATTTAGGTTATTTTATCTCTACAATGATACTTTTGATGATGTTGAGTGAAATGGATTCATTCAGCTTATTCTGGCCTTTGCAATGAAGAATGATCAGGATGTGTTCATGTGTTCAAGGGGCTTTTATCCTCACAGTTGCCCTTTGCTCATTCTGCCAGGATGCCAGTTCAGCTCATGCAGTGGTATCTCAGGTGTAAGAAGAGTATGAAAAACCAGGGTGGTTGGATCACATTTCTAAAAATCTATTTTGACCACTTCTCCACGTTTTCTTCCTTAGCCATCACATTACATTAGTTCATCTCACAATACATCAGCCAAAGACAATACATGAATTAATCAGTATTTTAAAATTGCTTGAGATTTAACTGTGGTTTCAAGGAGAATGAAACCAGTGGGTAGTGGACAAATGACGCCCGATTTCTGCAGTAAGAACAGATGTAGGAAAAATAATGTACGGACTAAAAACATGAGGTTTTGAGATCAGAGACATGTAATTTGAACTTGGCTCTCCATTAACCAGTTGCATCAATTTTTATAAGTTAAATAACTGCCTGGTCCTCTGTGCTCACATTTATTCAGTAGAGAGAAGGTTGTAAACTCAAGTCGTTTATGGGAGAGTTGCATTTGATGAAGCTTCTGAAGTTAGTCATGAGGATTTAGTCAAGTTCTGTGCACATGCCACTCTTGCTTATTATGGAAATGCGATGGATCATTAAGGTCATACAGGTTGGTAGTCATACAACTAGGAATTGAATGTAGAATGGGCTGGATTCCAAATCTCACGCTCACAAACCTTGTATTTTGGTGTGTTTCTGGGATTAGTGCTATGCTTGGCACATGGAAGTTGTTCTGTAACTTAAAAGCAATTGCTGTTATCATTCATGTCTGTGCCCAGGTCAATTGCTAAGTGGTTGTGGGTGTTTCGTTCTTCTGTGACCCAGATCTGTTAGCTATGAACCTTTCCCACAGGGTTAACATAGCCTCACACCTTGTGAAACCATGCCTGCTGTGGAACTTTCTCTTTAATCGCACAAAGTCTTAGTGGAGGAATGCTAAGGAAGTCATTTTTCATAGGGAACATAAACATGGATTATTTGATCTGAAGCTCATTTCTATTGTCTGTTTTCATCTATTTGGAACAGCATTGCATTTCTGAGTATAAAATTTGAATTATGAGTTTTCTTTATAAGGTTGATTATGAAGAAATTTCCGGGACAGCAAAGAATATTCTGGAGAGGAAAATAGTGGATTCATGCTAACCGGTTTCTTTTTTAATTTTAGCTGTTACTTGTGAAAGAGGGAGGGGGATAGATATCCTCTATCCACTGGTTCACTCCTCAATTGACCATGACTGCTAGGGCAGGGCCATGCTGAGAGGGACCCTAGGATTCATTCAGATCTCCCACCTGAGTGGCAGGTGCCCTAACATTTAGACCATAATCCACTACCCCCACATACACCAGCAGGAGGTTAGATTAGAATGGAACACTTGGAACTCAAACCAGAACTTGAAAGTCTGATGCCAACATAGCAAGCAGCAGCTCAACCAACTAGCCACTTACAAATATTTGAAAAGTTTTAGGGAAAGAGGAATAAAATAGCAAAATATTTTCAAAATATAAATAAAGAGAGCAGAATACAAGCTTGTTACGTTGGTTTTTCCAACCAAGGAGAAAAAAAAAACATCAATTACTTGTTCAAAACTATACAAAAATTTCAAAACTCAAGCTTCTTTTTACTCACACAGCACTTGGCAAGCACAATTTTAGTTGGATTAATCCTATAAATAAAGTGAACTAGAAAGGAAACAGAAATCACAGGTATATCTTTTTGATCTCAGGAAAGAAAAATAATGTTCTAAACCAAAGCAGTAATGAACTAGACTGTAGATGCAAATTGCAAATTTGAGTACTTAACTACTGAAAGAAACACGCATCTAAAAAGCATATTAAACAAAACTGCAGGATAAATGGCGGAAAACATAGGCAACACCACCTTCATTTAATTTTCACACTGTTCCTATGAAGTAGACGAGATCATCTTTGTACATCCATGAGATATTTGAGACCCAGCCACTCCAGGTAGTTTGAGAACATGGCCAAGGTCACGGAGCTAATGAGTGGAGGGACTGTAAGTTTAAGTAAAGAAAACTTGACTTGGAACATTCTTCTCATATTTGGCTTCCCCAAATGAGATATACCTTCGAGGACCAAAAGGATTCTTGTTTTTGTTTTGCTTTCCCTATAATAAGCAGCCGCGTACTTTCAGAAGGCACTGTTTTTGGAGTGTCTGGAATAAAAGAAATCTTAATATTTAATATGAGCAGATAGCATACAAATGATAACAGTTGCTCAGAAAGCATGGAAGCTGGCAGTTAGAGATGCTTTGGTTAAGCTCCATTGCCCACTGAGTACCTGGTCTGGTACCTGACTCCTTCCTAGGCTGCCCACCTGCTGCTGAGGAAGCATTTCTAGAGTTCCAAGTCTTACCAATGTAAGAGCTTCCGCCAGTGCATCATCTTGTTTTCCTCCCAAGAATGTCTGTGCTACCATGGGCATATGGTGTCAGGCCTCTTATGCATTGGCTGGGCAGCTTTCCCACCTCTCTACTTCCTGAACCTAGTACCCAGCCAGGATCTTAATAGGATTTCCCTGAGTACCTGAGGAGTGAAAGCAAACTCCATGGTGAAACACTAGTGCTTTCTGTTTCTCCTCAGCTTTGGCATCACATGAAAAAACAATTGCAGTGAAACTCATGGCAAGTACCATCCTACAGGCTTCCAAGGAGCTGAACTCTCATATAGGCTACTATGGCCAGTAGAAAAGCATTGATACTTGCCTGAAAGTCGCCGAACAACTTTGGCAGTGAAGAACTAAATCCTTATCTGCTCCCTGGACCAACTTCTCCAATAAGAAATTTGGAATGTGGTTCTAGGAACCAATATTGGAGTTCTGGTTTTTATTAAACTTAAAAGTACCATGTAGTGTAGTTCTAAAGGAGAAGAAAATAGGAGAAGTTAACAACCAGGGTTGGGTGTGCTGCCTGGAAAACAGAACCAACTGCCACTGGACTTCAGGTCAGGAGATCTGGAGACTGCTCCGTACCTCCTGGGTTCTTCCCCTATCAGCAACAAACATTCTTTTTACACGGAACCCTCAAGTGCATTGCATGGATTCCACCTCGACCGGGGACAACTGTCTTGGTTTGTCCTGCAGTACTGCCACACGCAGTGTTGATAAACCTGAGTGTATAAATCCTTTGGAAGAGTGAGAGGTGGAGGGAGAGGGAAAGAATATCTTCTAAGAAATATCCACTCCTCTTCCCCTTGGTCTTTATGATCGGATTGCCTTATCTTTGTTTTCAGCATCAGCATCAGACTTTTCTGTGTTGCTCTCATTTCCGTGAATTTCCAAGGGCTCAGGGTACCACCCGGTGTGGTAGCCTAGTAGCTGAAGTCCTTCCCTTACATGTGCTGGGATCCCATATGGGCACCAGTTTGTATCCTGGCCGCCCCAGTTTACCATCCAGCTCCCTGCTAGTGGCCTGGGAAAGCAGTTTAGGATGGCCAAAAGCCTTGGGGCACTGCACCCAGGTGGGAGACCTGGAAGAAGCTCCTGGCTTTTGGCTTTGAATCGGCTCAGTTCTAGCCATTGCGGACGCTTGGGGAGTGGATCAGTGGATCAACTGGAGGAAGATTGATCTCTCTCTCTCCTGCTCTTCCTCTCGGTATATCTGCCTTTCCAATAAAAATGGTTAAATCTGAATTTGTTCTACCAACCTATACAGTAGTGGGTACATCTAAATGTACATGAGTATGCACATAAAGAAAAACAGAATAAAGGATCATCCTCTGAATAAAAAGTATAGAGACAGCATGAGAAGATGAAGCAGGAGAAAGAATGGAGGGCTTAAAACCAGAAGCAACTTAAAAATCCTATCTTAATCTTATAAGAAAACCAAGAATGCACTTTGGAGGCTTAAGGGGGATAGGGAGAGTTGAGCAGGAAGTATCATTATGTTCTTAAAGCCAAGTATATGAAATACACAAAATGTGTCTCTTTTATATAAATAAAAATGAATTTTAAAAATTAAACGCTTCCTGCTGTGCACTTTCTAAATGCTGAAACCCGGTCTCAACTTCTAGAAGCGTCAGCTTTCTGATGTGTAAATGGGAGGGAATGATAGTTGTCACACATAGGCTACAAAAGTACTGTAACACAAAAAGATTCCTAAGAGCTCATGTAGCAAGTGACTGGAGCTGGGGACTTACGGACACACGCATGTCCTGTGTTTTCAGCTCATTGCTCCCAGAGAAGAAACAGAGGTCGTTAGGCCCTGCACTGCTCCATTTACTATCCCATCCTCTAGACTGATATGACCTGTGTTGCACACAGTAGCCAAAGCATCATTAACCTATCACCATGGCTGGGGATACTACCAGAATGTCCACACTCCCATAGAATATCTTGGGTTACTGGGGCCACTGGAAAAAAAAAATCTCAGTTCTTTTGTTTTGTCCTCTTGTCATGATTATGTCACCTGTGTGCTGTTTTAAGCAACATAAATCTGCCCCCACTTTTTCAATTGTCACCACACTGGTAGTATGACTGTGAGTCCTTAACTTGTGGGCTCTGATAGGCTACTTCGAGTTCCTCTATTGAGTTGTTGCGATCTACAGATGTTACCCCCACTCTTACTACTTACAATACCAGTGCTATTGTTGGTAGACTTGGATAGGTAGAGTTGTTGTGACAAAGTAGTTACTTATATCCATTCATTCAAAACATTATCCATTGAACTCATGTGCTATGTTGAACATTGTTTCTGATAATAAAGATACAGTAGTTAACGAAGTTAACCCAGTTTTCAAGTCATCCAAAAGTTTACAGTGTAGAAATGTCTCTTCTTTCCTATAAATATATGCCTGAAGAAAAGCTTGCTCTCCTTCTGTCCCATATTGAATTGCTTCTCGATATTTTGAAATTGATCCTGTACTTCCTACATCTCCCCTCTCTAAAACTTCCACATGGTACAGTGGGAAGGGATTAACACCTGCTTTAAAAATAACAACTCCAGCTCCTGCTAGTTAGGATTCCCTGGGCATGCCGTTTCACTTGGAGGTGGGACACAGGAAATAATCCATAAAAATGTCCCTTAAGTTTTGCATCCCTTTCAGCCTTGCCCAGTCTGTTCTCGGAAAGGGAATTGCTGTCTCTGACCAATTCTCATAGACTGATTATCATATTAGGACTATGATACTCATTGGAAAAAAATATATATGGGACATTTTTTTTTGGAAACTGCTAGAGCGCTTGAGGAGTTAAAGAAACATCATTATTCCCCATATTTTGATGGTGATAGGGGAGGTTTTTCTTTGCTGTTCCCAACTGTGGTAGGGAAGGCATATTTTCCCCTGTTATTGCCACCCACACATTCTTAAACTTTCACTGTATATCTTCCTGCATTCTTTTCCCTTTTTCTGTCTCCTGTGCTACTTTTCTCCTCTTTGAACAAGAATAATAGCCATAGTGACCTCAAAGTGTGCTTTGAAAATGAGATCAAGCATTCTGGGTTCTTGGAAACACCAAGTAGAACACTTTAGGCTTAAGTAGTTAAGATGTTGTCCATTCACTTTGTGTGACCTCAGCAAATCAATTAACCTCTCTGTGACTAGTTTTCTATCCAATAAGGAAAGTAATAACTACTTTAACAGTTGTGATAATGACTTACACATCATGTCTGCCATGCATGCATGGCAGAGTGTCACACATAGTTAAGTCTGGGATATATGCTATATAGGTGATGAATATTATTACCTCTTGGTTTTCATCCCCTGGCCTCATTAGTGCTGTTTCATTTGCTTGATATCAATGTTCTCTGACATCCAGGCAGTTCTTTATTTCTGTCCCAGCAGAGGTTGATCTGAGTGTGATATCATATTTGGAATGAGTGCTTGTTTTCTAGCCGTGGTTCTTTCATTCCTAGGCGGTACAGTCATGGCCGTGTGGGGGATGCTAGGAAGTAGGCAAAGTCCAGCAAAGCAAGAGAGCCTACACTGTATTCCTATAAGCAAGGACTCCATAGTCCCTGGCTAACCCTGCTGAAACTTTCCATCAGACCTGTAGTGAGTGGCACATCACCGTTCCTCCCCAGGAGGAGCCCTCTGTCCTCCCACACACCTGTCTGAGCAATTGCTATCTGTTCTGGATATGTGAGTGTTCAGTGCTTGATTTATGATAAGGGCTGCCTAATATTTATGCTATCTTTCAAATTCATCTGAAATACTCGTAAGGTACGCTTTAGTAAGTGCTGTTGGAGGACAAGCTCACCCCACGCCATGCCACCACCACCTCTGGAAGCTCCTGCTCTGCTGGGATAGCATTCTGGTCTCCTGCTCAAATTTACCCTCCTCTTCTTTGCTTCTTGAGGGTTTACATTTACATCATGGTTTTGGCATACTCTCTAACTCATTTGGAATTGGACAGTGTGGAATACAGCTCATGAGATTGGGCCGTTCAAAATTACTAACATTTTTCTATCCTCCCAATTCAATAGTTACATGAGAACAAGAAAGAGGGAGGTTTTTTTCTTCCTTCTGGCAACACCTGCCACAGTGACATCATAATATGCACTGAATAACTGAGTAAAATGTATGGAAATGCTGTATAGGAACTATAGCACCGTTCACATGTAACAAATTGCTAGTGTAAAGCAATTAGGTGTATTACAATATGTTAGCATTAAAAAATAGGACTGGTCTTTAGGTTCTATTTGGAGTTGATGAGAAGGGAAGTCAGTGTGCAACAAATACTCATAGAGGTTAATATGTTTTCCTGAGTCCCTGGAGTAAATTAACAGCAGCTTTAGGGAATGAGCATGTAATGCTTGGAAGGATGGAGAAGCTCTTTTAAAAAGATATAATTTAGGGCCCGACGGCGTAGCCTAGCGGCTAAAGTTCTCGCCTTGAATGCCCCGGGATCCCATATGGGCGCCGGTTCTAATCCCGGCAGCTCCACTTCCCAGCCAGCTCCCTGCTTGTGGCCTGGGAAAGCAGTTGAGGACGGCCCAATGCCTTGGGACACTGCACCCGCGTGGGAGACCCGGAAGAGGTTCCTGGTTCCCGGCATCGGATCGGCGCGCACCGGCCCGTTGCGGCTCACTTGGGGAGTGAATCATCGGATGGAAGATCTTCCTCTCTGTCTCTCCTCCTCTCTGTATATCCGGCTTTCCAATAAAAATAATAAATCTTTAAAAAAAGATATAATTTGTTTTTATTAGAATGTCAGATATACAGAGGGGAGGAGAGACAGAGAAGAAGATCTTACATTCAATGATTCACTCTCCAAGCAGCGTCAATGGCCAGAGCTGTGCCGATCTGAAGCCAGGAGCCTGGAACCTTGTCTGGGTGTCCCACGCGGGTGCAGGATCCCAAGGTTTTGGGCCATCCTTGACTTATTTCCTAGGCCACAAGCAGGGAGCTGGATAGGTAGTGGGGCTGCCGAGATTAGAACCAGTTCCCATATGGGTCCCGGCACGTGCAAGGCAAGGACTTAGTCACTAAGCTACCACATTGGGCCCACAATGTTTTGTTTTTCCTGCCAAGGGCCATTTGAATACTTATAACATCATTTCTGGGGAAACACAAAATTATCAACTTGAAGGTTAGCCCACTATAGATCTGTTGAATTTTGAGTCTTAACTGCATTTGCCTTGATTGGACAGGACCAAATGATTTTGTTGGTCTCTTATAGCCCAGCAGGCAGGTGTTCCACACCTCTGCTAGAATATACCCTTTCCTTTTTCTATTCCTGCTCTCCTGCTTTTATTGTTTTAAATCATGCTGCAGCAGATTGAATTTAAAGACTACTGCAGTAGATATTACAAAAAGTTAATGAAATATTTCGGACAAGGGAGTATCTGTGTGGGACTTGCGATTGACAGGTACTAACTTTTCCATAAACATGGGTGATGGAACAGACAGGTCAAAGGTGGACTCTGGGAAACCAGTGCGGAGAGGACAGAGAGATCTGTTCTGAATCTAGGCATTGGCTGTGAGCTGAGAAGAAGAGTTAGGCTGGAAGCAGCCCGGGCATTTTGTCCTGTAATAGGAACAGCAGTGGAGGGGAGGTTTGCACTCACCCTTTTAACAGTGATTGTAGGGTATGCATGCATATCTGCTGTTCTCGGTGACAGCTGCGGTGCAGAGCTTTGGGGAGAGTGTTGTTCAATCAGCTTTTGAGCCTCATGAGTGGGAGAGACTACTATATAATCTAGCTTTGAACTTGCAAGGTGCGTATGCTGGGCCTTCTTGCCTTTTGCTTTTTCCACCTGGTTTGTTTGGAAACTGTGACACTGGGGATTACTTGAATGAGTGGACAAAAAAGAGCGAAGCACAATAGGGATGGAGTTCATGCCAGGATACGACACGCTTTAGTCTCTTCACTTGCTGTCCACCTGCTGGGAACTCCTTTTAGAACTGAAGGGTGCCAGCTCCCTTCTCGTGTCTGGCCCTGTTAGAATTGTAGGTACTCAGATTGACTAGTGAGCTGTACTTTAAAGGTTTTAATTAATCATTAAATGGGTTGCCCTCCAAGCACTTTTTGCTCTTGCTTTGGATTTTTAAACAGATGGTGGCAGTTATTTCCTTGGCCTTGTCATCCATTCATATGGCAGCTGAAATATCAAGCACAGATTTGGGGAAGGATCATAATTCATTATAATTAGTCTTATGTGATCATTTGTCCTTTGTCCTCGCTACAGTGGCAACATTTAGTTGTGGCCCAAATATTTCTCAAAAACAGTATCCAGTCAGCTCCCTCATATCCCCTCCTCCACCGTCTATAACAGCCTGAGGGTCCAGGAAGGCTGGAAAGCCATCTAGCAAGTTCTCTCTTTACACATCTCCATTTCCTTGATTATCTCAGTTGCCGCGGTTACTTCATGGTTGACCAGTTAGCAACATTGTGAGATTGTAGCGAGGAAATGAACTGAAATTTACCAAGTGTCTGTTGTCTGCTTGATAATTTACTGACAAAATCTCATGCATCCTTCATGTGCATTTGAGGGCTATCGAGCAGGACAAAATCATAGAGCCAGGTGCTATTGTTGTAGTGTAACATGTTAAGCTACTGCTTAAGACACTGGCATTTTATATTACAGTGGCAGTTTGAGTCCTGGCTGATCAGCTTCCAGTTCAGCTTCCTGTTGATATAATTGGGAAGACAGCTGTAGTAGCCCAGTGCCTTGGATCCCTGCCACCCATGATGGAGATCTGGATGGAGTTCTTGGCTCCTGGCTTTAGCCTGGCACAACTCTGGCTGTTGTGAATATTTGGAAAATAAGCTATCATAAATAAGATTCTCTTTTTCTCTTGGTCTCCTCACTCTGTTGTTTACTCTCTCTTCAATATTAATTATTTAATCTTCAGAAAATCTGGGCTGGCGTTGCGGCATAACAGGTAAAGCCACCTCCTGTGATGATGGCCTGCCATAAAGGCATGCTGGTTAAGGATCTGCTTGTCCACTCCTGATCAGCTCCCTGCTATGGCCTGTGGACAGCGTGGGGCCAAGGCTCAGTTGTTTAGGCCTCTTCCTGGCTCCTGGCCATTGACGCCATTTAGGGAATGGAATGATAGTGGAAAAGATATCTTTTTCTCTCACTTTTTGTTTCTCTCTGTTTCTCTCTCTCTCTCCCCCTCCTCCGCTCCTCCCTGGCTGAAGGCAGGGACTATGAATGGGTATAAGTTAGATTTGTAACATTCCATTGGAGTGGATTTATTCAGCAAACCAAGTTATAAAATAAGAGAAATTTGATGAGATTTGAGGAATTTTATGGAAATAAACAATTGAAAGAAAAGTTCTTTCATGCAAAGTTTGAAAATCATGCATATGCAGGGTCTTCCCAGAAAAAAATGCTTATTATATAAAAAGCCTATGCATGAATTTCAAAGTGTTTTTGCTCCCAGATAAAAATATTGTTTAATTCTGTTTTCCATGAGCTTTTAACAGTGTCCCCATAGATGTCAGGCTGTCTTTGGTGAATCTTGAAATACACAGAGGTGAGAGGTGACCCCGAGGTCCATAGTTGTTGGTAATATATAGTTACAATTAGCTTGCTGTTTAGCCAATTAAATATGTTTTTCACCATATGATGAAATAATACTCTCAAGACCATTGTGTGATTTAAAGTGACTAGTTAATAGAATTACATGATTTAGCTTGCAATCCTTATCTACCCTGCTCTTATGAAGTAGTTGGGCAAAGGGATGTTAGTCCTGCTTCACAGATGGGGAAATTGAACTTAGGGCTCAGTGGGTACTGCTGATGTTGAGAAGTGAATAACCTTTAAGTTATCAGACTCTACGAAAGAGATTTATATGATCCTTTGAAAAAAAATAAAGTCCCAACAGAGGCACAATTATGAAGAGTTAAGCTTGGGGAAAATTTTTTCCCTGAAGACTTTTACCTCCAAGTTGTGTGTTAGTTTGCTTCTCTCCTCATTTCGGTTTTTGACACTAAGTGATAATTATAGAGCCTGAGAGGCTCCCAGCACATTGGCAGGAGTTAATTGATGCGATGCAGGGAAAGCTGATTGGGTGGCAGAATCCCAACCACTAAGAGAGAAGGCAATCACAGGCTGGCGCTGTGGTGGATATTTATATCGCAGGGAGCAAAGGGAGCCCAGCATCCCCTGTCACCATGGAGAGCTCCTGGAAGTCAAGGGGCCTGGCCCTGAGGCACTCACTCTGGAGCCCTGGGTCCAGGCAAGATGGGGCAAGGCTGGAGAGCCCACTGAGTCAAGTTCTCGCCTTGAATGCCCCGGGATCCCATATGGGCGCCGGTTCTAATCCCGGCAGCTCCACTTCCCAGCCAGCTCCCTGCTTGTGGCCTGGGAAAGCAGTTGAGGACGGCCCAATGCCTTGGGACACTGCACCCGCGTGGGAGACCCGGAAGAGGTTCCTGGTTCTCGGCATTGGATCAGCGCGCACCGGCCCATTGCAGCTCACTTGGGGAGTGAATCATCGGATGGAAGATCTTTCCCTCTGTCTCTCCTCCTCTCTGTATATCCGGCTTTCCAATAAAAATAATAAATCTTTAAAAAAAAAGATACTATTTGTTTTTATTAGAATGTCAGATATACAGAGGGGAGGAGAGACAGAGAAGAAGATCTTACATTCAATGATTCACTCTCCAAGCAGCGTCAATGGCCAGAGCTGTGCCGATCTGAAGCCAGGAGCCTGGAACCTTGTCTGGGTGTCCCACGCGGGTGCAGGATCCCAAGGTTTTGGGCCATCCTTGACTTATTTCCTAGGCCACAAGCAGGGAGCTGGATGGGTAGTGGGGTTGCTGAGATTAGAACCAGTTCCCATATGGGTCCCGGCACGTGCAAGGCAGGGACTTAGCCGCTAAGCTACCACATTGGGCCTCACAGCTCCTAATGAGTGCTCCAGAGACATAGCTTCTGCAGGCTAAAACAGGAGGTGCTGGCAAACACAGAGACTAGATTCAGTGCACCATAAGAGAGGAAATCAGGCAAACAGGGGCTTCATCCATCACTGTCAAAGAAACAGGACTCCAAACACACTCACTAATCATACTCACTTTTGTACGGTGCTTCTGAGTGTTCAGAGTGGTCCTCATGACAGCACCCGTGTAAGACGTGAGGCGATCATTCCTAACTTACAGGCACTCAGTGTCAGGCCCTGTCTTCCACCTGAGCTGGAGGAAGAGGATCCAAGGCACAGGAGAGATTTTTTCGCTACTGATCTCAGCCCCTCACCGCTGTCCACGTGGGTGGAGGCTGGGAATAGCGGAGGGGAATGTCCAGGTTAGAGGTTTCTGATTACCCCCAGAAGCTGTTTTTAAGAGTGCTTGCTGAAGAGCATCTCTACAGCGTCACACAGTTGTGGTTGTGAGGCTGACAATAATGGGACCATTACATGAATGATGCTGCTGGCATAAAGTAACTGCCATGCTAGGGTTTTAATGAGGCTCTGGCTGAAGCACAGGAAAATAAAACTGTATTTGTGGGGGATTTCTAGTTAAACAATCTGGCTTCAAAATAAGGTTCTTCCCTCTGAGGTGTCTGCAGTCAGCTTTTGTGTATTTCATAAAGATGTCCAAACTGGGTTGTTCTAACTGGATCAGTTCCTCAGGAGCACAGAGGATTTGCAGCCCCAAGAGGTAACTTTCCTGGAGTTCCAGCACCAGGATTCCTTTGCCTTCTGTAAGCGTTTAACTTCAGAAGCTTAACCACTGGGAGTCCAGTGTTTTTCTCTCACCAGTGAGAGTGGAAGGTCTGCTGTGTACCTAAATGCCAAGAGGTGCAAAGCTCTTAGCAATCCCAGTCAGGCTATCCTGTGCGGTACTTCAATCTGCATCAACAATGAAATCAAGCTGAGGGGAGGCTTAGGAGCAAGGGCTTACCTCGGGCTTGGTCCTAGTGAACAAAACAGAGCACTGGAGACGGCCATGACATCACAGGAACCTCCTGTTGCATGGACCTGCTTGAGTGGCGGGGATGCAACCACCGGGCTACTTCTGCTGAGTCTTTTTAAAAAGTGAAAGGAGTGAGACCCCTCAAAGAATGCTCTTGTATGGACTCAAAGAGGAATCCTGTGGATTGAATGAGGCTGAATAGGGGGTCGATATGACCCTGCCCACTCTGCACTCAGAGAACATGAGTTGCTTCTAAATCTGTCTGCCTGGGGCCAGTTCTGTCCTTCAGAGTGTACCTCAGCTGCACACGATGGTTGCCCAGGCCCACTTGCCTCTGTTCGGCTGGAAAACTTCACTGGTCCTGCCCTTCACTTCACTCCCTGGATCATGACTGTTACCCTCACATGTAGACAACTACCACTGGTCTTTCTGCTTGCCCCTGATTCCTCCTATGATAACCAGGCAATGGTTAAATGAAACAGAGAATTGCTGGTCTAGGAAATTCAGAGTTTAGAAACAAACCTGCATCTATGAGAAAACAACCAGGCATTCACAGCCAGGGAGATGGAAAAATAGGCAGGCTGGTGGGGCCATTGGATTCCATACCAGGTGCCTGTGGATTCAAAGTTGTGCTCTGCAAAAAGTAGATAGACTCATGGATTGGCTAATTCCAAAAAGTCAGTTAGGAGGGAACATCCAGAAAATGTGTAAATTGTTAACAGACCTTGCATCCTCAAGTGGATACAGGGAGGAATATGACATGTCCATGATCCTAGAAAGAGTGTCATAGCTGACCTGATGGTGGGGACAAAGAAAAGCCTCCAGGATTTCTGGGTCTCTCACCTTGACAACCAGGAATACTGGCCATGCACCATGAGGTGGATTAAATGCACATCAATGGAATTCTATAAAGAACCGCAAGGGTTTATAAGCTGGCAATCCTACAGATTGACTTTCCAGTGCCTCAAAGCGCATATTCAACTAGAAGACCATGATTGCATTGTTACCTGCTCCCCAGAAGAGAAGACCAACTGAGAGAGCATGGGAAGCAGCTCTATAAACACCAAAGCCTTGGACTTGATTCACAAGTTTATTCTGTGATGCTGCAACTGAG
This sequence comes from Ochotona princeps, assembly GCF_030435755.1. Classification (NCBI taxonomy): domain Eukaryota; kingdom Metazoa; phylum Chordata; class Mammalia; order Lagomorpha; family Ochotonidae; genus Ochotona; species Ochotona princeps. The sequence goes on along the minus strand of NC_080844.1, from coordinate 11,919,858 downwards.
GATGCTTTGGGAAACCTTCACCACAATCACTAAATACTATCTCCTCAGATACTTGTGATCATTATGACAGGGGGAATTTTCATTTCTGTATTTCTTCTTTGCACACAAGAAGGTGACGTGTTCTGGGATGATTGATTTACTACTTGCTAGTGTTCTCAAGATGACCTTCTCCAGCATGGCCATTCCTGATTAAAATGGTATTGTCGGGCCCGGTGGCGTGGCCTAGCGCTAAAGTCCTCGCCTTGAAAGCCCCGGGATACCATATGGGCGCCGGTTCTAATCCCAGCAGCTCCACTTCCCAGCCAGCTCCCTGCTTGTGGCCTGGGAAAGCTTTTGGGACCCTGCACCCGCATGGGAGACCTGGAAGAGGTTCCAGGTTCCCGGCTTCGGATCGGCGCGCACCAGCCCGTTGCTGCTCACTTGGGGAGTGAAACATCGGACGGAAGATCTTCCTCTCTGTCTCTCCTCCTCTCTGTATATCCGGCTTTCCAATAATAATAATAAAATCTTAAAAAAAATAATAAATAAATAAAATGGTATTGTCAGAGTGCCCCCTAGGGGTGCAAGGGGAAACAGGGAATGTTCTACTTTGTAATCCTGGGAAGTGGAGAGGGGTTTGTGGATCCTAAGGAAGAGGGAATTCACCCTGTTTCCTGGAAGCATTCAGGCAAAGCAGCCTGTCTTCTCAGAGCAGAAACTGTGCTGCCTCATCCAAAGCACCCAAGAGCCCTGAGCTGCTGAACGTGAAGTGAATGGGGCACAGGAACAAGAGCTGGCTCATTAACACAGTAATGAGTGAACGCACCCAGGGAGCTGAAGGACTGCACCTCCCAGCCTTGTTGAACAAAGAAACTTAACTTTAATCATAAGTGTTTGATTTTTCTTGCCTCTTTAACAGAGAAGGATATTTGGGTTTATATTAAACTTCATTTCCAGAAAGTGAATGGCACTAACTTGCCTGTGTGAGCACATGGTGTGTTTGTGTGTGTGTTTGATTATCAGACCTTTTGCATAATTGTTCTGTGATCACATCCCTTGGTGGAAAATTGGGCCAATTACCCAGCACCTGCTATGCTTCTACTTGCAGCATGTTCCCAAGGCATTTATATAGATGGGTCACTTAGTTTAATAATAGTTAAATGAGGTGATAGAAACATGGCCTTGTAGTTAAGATACCTGTTAGCACGTCTGCATCGGGTGCTGTTACTGCAGTTCAGCAGACTAAGCTGAATACTAGCATCCTATATCAGAATCCAGCTGTTCCACTTCCCAGCCTACTTCCTACTATTATGCCTGGGAAGCCTCGCAAGGATATCTTAAACCTGTGGACCCCTGGCACTCAACGTGGAAGATTTGTTTGGAGTACTAGGCTCCTGCCTTCAGTTTGGACAGAGCAAGCATTTGGGGAGTGAACCAGCAGATCACAGATCTGTCATTCTCTATCTCTCCATCCCTCCTTTTGACTCTCTTCATCCCTCCTTCCCCCGTCACTCCCACTTCAAATAAAAAAATATTTCTTTAAAAGAACTAAAAGGTCATCTTCAGAGTGCTATTGTTCCAGTCCCTCCTTGGGAGGCTCCAGTGATGATTTGGGTGCTAGGGACTCTGCCACCCTCACACAAGGCCTGAAATCAATTTCTGATTTTGTCTTTGGTTCAGACTTGCATCTTGCCAGCATTTGGGGAGTGAGTCAGGGGGCCAAGGGGAGGGGTTCTCTGTCTCCTTCTGGTGCCTCTCAAATAAATAAACAAGAACAATATAAAAGCAATGGTTATATTTCCTTGCATGAGGACAGGTGGTCTACCTGAGAACTGAACCCAGTTGACATTGTCCAGGAGACAAGGGATACAAAAGAACCTGACAGATTTCTCCCAGCACAGAATGATGCAAGGAGGGTGCCGAGTTACATTCAGGAATAGAATGAACCAGGGGTACTGCTGCACTGCGAAATGACTGGCACTTCGGATCTGTGGCATCTAATTCAATCTTCAAGGTGGCTAAAAGAAGCTGATACTGTGATCTCCATCGTTCCGGTAGAACTATAGGGCGTAGGGGAAGGTGAGGGTGATTACTGACAGGAGGGGCAGAGAGAATCTGTGCATTACAGTCTAGGCAGAGAGGTGGAAAAAAAGAAGTATTGGTGGATAGTTCTGAGCAAGGTATGTGATAGTTCAGGAAGATGAATTTCTCTTCTGATTCACTCTCCAAATGCCTGCATCAGGTGGATCTGGTCTGGGGCGATCCTGGAAACCAAGAACTTAATCCAGGTCTCCACATGTGTGGTCGGACCACAGCTTCCTTCCAAGGTCTGCACCTCCTGCAGTAACCTAAAGAAAAGCTGGAGGTGGTCTCTAACCCAATCTTCTGTTATAGGAAACAGACCACTTAGCCTCTAAATTACACACTGAGTCCTCAGGAATTACTTCATGACAACTGAAGTATGAGCCTAGTAGAGTGCATTCATTACTGAGAGTGCAAAGGATAAGGATACATCATAATTGAAATCTAGAATAATATTAAAACATATTACATATTTATATATGTAGGGTCCCTATATATATATTACATATTTATATATATAGGGACCCTACATCACATGGGAGACCCAGAAGAGGCTCTAGGTTCCTGGCTGTGGATCAGATTGGCTCAGCCAATTGCAGTCATTTGGGGAGGGAATTATTGGATGGAACACCTTCCTCTCTGTTTCTCCTCCTCTCTGTATTTCTGACTTTCCAATAAAAACAAAATAAATCTTAAAAAAAAAACAAAAACAAGCAAACCACAGCTCTACTCCTCAGGCTAGGTTCCTGCCAATTTATACCCTGGAAGGTACCTAGTAAGGACTGAAGGAATGGGGCTTCTACCCACTTAGGAGGAAATACAGATTGAATCCCTAGCTTCTGCTTCAGGTCAGCCCACCCCAAACAGTGTGGAAATCTGGGGAGGGAACCAGTGGGTGCAAATATTCTCTTTGTGTATCTTCATGTATGTCTCTCTCTCCTGTCTGTCTCTCTGAATGCCTACTTTCAAATAAATTAATGATTTTAAACTCGATTTGATAAGTTGTTGAGAAATCATCTAGACACTTAGAAGACAAACCCCAGAACTTTGAATATATGTTGGTTAAAGTTAGTGTGGATGTGTGCCCTCATAGATCATTACAGATGCCAACATGGTGAGAGACAGTGCAACAGAAGCTCCTAAAAAACATGTTGGTCTAATAATGGTATATTCACAGTGTGCAGAAACAGAATCAAAGGTATATATAAATGACAATTAGCACTGCATTGTGTATATATATACATATATGTATATTTATACATACATATATATGTGTGTATATATATATATATATATATAGAGAGAGAGAGAGAGAGAGAAATTAAGAGAATGTATGCTGACTTCCAAAAAAATGTCTTTTCCTTTGCAATGGTATGCTAGAGATGCCTTAATGCAGCATTTCAAATGAGTTATCAAACATCTCCACTTTGTGGCAATTCCCCTTTGGGTCTCCCTGTTCAAATGATGTGCGTTTCCATTTGACTAACTCATTTAAGAGGACAGCAGACACCTCGGGGGAGACATTTAGCTTCTTTCTTCAGAAGGACTCCTGGGTGTGGTAATGAAAGCCAAGTATGTTTTCTCTTTACTTCTTCTTCCCCCATTATCTCAGATAACTTAAATTAATTAATGCCGTGCAGTCTTTCACTTTAAGCTCAGGCTCTTCAAAATTTCAGAGACTCGTAATGATCTTGTTCAGTCCTCATTTTCAATGACAGGGCTGCTCCTGGAATCTCCTGAATAGATCCCCTCCACACACACACATGCATGTCCATGCAATGACAGGAGCAATGCTGCTTTCGTGCTGGGAGTAAAGGTTTGCTCTTCCCTGAAAGCAGAGATGTGGCATGGGTATTGGAAAGAAGGGGTGCTCCTTTTCCGTCTGTACTGATGCGCAGTGCCTGCTGCACTTTCCAGAAACAGCCAGCTGACATCACAATCCATCACCTTGCAGAGAATAACGTGGGCTTTGTGTGAGCACAGCCCCGTGTTGACTCCCATACGAAAGGAGCTGTGTGATTGCATGGCCACCGTTAGTGTGACGGTGCTCACAGTGCTGGACGGTGCGAGGTCTGTGCACATAGGCTTGCTTGTCAATAGTGTTCGGTTTATTGACTTAATGCTCAAAAATGGAGAAGGCATAAAACTGTGGTTGTTTAAGAATAAAGAGACTGACTTAAGATTTTCCCATGGAAATATTAAAGCATATACAAGCACACACATACACACATTTGCACCATACATGTATACTAGCAACACGACGAAAAACAAAAAAGTGAACTAACTGTATAATAGCTCTAGGAATCAGTTGAGGATCTACAGCGATGCAGCTAAGATTCAATCAAGAGAAAAGCTACATTCCAAGTGCTAGGAAATTTTGTGGCGCTTTTATTGTTTGTTTTTATTGATTGCTTCATCTCTCTGATGCGTTGCAGCATAGCTTGAGAGAAGTGGTTGTCTTCAGGCCACAAAAGGGGTTGTTCTCTCTCTCACCTCACCCAGAGCTCAAAAGGCCAGCAGTGGCTTGGAACTCAATGTAGAAAGCAGTGGGCAGCAGTGGTGATGGCATCTGAAAACTGCAAAGGGATTACAGGCCTGCGGGTGTGAGAAACAACTGGGCACTCACTGATAAATGCAACCAAGCAGGTAAAGCCCAAGTGAAAGTTAGGATGAGAAACTCTTAGATAAATCATGACACTGAGTAAGTGGTATGTGCATGAGATTAACAAAGAGTGAACGTACATTTGCATAGAACTTGGGACTGCATGTGGCCCTAAAAGGTTGAAGATGAACTCTAACTTAATCTCTTTGCTTGATGGGACCCAGACTGCAAAGGCTAGCACAGGTGGCTGCTTTTGAAAATGCCTTGTATTCCAAAGAGATGATGAGTTATACAAATAAACAGGAATACATGGCTCCTTAAATTATCAGACATAGTCCAGTTCATGGTCCCTGGAAGCAAAAAGAGGATAGAACGAATCTGGAGAATTTGAAAGGAATGCTACAAGAACTCATGGCAATGATCCACATGAGTGTGGGGCATGTAAAAACACCACTAGGCATAGGATTCTGTGATGTAAGGGTGAACGGTAAGGGAATTGTTCAAATGTGAGTGGAGTTAATTGTCAGAAATTTCCAATTAGATCCTTTTCAGGATTTGAAATATATGATTTTAAGATGCAGAATTAATTTGGACATTGTACATGGGTTCTAAACACTTAGCAATTCTTGTACTTCACTGTGTGTCCTCCTTGAGTAGGAACAGTAGCCACTCTTAGCAGGCAGCGTCATTGTTGCAGCATTTGATATCAGGCCAAGTACTGGTTTGTGGTTCCTCTGAAAATTAGTTTGAAGGGCTTTAGGTCATGCTATTATGTCCTTCTATATGTCATACCTGTGTATACTTAGAAATAAAGAAAAACAATAGACAGTAACCTTGTAATCTATTTTTTAGTGTTCTTTTATGTAAAGAATAATTGATTAGGAGAAATGGATTACTTTTCAATATTCAGACGGGCTCCTTTTGTTATTGCTTTTAACTTTTTATCTGTTCTTTAAATTACTTTGTCTATTTTGAAAGCACAGCATGATTCTCTGTGTTTTTGTTTTTTTGTTTGTTTGTTTTGGTGCAAGACAATGTGGAAAGTCTCTTAGCATAAACTTGAAGGGTACCCACTATCCACTTTAACACCCTTAGATAACTGGCACTTTTATAGATAAATACTGCTTTTAAATTAATTTGAGATGATATGATAGAGTGGAAAGAAAACAGTGGATGTCAAACTGACTCGGTTTTTAATGCTGGTGCTGCCATTTAAAACCTCTGTGCATTTCAGAATTAAATGGTATCCCCTCATCACAGTTTCTTTGTTGGAAATATAGGGAAAATAAAATCTTTAGCTTATGGTTGATATGGGTTTGGGAATTCACAAGGACACTTTGAAATACTCATGGAAAATGAAATTAAATGATATGTTGGTTTTGATATAACATTCAGAAATCTATGTATATTATGGAATTCTCAAAGAATTGGTGTAAAATGTGTATTAGACAAAAATGATGCACAGCTTTGAAAAAATTTCAAGCACAATAAATTTGTCTTTTAGTTCAGCTTCGCTTGAACTATTTGAAATGCCCTGTTTCGTGTGTGTGTGTGTGTGTGTGTGTGTGTGATGCATGTTCTTGACATTTGTTGAAAATGAGACCACGATTTAAAGAAAGGTTTTCTTATCCTATCCTAAAAAGGATTGCCTAATGTTTTTTTAAGATTCCAATACTATGATCAATAAAGGAAGCCAGGCAAAAAATTATATCTTGCAGGAATTCATTTATATGAAAAATTAATAGTCTAATGTATTAAGACAAAATTATATTAGTAATTATCTAGACTGGGAGATGGGGTGTGAGGCAGCTGATTGTTCTTTTCTGGTACTAATAAAATGTCAATATTAGGTTGTAGTAATTCTTGCAAGGGACATTATTATTATTATTTAATGATTCAGTTTTGTAGGTGTAGGGATTCCTCCCTGTTCTTCCCTGTCTCCCCGCCTCATTTTCTCCATATACATAGTAGTGTAGTCTTTTAACAATCTTTAAATACACAGAAATAATCATCAAACTTGCATGTTCAATAGGTGAATTTAATGCTGTCTTAATCATAGATTGATAAATCCATTTTAGAATCAAGTATTTATATTCTAAATAGCATATTTAGTGCCCATTAAAACACAAAAAATATTATTTTGGAATTATGAGTGAATACTTCTATCCCCTTTTCTCTAAATATATGTTTTTGTATAGTAAATCTGTTCTGTTGGTGAACATTCCAAAAATTACAGTAGTTTGCATTGATTTCTTGTATTTATTGCATATGGGTATCAGCTGAGAGCTTTTTCTTTTCTTGTCTGCCATGCTGGTGGTCCACGCATCTTCCCAAATAGCTACTCTGTGGGATACACTGCTCTAATGCACAGGGAAAGGAAGGGCTGAGCCAAACAACTTAAAACTTTTGTAGAGATAGTTTGTTGTTTAGTTCTAAACTTATCATTGGCTAAAGTAACACGAATGGTCAAGCACCAAGCCGACAGAAATAAGAATGCACTCCTTCTGTGAACTCAGGATTTCTGAGTATTTGTAATGAATAACACAGTAAGACAAGTCATCTGCCAATTTTGGAGGGGGATGTATCTTTACTGGATCTGAACCCTTCATCCATGGCTTCAGTCCAATCTCCTCTCTTGCTAGTTGAGGTTCTCATGTTCCTCCCTCCTGCCTGGAATTTGGAGGACAACAGCTTTTCCCCTGCTGTGGGAACCTTTTTCCAAGGAGCTTGTTGATATTTCCAGTTCCCACCTGTGTTTGCCATTCTTTGCACTGCTGGATTTCACAGCTAAGATTGGTTACTGCCTATAAGGCTGTTCTGTAATGTCTAACTGTTTGCATTAGGACTTCAACCCTCTCAGGCCATAGGAATTTCTTTCTGAAGCTTCTAATGCCTTTTGATGGCAATAAAACAGTATGTTTTGGGGTACCATTTATTTTAGTATTTGTTCTGTAAACTCCTAAAGTGCAAGGTGTCCAGCCTCCATCTGATACTCAGTAAGGTCCATATTATCTTCCTGTATAGTCTGCCTCCTAGGGGATTCCATGCAGTCCACTGCAGGTCTTCTGTTTTGCCTTCTGAGAGTCTGAACCCCAAATTAATATGTTTGTTCTGGCGTTCTTTCTTAAAGGAATTAAGGGTCAAAATAGTTGCTACATTTAATTAATTCATTTTACATATTAATGCTGTTAATCTTGAGTAGAAATAGGAAGTGTAATAGAAATAGTAATGTTATATTTAATATTTCTACTCATATCCTATGTAGTTAAATTTAGTTAATTTTTCCAAGTATAACGTGGAACCATTGACTGTAAATAAGACATTTTGTTTAGAAATTATGCATCATTTGCCCAGCGCCCATATCTAGTGATTTTTCTATCTATTTTAAAGTCAAATACACACAACTTGATACATTTTAACATTGCATGCAAATAATTAGACTTTGGCAAATATGAATATATAATAACTGTATTTATTAAATTACGTCAGAGTTATAATTTTGTTTTGATGTGAATGCAGCATGTTTAACTGGAAGACAGCCACGTTGTGTCCAGACTTTCCATTCTGAGCCAAGCTTCGTTTTCCTTGAGCTGATCCCATGAACAATTCTGAATCTGCATGAATGTTCAGCTGTATTTCGAGTATGGAAACAATGCTCTGTCCCTTCCTTTTCGCATGTTTTACCTGTAGCTGGAATTATGAGGATGCTATGGTATAATACAAAGGTCTGGGAAATTTCTAGTTACCTTGAGGAGATTGTTGCAGGAGAGGTGTGCTCCCCACATAGTCAACATCAGTGGCACCGATGAACATGACAAAAATGCAGACGCCTGTCTATTACCAAGACCCGCTGAACCAGGTCCTCTGGGGATATTATCCAACCTTCTGTATTTCAAGAGACACCCTGGGTAGCTCAGGTGTTCACTGAGGTTTGGAAAGTACAAAACTAGTCTTTTTTGCATAGGCAGTAAGATTTTGTTAGTATTCCTGAAGGTGTAATTGTGGTGGCAAAGTGTTAGTGATTTGGGGATACAGGTTGAAAGTAGACACACTCAGTATCTCAAGTTTGGGGGCAAGAATGAAAGACTTAGGAGCATAAAGAGTAAAAATTGTTTTAAACAAACATCAGGTTCACCAGTCAGCACAGCTTCTTACAATTGCAGCAGTGTATGGATTGTGCTGAATTAATTAACAAGTTGATTCAGTTCAAATAAATTCCAAATATCAATGTTTCTTTTCAACAGGGGCAAGGCAGAAGGGCTATGATATCCAAGAAGACAGAAATTTGGGGACGGAGATTTCTAGGAATATAGGCATACCCTTGCTGGGGACATAGATCTTGGTTCAGAGAGCAGCATGGCATTTCCTAGAGAGCTGGACTAAAAGGTCTACTGATGCTCTTGTCATGAAACGTGCAGGATTGGTTATCAGAGGCAGATGGACTCAGGGCACAGCGATGATGGAATCACCCCAGATAGTGGGCAGCTGCTGTTCCTGCTTGTCCAGGCATCCAGTGGCTCCTACTCCGAACTCTTCAAAGCAGCTCTCAATCATTTAAAACTCTTTGAACCCTTGGAAAACAATGTCTGATTCTCAAATGATAACTCTTGTGTCTCTCCAGAAAGATGATGTCGATGTCAAGTAGGCAATATTGGAAGTAGATAAGTTTCTCCCTTTTCCATGTAAATGATTTTCCAGAAAATTAAAACAGAGTTGTGTTTTTCCCTCACATTGGACCACATTGCCAGTTGTTAACCATGGTCTCTCCTGTCGTTGCTGAACATCCCACAGAGTCACATCTTGAGTTGGAAAGGAGGAAATGCACTGTTATCAGAGTCAGCTCATATGCATAGTCTCTTGATAGACCGGCATCTGAGCAGCTTGGTGGATGGGGCAACTGTGTGCCCTGTGCTTCACCCACCCGTTACTGTTTATGCCAAACAGTGATCCAAAGGTTAGAGAATGGAGCCAATCTTGCCTTATAACTCCTTTACGTGTGTCCAAGGAAATATTACATGTGTTAAATTTTAATTCATTTGTCACACACAACGACCATCTGGAAAAGTAATTTTAGTTTAAACCTTTAATCTCCATTGCGCAGCAAAGTTTATTTTTAAGTGGTCTGTGAATCTGTTAACATTCATGCTGGTTTTTTAAATAACAGCTTATTTGATTTGCTATAAAACAATGTAATAAGTTGTAACAGGATCATATGCCTTCCTATTCTTCCTCTATTGACACTAAGGATCTTGATACCATTCGCACAGTTAGTGAATGGTCCACATGCCTGGTTTTCTTCCTAACACTGTAAGTTGAATTTTAAAGTCAATCCAAGATACTTGTGGCTGTAGGTATAGTGAAATTTGCTTTGTGTCCTTGGATAAATGTTTTAACCTCATTGAACTTTATTGTGTATAAAGTGGAGATAGAGTAGTAGATCTTTCCATGTTTTTTAGAAGAGCCATTTGTTATTTTACTTGAAAATTAGTTACAGAGAAAGAAATGGAGAGACAGACAGTGACCATCCATCACTGATTCACTTCTGACCAAAGCTGAAACTAGTCAGGAGCCAGAAACTTCTTCGGTCTGCTACACAAGTACTTGGGTTATTCTCTTCTGCTTTCCTAGGCCATTTGTAGGAAGTGGGCTCAGAAGTGGAGCCACCAGGAACAGAACAGTGGCTAAATGGAATGCTGGTGCCTCACAGGCAGAGGATTATCCTGCTGTCACAAGTCTGGCCCCATCCATGGTTTCTTTACTTTCTTTTTTCTTTCTTTTTTTTTTTTTTGAAGATTGAATGAGATGATACATGCAAGGAGTGTGTCTGACGCACACCAACTCTTAACAAATTATCCTTTTTTGAACATTATATATTATATAATCTCTTTAGACATGTAGGTATTCCTGGTTTTGTATTCAAGTTAAATTATGACAGTTGCCCCCCTTAAGCAGTCAGTCAGTCTTGGCATGTCTACCAGTGCTGAGAATCAGTTTTCCACTGGCCTGAATTTGCTTCTATTCAGAGAATTTCCCACTCCATAACATTCAGGGCAATGTTTATCAGTGTTGCCCTGGTGTACTTGTCTTACCCAGAGCCAAGAAGGCAGCCTTCTTGGTGGACTCACAACACTGGAAAAGGATACAGTTGAAATGAAAAGCTTGTCAGCTCTTTCCTCATCTGGGACTCCCATACTCTCTGCACATCCTAAGGAAACAGCCAGTATCTTGCCTATTGATTTCGGATGTGGGTGTGAAATATGTGACTATCAGATTTTGCTAGAATTTTCTGCTAGTGGTTTTTAAAGGTTTCTTTTAAATCTACTCATATGAAAACTTAGAAAGGATATCAGTTTACACACTGCCTTTAAAAAGTTTGTGGAAAGTGATTATTTTGAAATATCATTAAATATTTTTTGCACCTTACCTTTTAATTTGATTTTGCATGAACTTTTCGAAATGCCGTTAAATTTGGAATAATACTACAGAAATTATTGCCGTAGGAAAAAAGATAATGTGTTTGTAGCATCTTTCACACCACAATTGGAACAAATATAGATTACCTTCTGAGTGGTACTATGCCTCTTGTCCATTATTATCTTAATGGTGATCCAGAAAAATTTTTAACTGCACAACCATGTGTCCTCGTACCCCTGCTCTATTCAGTCTTATGATGGTCCAGTTCCATAACCAAGCTCAAAAAATTTTAAGCAAATGTGAAAAGGAGTATATGCTTAAATGAATTGCCTGTTTATAATATATAAAACAGCCTTATACAAACTGATAATGATGTACATTGAATAATTCGAGAACCAGGATGTCAATAGCTTTTACCATCAGGTGCCAATGGAGCTCATGCTCTTGAATATTAATTTGACTAATTTGGGATATTAAGCCATTTTGTATGCGAAACACATACGCAGATTAGCAGGATTCTTGAATAGTAATCTAATCAGATACGGGACCATATAGCATATCTTTAAAATGTAACAATTGGGGCGAGTGTAATTGGCCTAACAATTAAACTACCAGTTGGGACACATGCATCCCCTATAGGTGTAGATGGGTTTCAATGCCAGCTGTACTTTTGATTCGAGTTTCAATGTACACACATGAAGGTAGCAAGTGATGGCTCAAGTAATTGGATTCCTGCCTCCTATGGGAGTGATCCCAATCGGGTTGCTGGCGACCAATTTCAGTCTGGTCCAGCTTCGGTGCTTGTGGGCATTTGGGGAGTAAACTAGTGGATGGAAACATTCTCTGGTTCTGCCTCTTAACAGTTTTTTTTTTTAACTCAAGACTTAAAAACTTGTAACAATTATTCTCATATAAGGGATATTTGCAACTGATAAAGAGCAAGATTCCACAAGTAAAGCGTCAATTAATATAAGATAAATTGTTGGGAATATGCGATAGGACATCATGACTAGACTGCTTTGCTTTGTATTGTATTTTCCTCTAACGTATATGAACACATGTATAATGTGGTGCCAAAGTTTGCAGTTTCAGTTCTTTAATTGATAGGATGCCAAAATACATACAAAGAAAATAGGGAGAGTACATCCAACTAGAGCTTCTACACAGAAGGGGAAACACCAGAGTAAAAAGGTGATCTGTGACGTGAAAAAAAATTTCAAGAATGACTCTGATGGTGAATTAACATTTAACGTATAAAGCAAATTCCTATAAACTAATGGTAAATAAATAGCCCAAGGAAAAACCAGAAAAAACTTGGGGATGGCATACCGACTAAACCAGCAAATCCTTCACCTCCAAACACAGCATCTATATGAGCACCAGTTCATGTGCTCGCTGCTCCACTTCAGATCCAGCTCCATGCTTGTAGCCTGAGAAAGCAGTAGAGGATGGCCTATAGCCTTGGGAGACCTGAAAGAAGCTCCTGGTTTCAGATCAGCTCAGCTCTGGCTATTGTGGTCATCTGGGGAATGATCCAGTTGGTGGAAGATATTTTTCTCTGTATCTGCTTCTATCTTTAAATTTGCCTTTTCAATAAAAATTTAAAAAGACTAGAAAAGGACTCAAATAGATATTTCTCCATATATGATGACTGAATATGAAAAACTACTTAGCATCACTAATCATCAAGGAAATACAAATCAAAATCACAATGAATTATCAAGGTATAGTGTTGTTTTCTGCTTGTAATGTAAATTTGATTTGTTTGGAAGGCAAAGCTACAAAGTTATATATATGTGTGTGTATGTGTGTGTGTGTGTATATATATATATTGTGTGTGTGTATATATATATATATATAGAGAGAGAGAGAGAGAGAGAGAGAGAGATTGGTTGGGGGAGGGAGATATTTTTCATCTACTGGTTCATTTTCCATGTGGCTGCAAGATCCAGGAGACTGGAACTCTGTTCAGCTCTTTCACAAGGGAACAGGGGCCCAAACACGTGAGAATTACTATGCTGTTGCTGACAACACAACAGACTGCTTTTAGAATAATGTTTATTGAGAAGAAAATCTGTTGATATTTGAAAAGGATAATACAGAAAATCTATCAGTGAGTTATGAGGTAGTGTGTTTTGTTTTGTTTTTTCAGCTTGGACTTCATCTAACTCAGGGATCATCCTGATCACGGACTGCTCATTTGCTACCCACTGGCCACTCTTATTACTTATCTCCTAGCTCGGGACTTGGGGGCATCTCAGTGTTTGATGCGGTATTCGCGTCTCTCTGTTCTCCCACGGCTAGTGAAACCATCCCTGGGTTGTGACTCTCATTACCATGTAAATATCAACAGCTTCCATATTAAAGCTTTCCAAATTCAAAATTGAAATCTCAAATGTCTTACTTTCAAACTCTACTTTATGTGTCTATTATATACTTGAAATTAAAGATTTCCAATGCACAGTCTCAATTCTTTCCTCAAAACATACTTTATTAATTGTGACTTTTCTGTTTGCAAGCACACAAGCACTTGAACCATCCCTTCTGCTTCCTGGGATATGTACATTATCAGAAAACTGGAATTCGGGGGTTGGGGAGATGACGGGATTCAAATCCAGGTCTCTGATACGATATGGGCATCCTATGCACTGTGCCAACTGATAAGGAGGGTGTCCCTTTTCTGTGTCTGTAACCCTCAATTACCATTTAGTATGGAACTAGTTGGCGTATCTGCTGTGGTCTAATGCTGCTCTCTCTTCTTCTTTCCCTTTGCTTCTCTTCTCCAGTCACACCTGCAGACTTCAGGTGTAAGATATTTTTCTTATGGTTTCCTTGGGCTGTATTGTCCTTCCCCTAGATCTAAGCTTAACTAGTCCTCTCATCCTTTTCAAGTCTTTGCTCATATTTGTACATACCTAGCCTTCCCTACGCCACCCAATCTGTTAAGCACGATAAACTGCCAACCACCTCACTCCATGCTCCTAATTCTTGTGCAATTCCCGTTCAGAAAATGTAATAAAATGAATAATAACCTTCTGACATGTTAGATACTTTACATATCTAGCGTGATTTCCGTTGATTATCTATCTTCACCACTCCCTTGGAATGTCCGCATCATCAAAACAGAAAGCATCCTGTTCCCATTGGTATATTCCAAGGCCTGATATGTAGCAGGCCTTCAGAAAACACTTTTTGCATGAGGGAATGAAAAGAACTCTATTAGCTATTTTATTTTTGTAGAAACTTAGCTGTCCTCTAAAGTTTCTAAAGTTGCAATCATTTCCACCTCACAGTCCTAGCTATGTAACTAGAGTCTCATTTTCTATCTATCAATCTTAGGTTTATGCAAATTTATTTCAGGTTGCATATAAATCAGGTAACAGTTCAATGATATTGATCACTGCTGCCATTTAACAGGATTGGTCAGTGGTCAGCTCCAGGTGAAGCCTTGGATCGGCTATTGCTTTTGTGTCCTCTGGCTTGTAAATGAGGGGACTGATGTCCTTTGTCTTTACTTTCACAAATTCTGGAATCTTCCTTTTGCCCTTTAGTGTCATTGAATGTTTGCTTATGCTCTGTTTATTTAAAAGGAAATAAAGGAACTTAAACCATTGGGCTATCTGAAAGTATCAGAATCTTGCATAGGTTTAGTCTTCAACTTTCTTTTAATTGCCCTTAGGTTCATCTCTTGTTATGACAGTAATGCCTAACCCTTCTAGTATTCTTTCCACACTGTATTTCAATAATGTGATCTTCATGGACAGAGAATTTATTTGTCACAGTAAGTTGTCCTTTTGATCCTTCAGCCGACATGCATTTACCCATATCAAACTCCATTTGTTCATCACTTCTTACACTCTTGATAATTTCCCCTTGCTCCTAGAATTGAGTTTGAATGTTGACATGGATCATTCATTGTTTCTTGAATGAGACGTAGCTACTCATTTCTGGCAAATGTTAACTTAATTACCTATAAATGGTTTCAGTCTCATGCAGAACCAAAGTGAACTAAGTAACTATCTCAGAAATACTCCCTGTCTTGTCAGGATAATTTTTTCTTCCATTTAAATGAAAATTAGGTAATACTCAGTGGTTATTTTGAAAAATCATGAACATAATTACTAATTTTATTATGGAAAAATGCAAGCTTGAATTTGACAGGCTTAGAGTAGCTATATAAATTTAATATTACATATATACATATCTTTTGGTAAGTGGTTAGCTAGAAATCTAACTAGGAACTTTGTGAGGCTAGAAATTGCTGTAAATATTATTAGGTTCCTTTGTGGCAGGTCTATAGAGAAATTGAGGATCAGGAAGAGAAGATGAATATATGAGTTCACATCGCATCAAATTGGTCAGAGGTCAACTGAGAATTTCAGTCTTTTGACCTGGTCAACCTCTATGTTTTCAGGAGGGTATTTACAGTAGAGGATGTCCCTAATAGTTTAGCATTAAGGTCAGGAATCTCTCAAAAGTTGAACCCCAGAGTTCACCTTGCAATCTCAGATACAATTGGTTTTTATTGCAAATTTCATGCCAGGATCTGTATAAAGTTAAATTGAACTGTGTATTCAGTTTCAGGCAATAGTCACTTTTTTCCCCACTAGAAAACACTGATGGATTAAATGGTTGTCATCCCCAGGGTTCTGTTTGCTATGATTTCAGCATTCTGTGGGCATCAACACAATCTTTAAATTAAACTTCTAGGTATGTTTCCAGCTGCCTGTGTGGCAGTGTGATGGAACATCCGGTGTTTAATATTTCTAAATAGAGAGAAGAATTAGTTTTTATCTTCTGCTGATTTCAATTCCCCTTCTGCACAATTTGGCAGTAACAAAATTAGAACAAAGATACACATCAATAAGAAATCCAAAATGCAATCTCCCTTTCAAAAATTTGATCATAGAACTTTGAAATAATAGAAAATAGGATAAAAATATGCTTATACTACTCTACTTTTATAAGGGTAAGGATGTTCATGTGTGTGCTTTCAAGACTCGTTATTAACATTAACGAATGTTTACTTGTTCCTTATCAGGAAACTGTGACCTGCAGGCATGCATTATATAGACCAATCATCAAAGTCTGATTTGCCACTTTGTCCTTCACCAAATGCATTCCAGTTCTTCTTTTTAAGTCTCATGTCTATCCAAATCAGAGGAATGCACTACCCTGCTAAGGCCCCTTGTTAATAATCAGTGTTTCCATGATAATTTACTGCTCAATCCAGCTTGCAGTTATGCACGGTTTTCTGACAGAGAAATTATGAATTGTTTTATTCTGTTTGTTTGTATGCCCCAAAACAATGGAATTATCTGTAATCTTTGCAATCAGTAATAAGTATTTTGCTGCCACCTGCATGTCTGACACAAAGACACGGTAATGCCTGATCTTCTAATCAAAGCTTAGAACAAGTATATCTCTAGGGCCATTGTTCTCATACTTCTTAAGCTGACACTTTGAGGTCAAAATTATGCATAAGATCTAAGATTTCTGGTCATGAAAAAATCAACACTTGATTGTAATACATACCTTGAAGTTCAGGGACAATGATTTGTCTTACTTGATTCTTACTCACCACTCTATCCTTCCCTCTCCTGTTCTTCTGTCCCATGTCACCCCCTCTTCCGTTACTCACTGGCTGTCACATCTCAAAAGTCAGTGTCGAAAGTAGAGTAACCATTTCAAGTTCTCTTGGAAGAACACTTTGACTCTAGAGTAAAACTTGATAAAGTTGGCTATGTCAGGATCCAGCACGATGGCCTTTTGGCTAAATCCTCACCTTGTAAACACCAGGCTCCCATAGGGATGTCAATTCATGTCCCAGCTGCTCCACTTCCCATCCATCTTTCAGCCTGTGGCCTGGGAAAGTAGTAGAGGGTGGCCCAAAGTCTTGGAATCCTGTATCTGCATGGGAGACCTGGAAGAAATTCCTGGATCCTGGCTCAGCTCCGGCTTCTGTGGCTACTTGGGGAGTGAACCAGCAGATAGAAGATCTTTCTCTCTTTGCCTCCTCTCTGTAAATATGCCTTTCCACTGAAAAAAATCTTTAACCAAAAAAAAAAAGTTGGCCATGTTTACATCTTGATCTACATCTTGTTGACATCTCTTTGATGCACAATTTTAAGTTCTTCCTGCTAAACTGCAATTTTAAGTAGTGTATAAGTCAGGAGTCCCAGACAAGTTGGAGGTTGATGGAACTATGAAACTATAAAATTTAAAGATGAGTCCACGTCTGGCCACCATTGGCCAGCTGTGTCCACCCTTGTCTGCCCAGTGTTTCCCTACAAAGGAGAAGATAAAACACTCCGAAGTCCTGCCTCTGTTCCTTTTTTTTTTTTTTAAAGATTTATTCATTTTATTACAGCCAGATATACACAGAGGAGGAGAGACAGAGAGGAAGATCTTCCGTCCGATGTTTCACTCCCCAAGTGAGCCGCAATGGGCCGGTGCGCGCCGATCCGATGCCGGCAACCTGGAACCTCTTCCGGGTCTCCCACGCGGGTGCAGTGTCCCAATGCATTGGGCCGTCCTCGACTGCTTTCCCAGGCCACAAGCAGGGAGCTGGATGGGAAGTGGAGCTGCCGGGATTAGAACCGGCGCCCATAAGGGATCCCGGGGCTTTCAAGGCGAGGACTTTAGCCGCTAGGCCACGCCGCCGGGCCCCCTCTGTTCCTTTAAAGCAAGTTTTTAATAAGGTGTGAATCAAAATAGTTTCATTCAGTTTTTTTCTAAAGAATTCAATATGCTTTTGCAAGCTCCAAAGGACAATTAATAATATTTTATTTCCCTTATACTAGAGTTTATACTTACTGAAGCATATAAAGAACCTGAGAGCTTGGAATACAGACTCCTGTGAGGTCTCTGACAAGATGCCTTCATCGACAAAATGTTCACATGAAACTTGTGCATGCAATTCATGTAATGTATTCAGAATTCTTGCGAGGGTAGTGAGGGAAGTGTTATTATAGGTAAATGGACTTATCCAATTTTAGGTTTATAGAGCGGTTGTTAGTGATAAAATTTGGTAAGGGAGAAATGGAGACTAATTGGCCTCCAGTAAACACCATTCAATGTCAGTGTAAGGAAGCAGACCATGGCAGCACTCCTGTATCAGCAGCCTAGTAATCACATCACTGTGATCTGCACAGTGCCTTTGGTGGAGAGAGAAATGTCTGTTTCTGGGGAGTCAGTTTTGATTTATGAAATGTGTCCTTCTCTTCCCATTTAAATTTACCTGTACTCATTTTAAAGAAAAATTGTATAAGCCCTCCCCCTCCCCCTCCCCCGAGCCCATATACTTAGCGTTATCTGTTGACCTGGTGTTCGTTTTATTATCTTAATTAATTATATTTATTTAACATGTTTGAAAACATTTTTGTCTTTTCATCTTATGTTTTTGCACACTCCCATGCCACTATGGAAATGCACCCTTTGGCAGAAATTAATACTGACCCCCAAACACTAATGCGGATGTTTATTTAACTTTTCCTCCCGTTGTTGGGTTTTCAGGTTAATTTTAATTGCCCCTCATTAAATATACACTGCAAAGAGTATTTATGTATAAGCAGCTCTAAGTTAGGATATAGCATCTCAGGCAATGACTTCATGTTACGCTAACTACTTGCCATGCCCCGATCTCTTTATCATTCTTGGAACACCTATGTTATTCTCTTGCCTTGACTATTATGAAAAATGTTGCAGTGAATCTGTTAGTGCAAACACTGATTTCCTTTCCTTTGGATAAATTCCCAGATGAGGGATTTGGGGATCACATACTTGTTCTAGTTTTTACTTTTCAAAGAGGATGCATACTATTTTCCATCACAATTATACAAATTTGCATCCATCTCAACCAATGCTGTATGGGGTTCAATGTTTCTCCATACCCTTGGCAATATGTGTTATGTTTTTTTCATTTTTATCATTGCCACCCTAGCAGGTGTAAGGCAATCTATGCTAGTGTTTTGATTGATATTTTCTGAAGTCTAATGGTGTGGAACACAGTTTCTTTACAGATGAGTCATTTGTATGTCTTCCCTGGAAACGTACCTGTTCCAGGTCTTTGTCCACTTTTAAATTCTTTTCCTACAAACTTGTGTGAGCTTCATAAAATTGTATATATTAACTTTTGTTCAGATACATGGTTTTCAAATATTCCTCCCATTCCATCAGTTGCTTTTTCTTTTGTTGGATGTTTCTTTGGCTGTGAAAAAAATCTATTGCTAAGGTAAAACAAGTAACAAGGATTCATTATCTCATTTTTTTTTCTTCATACACTTGGTTCTACAGCACTGTTAACATTTGAAAACATATACTTTTGCTGAATCCTTGGTGTGACTCCATAAGCAGGGACAGTATAGGAAAATTTGAGGAGACATGTTTTAACTCAAGGCAAGGAAACAAGATCTAAGTATCTTCATCAGGAAGTATATAATTGATCCAAGTGCTTTAATGAGAATTTACCATTGGTGGGTGAAGGTATTCAATAAATGTAAGCTAGTCCTTCACTTTCGAAGTTCAGTGACTTGGTCACAGCTTGGAAGCAGATGGATCTGGATGGGTGAGTGGCTTAAAAACTATATATATATATCCAATATATATATTTAAAACTATAAAATATAGTTTAGATATAAACTATATGTTTGTATATATATTTATACATATGTACATCCAATTTATGGGAGAATGTATATCATAAAGGAATACAGAAAACCTTTATAGGGATTTGACTTAGCAACAAGCTTTCATTCTTGATGAAAAATATTGTCTGAGAATTAGTGTTATCTCAGCCCAGGTTTTCATGGAGTACCAGATAGATTCTTTTTTAAAAAAAGATATATTTTATTTTTTAATGGAAAAACAGATATATATATATATATATATATATATATATATATATATATATATACAGAGAGAGAGAGAGAGAGAGAGAGAGAGAGAGAGAGAGAGAGAGAGAGAGAAGAGAGAAGGAGATCTCCCATCCACTAGTTACCCACAAAGTGGCTGCAATGACCAGAGCTGAGCAGATCTGAAACCAGGAGCCAGGAGCCAGGAGCTTCTTTCAGGTTTCCCACATAGGTGCAGGGTCACAAGGCTTTGGACCATTTCGACTGCTTTCCCAGACCACAAACAAGGAGCTGGAATGGAAGTGGAGCAGCCAGGATGTGAACCAGTGTACATGTAGAATCCTGGCAGATGCAGGGCGAGGATATAGCCACTAAGCTATCGTGCCTGGCCACGATACTTTCTTAAGAAAGTATACAGCAAAACTTACAGAACAATTTTTGATAAAACTCAGTGAGACACCAAGTGCAAGGGGTTCCGATACAGTGTGCAGTAAGAAGAAGGTAGCTTGCTTCATGGACCTTGGTAGTAGCTCCGCATAGACCCCTGAGGATTCTGGAGACATCGGGGCATTACAGAATTATGTGATGAAATCATCCCATTTAGCAAAGGAGAAGCACGATTATGGGAAAATTGCCAGTGTACACCCCTGTTTCTCAGGGCGGGAGGAAGGAAGACAAAGACACACTGAGAAGGAGAAGAGACAAGCCTGATGATGGTTAAATGATGTGTTACTGTGTCGATACGCCAGTTATAGAGCAAGAGTGCTGAATTCATTGAAAAAATGATTCTCTTCTTGGGCCAACCCAATGCCTTGTGAGGCAAGAGCCTACATTATGCATTCCCAACAACGCTGAGTCATAACTCACTTTGATTTTGTTTTCCCAAAACAGTTTTTTTTTAAAAGACTTAGCAGATACGTTCAAAGAGGAAATTGAAATAACGAACAGTTCTGGAAAAGGAATAGTGTGTTTTTCGGGTTCATTTGCTGTGACTGCCTACCATAGCAATTCAAGACAAACCTTCCTTTCTTTCCTAGAAGATAATAAAAAGGCTAATTAGCAATCTGCTCCTCCACTTCTTCCCATGTTCTTGATCTCGCCTTGCTTTCTAGGGCTTACCGTTTCACGCATGCTTTTTACACAGTATATGACTTGATCATTTGTGTGGGCTTCAGTTTCTTATAAACAAATAGTTTTTGCAAATGTTCCCTTAGCAAGAAATAAGATACTGGAAAGGACTTAACTGTTCCTTCCTATTTCAGGAAATTATGTACACCCTGTGTCCCTCAGGGTGCCAAAGGCCCTTTTTGACTTCCTGACTCCTTGTTTTCCAATTCCTTCTTTTAGTTTCCCAACATCCCTTTCCATTGCAATGCATAGTCTGTCTTAAGCTTCCTCCCTCATGCTAGGGACAACATCTCTGGAGTTGACACAGTGACTTTTTCCTCTGCTTAGAATAGTGTTTGTCCAGAAAGCAGCAAGTCTTGATCTCTTTGCTGTTTTGGATCTCTTTGCTGAAATACTGTTAAATCATCACATGCATACTGACCGTATTTTAGAAATAGTCAATTCTTTAACCACCAAATGGGACTTCAAAGCTACTTCCTATCTTACTTTGCTTCAGACAAATTGCTGAAATTATATTTCTTATTTAAGAGGCCAAGAAAGACAGAGAACTCTGATGAAGTAATTCCAAACCCCAAAGGCTTGAGATGGCTAAGATTTGATTGAACAAAAGCCAGGAGTTACAGGAATGCATGCTGGGTCTCCCATGTGGGTGGCAGGAACCCAGCTGCATTGCCTGTCACAGATGCTTCCCTGGGCACACATTAGCAAGATACTGGAATTCAGGCATCCAGTATAGGATATGGGCATTCTATGTGCCATCTTAACTACCATGCCAAATGCCTGTCCGTACAACTGATATTATTGTCTTTCATCCTACATATTCACTTATTTTTAGAGATGTATTTGCTTCTCAGAAAGAGAAGAGAGAGAGAGAGAGAGAGAAAGTGACCACTGGACTGGTTCACTCCTTGCCCAGTGCTAGGCAGGGCTGTTCCAGGAGCTATGAATTCTGTCTACCTTGGTAGTATTAGCAGAAGTATGTGGGCCATTTTTCTGTTACCTTTCCAGACACATTAGCAGGAACTTAGATGGGAAGAAGCGTAACCAACATGCAGAACATTACTCTGATATGAAATGCTTACATCTCAGGTGGAAACTTCACTCATATCACTGCAATGCCAGTCC
This sequence comes from Ochotona princeps, assembly GCF_030435755.1. Taxonomy (NCBI): domain Eukaryota; kingdom Metazoa; phylum Chordata; class Mammalia; order Lagomorpha; family Ochotonidae; genus Ochotona; species Ochotona princeps. The sequence continues at coordinate 11,897,676 of NC_080844.1, read as the reverse complement.
CTCCCTCCACCAAACACATATACACACATTTTTCATCCTGCCTACTTGTTTATTTGTTTAATGTCTGTCGCCATCAAAATGTTAGCGTGATGAGGGCAAGGATTGTATCTCTTCTGCTCACTGCTGTATTTATTACATAACAAATAGTGGCCATCACGTAAGAGCCACTTAGCGAATTATTATTGAAGGTCTGAATGAAGGTGAGGATGAATGAATTCTGAGCAAATTCATTGTCTTAAGTGAAAGGCAGATGAGAGGACCCAGTGCATCTGAATGATTTCAGGAAGACAAACTTATGAGAGGGCTTCGGAAAGTTCATGAAGATCATCTATGCATTGATTTTTTTAATAATAATTATTTTCTTAAACTTTCAGAAGCCCCTTTGTATGTCAGGAAATATCCAGGTGGAATAGATAGAGCTGTGCCTGCTTTCCTGAATTTTCTCCCCCATTTTACCAGTAAGTGAAGAGCCGCGATCGTGGGCTTGGCAAGTTCCAGAGTACTGCTCTTCCTGATGTGCTTCACGTGGGTGTGCAGCAGGAGGGCTTGTGTGAACCTGTCCAGGTCGGCAGGTCCCTCACTCGCTCTGATACTGTCAAGCTCATAAAGAAATCCATGTAGTCGCCCAACTTGCTGGCTTCTCTTGGTGTTAAGTTGTGTCTGCTCTGCTGTGAAAGACTTTCCTGAGGGCCAAAGTGGTTTCCTTTCTTAAATGTCCTTTAAAGCGAAGCACATAAGCAAAGATCAGTGAGCTGAAACTTCATTGATTTCTACAAGAAGCATGTGCTGTTTCTATAAGTCAATGAAAACCATGTGAGAAAACGCAGTTATCTCTCTGTGTTTGGTAAGACCACTGGAATTGAAGTGCGGATACATGCTTTTAAGGCCCCATTTTGGCTCCTTTTCTGAGTGTGTGACTTTAAAAGAGCCATAAATGGCTCCATGCCTCAGTTTCCTGGCTGGCTGAACATGTTCATGTTAATAGCATCAGTCCTGCCTGACTTCACACAGCAAATGTGAAGTTGAATGAGGTCATTGTAAAATGACTTGGTAAAATGTAAACTTTCATATGAATTTTTTTATTATAAATTGTAAAGACATGGCTTTTTTTCTAGCATTTCTTTGTAGATCATCTGAAGCAGACAATTCCTGATCTGTGAAGTGTACCGATTTTAAATAGTTGGCTTATTTAAAATATAATGTTATTACAGGATTTGCATTTCTTTGTCTTACCATTTGATTTACCTGATATGTTGTGAAGAGTTTGTGACTAAATGATTATAAGGTGGGTCTGAAGTTATTGAAAGGTCTGTCTTGTCTCAATGGAGATAGCGGTTTCAGTTTGTAACTTATCTCCATTTTCTACCGGAAGCAAGCCCAGGATGAATATGGATGTGTCTTTCTTCAAGAATGATTTTGAAAATAATGTTCCTGTGGATAGTGACATAGACAAAAAGGGACACCTGAAACTCATAAGTTGTAGGAATATTTCCATGTAGGAAAAATGAAAAGGCTTAGGAACTTTAGCAGAATGTTAAAAACAGGTGCATTTCATATGTATGACTGCAATAAATAATGAAGAATTAAGACCTGCAGGCCAGCATGGCTGTGGTCGTTACCCTAGAGCTCTCAAGAAGGTCTGGTCTGCAGAATGATTGAAGATTGTCGGAGTCTAATTGAGTATTCCTGTGCAAGGGGAAATTGCTGTAAGTCCATTTGATCTAAAGGAGACCTTTGACTTTCTAAATGTGGCCTATATCCAGAACTCAGCTTTCAGTTATTCCTGTTACACCTGTTTTATCAGAAAACCAATATCCACATCTGCATACCTGAAAATCCTACAAGACGGCTGAAAGATGATTTGCATGGAACTTTCTGTATACACTCTATCTCTTGTTAGAATGAGCCAGATTTTGCTTCCACGTTATGTGACAGAGAAATAACTATGGAAATCCTGTTCATCTTTCTGTATATGGTCACCTGGATCTTGGATTTTCCATTAGAAGTCAAAACAATGTCACCATTTTTGCACCCAAATCGCAGTATGCAGTCCATTATCTCCAAATTCATAGCTGTCTAGTGGGTGATTCAGATGTCAGTGTGACCATGGTTGATAAGTGCAAATTCAAGGAGATAAAGTATTCATGGCAGCTATACTACATTCTCTATCTCTTATACACTAAAACACAATCATACTGCTTTTTGGGAAGCTTGTATCTGGAGCTAAGACAGATACCGACTCCATGAGTCTGGAATATCTACCTGCACTATTAGGTAATATCTTCATTTAGTAAGTGTTCATGCAGCAGGAAGGCAGCATACCCCTGATGTGGGTTGAGTTGACTACTCACCCAAATTAGATTTATGTATATGTAACTTTTAAAAAGTTTTTATTTTGCATTTTATTTGAAAGTCAGAGGGAGATATATGCAGTGATCTTTGAGCCCCCAAAATTAACAACAAATTTGGATGAGTCTTGCTAAAGCCAAGATCCCAGAAGTCAACCCAGACTGCTCCACTGGTTGGCAGTAACCCAGTTTCTTGAGTCAACATCTGTTGCCTCCCGAGATGCATATTAGCAGAGAGTTGGGGTGGAATGAAGCAAGTACTCAAACCTAGGAATTATGATATGGAATATGGGTATGTCCAGATGCCTTCCCAACAAAGATATATGTATTAATGCACTGAAGTAATTGTGGACCTTTTGGTAAATGAAACATGAGAGGCATAGAAGTCTCACAAGACTTCCAGTATATGGAGAAATGTAGCCATTAGGCAAACATTTCAGTTATGTTGAATGTACAATAGAGCACTCAGATTGTAGGAACTATACTTGGGGACTGAGGACAAATTATGTCAAACCCAGAACTTAAAATGTTGTGATTCCAAACACCAGAATTCATGTGACCTCAGATGGCTCTTTCTTCAGACACTGAATGATAATACAGCTTATGAGACCAGTCATTTTTTCTTCCTGTGGTCAAGCTATTGTGTGTTGTCAGACATTGCATTTTTTACTTTTAAATTAGTGTAGCAGGCCATACTTTAGAAGAACCAGTGTGGTCTTATAGCTGTGTATAAAGTGATTTCTGAATACCATCTGTTAAACAGATAAAATGCTCTCCTTGTCCCCAGGCTTGCTATAAATATGCAGTGAAATAACTCCTGTAGAACACAGAACCAAGTGTGGTGCTTGCTAATGTTGTTGGTTGGTGGTGACTTTTGGAATCCCTTATGGTGACACTGTGGGTTGTGTTGTGGCACTCATTCACCTTTCAGAGTGGGCTGATTTCCATCTCTGTGTACCCTCCATGAATAACCAGCGAGATATCTTCTAATGAGCCTCCTATTGAGTACAGCCCTGTGTTCCAGACAGAATGTTCTTGTGCTGGGAAGAGCCATCCACATAGAACAACAGCATGTATTATGATGTATCATGTTGATTTCTGCACATCTGTAAGTGGCTCTTTACTGCAGCATGGCATCGCTTCCTGGGTAGGTGGAAGAGTTCTTCATGCTGTGGTATTGCTGGAGTTGTCCTGTTAATGAGAGTCACAGCACTTTAGATAGCAAGGCATGATAATGCAACTCTGAACAGGACTGTTAATGTGTGAAAGATAAAAAAGGTGACCATGAAGGCAAATTGATAATTATAGCAAGCACAGTACTTCCCACCAATGGGCAGAGGTAGGTTAATTTTTGTTTCCCCACAGATATTTGTCTGACAGACTGATGAAGTTAAACAGAATAACAAATATCTGCATGTAAATGGTATAACTTGGAAAAGGAGAGTTGGAATACAAAGTCAGCACCAGATTTGAGGTTATAACCCAGTCCAGTATGTTTAGAGTCCTCCGGGATGATACTTGCCCATGGTTTATGATCTGCTTGGGAGTGGCTCTTGTGTGCCCTTCTGGAGCCTGGTTAATGAGTAAAGGGTCATTCTCCCCCTCTAGACATCACACTCTTCTTTTTTTATTCTGTGGCATAGACACACATTTCCACCAGCTTCGTGTTTGCAATGAGTTAGGAACAGTGCTCAGGACGAAAGATCACCATAATGGAAAAGTCAGTGAAGCAAGATTCTTGAGGTCAAGAGGTAGATTGCTTTGATGATGGTGACGATAATGTTAAGACTATAGATAATGTAATAACTTAGCTAGTTTTTTGTTCTTTTAAATATCACCACATAATTTCAGAATCTAACATGGATCCAATTTAAAAAAATCATGCTGTCATCTTCCTTGACACTTAAGTACAAACGGTGGTTAAATTAAAAATATTTTATTGGTAAGAAGCCTCTAGCAGCTCATCAGAAAGAATGCCAGCCATAACACTGAAGCAGAGCCTTAAGTGCCCAGCACCCCCAATCCTCCTTAGTTTTAGGGGAGCAGGGGCCTCTGAGGACCTAGGGAAATAGCCACAGTGGACAAAGTGGTGGCTGTTTACCTGCTGTTTGGGAAGGGTCCTTCAATATCAAGAACTGATACCACTTTTCTGTCAACCCTGGATTGAAAGATCCTGAGGTTCTGTTTTCTTGCTGCACCTGGCAGTGCAAACTCTCGGGTTGGAGGAGATCTAGTGAGGATTCTGCCACATGCTGCCTCTTGACCTTCTGCAAGTCCTCTTTTTCCTTAGCTGTGCATTGGCGAAACCAATCACCTACATAGTACAGATAGTAGTTAGAGATGACTGAGCTTGGGCTGCTGCAATTCAAAGTTGGGAGCATTAACTTTGAGCATCTACATCCTTTATAATTTTTTTTTCATTTTGATGATGTTTACATAATTGATCATGGTGGGAAGGATCCAGGATTAGGGGAAAGTGGATGAGCCCATTGTTCACAAATTTTCTTTTTCTTCTTCCTTTATCTGGGGGAAGAAGGGGGATAAGAAGAGAAGCTACACCCAACCTCTCAACCACCCCAGTGCGGGGATGGGGAATGGCCACCTAATATCAACCCAGAGTCCCCAGTGTGGAGCATGTTCCGAGGTTTCTGCTTAAGTGGTTTGGTAGTTCTGAAATGCTATCAATCTCACCAATCCAAGGGTGAGGAAATCCTTCCCAGTCCATTGACTGACATAGTCAACCTTAGAGTCTCCATTCGCCCAGATATTTTCTGTCATCGCCTGCTTGGGGTACTTGGCCAATTTGTCCTGCCCTCCTTTCTCTGCTAAGGTACCAGATGTCCTCTGCAGTCCCCAAAGGGCTGCCATATCCTCCATGTGCATCTGGGCCTGCCCTACCTTCTGTGGAGCATCAACCTATAAATTATTCTGCATCCTGGGATTACACCAGGAAACCCAAGGGTAGAATCAGTCCACATTGTCTCCTTGTAAGTGTGTTGTTAAACAAAGAACAAGGATTTTTCAGATATCTGAAGAAGAGACTATGCAGGCATGTTAAACCCTGCCCCCAGCCGGTCTTGATGTCTCTTTTCATAAACAAGGCACTCCCACTTTGCCTCTGACTCAGTCCTGGCTATACTGCCCCAACAAATTCCTCTTTTTGCTTCAGTCGGCCAGAGAAGGTTTTGTTGCATGCAATCGCAGAACATTAATTGACACAGCAATTGATTGATTGTTCTCTTTGTAGAGAGGTGACCTCTTCATCATCAGAGGAACACAAGTGGTATTGCATGGGATTTTCTTTAATCTGATTGAAATTCTACTCCCCCTCCCCACTCTATTGCTCCCTACTTTGTCTCTCCTCCCTCTTGCTTTTCAACCACATCATATAGAATCAATTCCTCATCTTCTGAACAAATAACTCTGGAGTAGCTTCCGATGTGGTAGAATTTACATGTTTGGGGGACACACTTGAGCAAGCACTCTTTGACAATTGTGTATGCATTACTCTTTCAACCAGGAAATGTGTGTAGAATAAACAAATAGCTCATGTGAATGGGCTCTTAGGTAAAGTTCATGTCTTGTGGAATGGTTTACCTAGCTGGATAATGTCTGCTCCCGAGGACATAATTTTCCAGCCTCCAGCCGCAGTCATGCCTCAGGCTTTCTTCTACCCAGCATCTCAGGTGGGGCTGTCTCTTGCCAAATTTTGCTGCCTTTGAGTGATTATCAGGAAAGTTAGACACAGCAGTGCAGGTAAAATATGCTGTAAGGATTGCTGTTCATGTCAAAACGTAATCAGTAGGTGGAGAAATTGAGTTCAGAACAATGCTATCCCGGACCTATTAGGAGAAAAAGAGAATAAAATGGAACAATGTGCTGTTGCAAAGTCTTGTATAATGACCTTAAGCCATGCTGGGTCCTGACAGCTGAGGGGAAGGAACAGGGATTAAGTTGAATCCGACTTTCCTAGACAAGCACAGCTCATTTAGTAGCAGAAATAGTGCCATTTCTGTGATGAGACTGCATTAAAAGGAGATAGGAGGAAGAGCTGGGTGCAAGCTGAGTTAGAGCCGTGCGAAAGACAAAGAGAGTGAGCAGGGTCATGAGGACCACACTTTGAAGATACAGTTGGCCCCACACGAGAGGCTTTGGACCTTGAAACTTGGCTGTCCGAAGAAGTAAGAGAGCCTCAAAGTGGCACAGGCAGGGTGTCAGCTCTGCCTCTCAAACCTGAAGGGAACCAGGATGAACTGCCCATTCAATAAGTTACAACTGCCCTGCGAAAGAAAAATTTTTTAAAAAGGCATGGAATAAGCTCGGATGAGGAGTATCTGTGGCACTGCTTCATTCTGCTGACCGCAGCAGACACACGCGTCCACGCTGCTTCCCAGCTGCTTTCCTGACCTGAGCCATTCTGAACCTCCATGTGGCTGCTGGAGCAGGATGCAGCAGGGGGCACTCTCAGGTGCCACGTTTGTGAAAAAGGCTTCTGATATGCGTCGTGTGTGTTTTAGAAACATACTTGTTTCTACCTTGTCCAGAAAGTAAGCCCCTGAAGGCAGGAAGAAATAGTCATGTGAAAGTGGTGATTGTTTTTTATTGTTTCTTGATGGCTGCTGACAGAAAAAGAAAAAAAATGGAATTTGGTAAAGACAGTTGTTGAGACTGTGATAACGGATATAACTAGAAAAAAAAACTCAAATTACAGTACCTTCCTTATGCAGTGGCACTTCTCCAATAGAATACATTTTTAGAAAGTTTGTTCCACAAACCAATTAAACCTAACACATCACAATTAAATGCTTGATGGTGTAAATTGGGTCCCCGTGGGATTTTTCTGTGTACTTAGTAGTTTGTGAATTTTCCCACAAGAAATCAATATTTTCCTAAACCTGCAGGAATGTATTATTCATTCAAGAAGCAATCTAAACATGACTCATACAACAAACCCAAATCAAACGCATTGTTGTTACATACAGCTTGCAGATCGGAGTCTCAGATTCACTGTTGAGTTGGGGGTGTTGATATACAGCAGAAATCCAAGATTTGTCACTGCGCTGAACTTCGATGAATCTTAGCCTGTGGACACCAAAGATGCCACAAGCTTCAAGGATAAAACCAAGAGCAAGAAACTAATGGTGCCATGGAAGTTAAAGTTGCATCACTGTATTAAGAACTGTGGTCAAATTAAAACTCTGAAAACAAGACTCGGACTTTACTGGAGATTATAAATTCCAAACAGGCAAGATTATTCCAGAATCAGTAACAAAATAATAATAATAAATGCATCACTGCAAAGAAGTCATGAGGAATGTGTGCGATGTCCATGGTTAGAAAAAAATAATAATAATTGGGCTCAGCAAGGTAGTCTGGTGGCTGGGGTCCTTGCCATGCACGTGCTGGGATCCCATATCACCGCCAGTTATAATCCTGGCTACCTTGCTTCCCATCCAGCTCCCTACCTGTGGCCTGGGAAAGCAGTCAAGGATGGCCCAAGGCCTTGGGACCTTGCACCTGTGTGGGAGAAGCAGAGGAGGCTCCAGGCTGCTGGCTTTGGATCTGCACAGCTCTGGCCATAACGGCCACTTGGGGAGTGCATCAGTGGTTGGAGAATCTTCCTCTCTGTCTCTCCTCCTCTCTGTATATCTGACTTTCCAAATAAAATAAAATAAAGTAAAATAAAATAAAATAAAATAAAATAAAATAAAATAAATCTTTAAAAATAAATAGCAGGACAGCCAGTGTCAAGGGCTATGAGGCTTGAAGTTGCATGTAGACCTGCATTTAGCACTGTGGAATTTGTCTCCTTACATGTTCTACTTAATTTCAAGCACTGGACTTTATTATTCAGAAGGAACACTGTAAAAGGCTGATCCAAGAAATATGCAGGGACAGCAAGTATAAACCTAGAATATTCCAGGAAAACCACCACGAGAGTGATCTCCCAAATGAGGACCCATTTCTGGGTTCTCCTTTGGAACTGTTCCTTCTCAGTCAACATGTGTGTCTGTCCTTTCTACTTTCTTTTTCTTTTTAAAATTTATTTATTTTTATTGGAAAGTCAGATATACAGAGAGGAGGAGAGACAGAGAGGAAGATCTTCCATCCAATGATTAAAACCCCAAGTGGCTGCAACAGCCAGAGTTGCACTGATCCGAAGTCAGGAGCCAGGCATTTACTCCCAGTCTCCCAGACAGGTGGAGGGTCCCAAGGCTTTGGGCCATCCTAGATTGTTTCCCAGGCCACATGCAGGGAGCTGGATGGGAACTGATGCCCATATGGGTTCCTGGTACGTGTAAGGTGAGGACTTTAGCCTCCAGGCTTTTGCACTGGGCCCCTTGAGCTACTTTCCAATGTATTTTTATGTGGTCCATTTGCCACCATCTTCATGGGTGAAGACAGACTACTCCTTAGAGGTTTCCATGCCTCACAGACTTGCTATTGTGTCTTTGATGCCGTCCAGAGATAAACCCCCTTCCTTTCTTCTCCACTAAACTCCAGACTCAAGTTGACTCTTTTTTGTCATCACCCAATTTTCCACTAAGAGCTCCAGGTAAACTTGAGTAAACCCAAACTGCTTGTTCTTATTTCTGTAAACTCATCCTTTGTTTTCTGCTTTGGTTGCCACTCTCTCTCTACCTTCCTTTGATTTACAACAGCTTCAATTTGCAATCTAGGACAGGAAAATCAGACCTTGTCAGTTGTAAATTGTGGCTTCTTATTAGCATAGTTTGAGGAAATTATTATGCAAACATGCCTGGATCTGCGTTTTCTGCTGTGACTTACACTGTAGGAGACTGCTTTCAGTTAGCTGAGCTTTCTGTAACATTCCCCTAGGAAAGAAGCCATACTGAAATGTTGTACAAGAATAAGCCAGGGTACTAAGTAGTTAGAGAAGATGCCACAGCACATAGCAGTAGAGGCTGGCTGTCATCGGTAGGTCCTTACAATATGTAACACTTCAGTATCATGCTTGAATTGGATCCACAGCCATCACCCAGAGGCCTGGAAGAAAGGTAGGACTTGAAAAGGCGTATCTACTAATAGAAAACTGGCCCTTCAATTGCTGCCATTAATTTGTATTTTAAAGTATATTTTGGATTGCTGAGTTCCCTATTGGGTCAGTACTATTGTATGTATTTACAAGGCGAGTTGCATAAAACTTTCCAACCTGACTTATATGGAACTCTTCATGGTCATGCCTTGGCCACTTTTCTCACCTCATATCCTCATTGTCTTCATAGTGCCTGTCCTGGCAAAGCTGTCCTGTGCAATTGTGCGTTGCTTTGGAGAAATGCTTCCTTCTCCCTGCACTGCTCTCTCTCCCTGACACACCCATTCTCTTCTAGCTCAGTAGATCCCTGCCATCCTTCCAATCTCAACTCATCAATGGCATTTTCAGGGATGCCTCCTTTACAGACGTCCGTTCTATACATTGAGTGGCGCTAACCACTTTCTCCTGTTGTCCTTGTATACTTCTCTTGACTGCTCCTCCTCATACCACATTCCCATGATTCACAGGAGATATTAGCTGGATATTTCAAATTCTCCTGTGATTTTCAGAGCCATAGACACTGGGGATTTAAACTGAAGTGTGGACTATCTCCCTTAAGACACTCACCTGGGCAGCCGCACAAAATTCCTTCCCTTAGTGCTGCCCATCAATATCTTGGCAACCCATAGATGAACATTCCCAAATGAGACTTTCAGAGAGGCTTTCCCAAGTGTGGATAAAGGTAAAAGAATCAACAAGATATTACTCTCTTTGGACAGAAGGAAAAGAGGCAGAAAGTATCATACTGAGTGTTGTTGAGAGTGAAAGATACCCAAGAAAATAAGCTGAAGAAAGTGCAAGATGTGGTCCTGTTCTCCACTCTTCTAACTTCTTGTGCTCTGCTAATCCTCCAAACCTTGTTTTTCTGCATCCCGCATACCAGACGCAACCCAAAGGCAGGGTACAAGGAAACCCAACTGATACATCCCACGCAGCTCAGCTACCTTATCAGAGAGAAGAAATAGGAATGTCCTTCAAAAAGTCCGTAAGAAAAAGGAATTTAGGTATTGGTTGATTTTAGTGTAGGGACAGAAATTTGATACAGCTGTGGAGTTGCTACTTGGAATATTACATTCCGTATTGACATGTTTAGCTGAAATGCTGACTTTCCCACTCATGATCCAGCTTCCTGCTAATAGGCATTCCAGGAGGTAGCAGGTGATGAATAGAGTATTTGAGTTCCTGTTATAAGGAGTGATTCGAACATGCCACCTTGGACCCTGCATCATCTCCTGCTTTTCCTTCCCCACAGCTGGAGAAATTTGCCCCTTTCTGGTTATGCACCAATCAGCAATAACCTGGCGCTTTACCTAAGAATCTTATCCTGAATCTCTCCCGGGCCCTCCCACAACCCTGCCCACTTACCAATCATCTTTAGGCAATACAATCTCAGGCACCAATCCCCTGGGACCTGCCCTCAACCCATCCCAGTCCCCGCCCCAACACCTTGCAGGCACACCTTAAATGACATAAAGGCCCCCCAGGTGCCTTTTTCTCTGCTTTCCCACCAAACCTGTCCCCTTCTTCCCCTGCTGGAATAAACCTCCTAAAGTACCTCATTGGGTCTGGTGTTTTTCAACTTGAGCTAAAAGAACTTGGCTGCGGGAATTAACTCCGTGTAGCAATGTAAGGACTTTACGAACTTTAAGTGCGCCAAATACCTAACACCTGTGATACATGTGAAAGACCTAGATGGAATTCCGGGCCTCTCTCTCTAGCCTGGTCCAACTTCACAAGTTGTGGGCAATTGAAGAATGAACCAATTGGTGGAATGTCTTTCTATTTCTCTCGCTCTCATAAAAATAAATAATTCAAACCTTTTTAAAGTTTATTTTGGTGCAAGCATTTTTCAAAACATTTGGATAGTTTTTCTCATAATATGCACTTTTCATGTTTTTTTGGGTGTCCCCATTTGGATAAAGGGAAAATTTAGCAAACCTAACAGTGGTTGGAAACTCCAAGTAAATTTTAGTGGGACTATAACTCCTAGTAAGCTGTGCCTTCCCAATGCATCAAGATAGATTTTGCTCCTTGGTTGTTCTGGCACTGTCTCTGCTTGCAAAGTAATTTTCAGTTGGTAAAACCGACCTGAGACAGCAAGAGGAAGATGGATCTTGACTGGCTTCTTTCTGTTGGAATGTTACTATTGGGAATAAGGATCAAACCACAAAATGAATAATTGTTCATCACATCAGTGAATGACTGTAAGAGGATGTAAGTCTCCTGACACTTGCTTATTTCAAAGGCATTTCCTTCCCCACTCTGCCTGTTTGCCTACTACAAACCCACAGCAGTGCTGCCATAAATGGAAAATGGATATCTGATTCTCTTCTGGCCAGCAGAAGACTAAGCTGACATCCTGAACCCTACAGGAAACATTTTCTGATAAGTGGATCATTTGAAAGAAAATAACAGTTCAATATGCCCTGCATCCTGATGGAGAAAAAAAATGAAACAAAAATAAACAAGACAACTAAGAACAACAGCAGATCTCAGGGAGTTAACACCTGTGGTCAGGATCTCTTCTCTGTGGTGGCTCCTATTTACCCAGCTTACCAACTACAATCAGCGACCTATTTTCTTACCCTTGCCTACCTGTTCTCTGAAGGATGCACTTTGAAAAATGTTGCTGCCTGTACGAAGAGTATCAAAAGCAATCATTGTGTGTTCTGTTTCCTTGTCACACTTCGTCCCCCGCTGGGTACTTTCTGGGAAATGAAGGGCCATTGAAAGGGGGCGCAGGGCTTGGTGGAAGAAATCCAAAGCAACTGTGGAGAGGAGGGTGGGATCCAACTGAAGCTGGTCATTTTATATCTGTTCAAAAGTGCAGGAAATTGCACAGTCAATAAGAAGCCAGTGGGAGCTAGGGGATTTTGTTAATAAACGGCAGAGTGCCAGAAGGCAGGACCAATCCTTTCTATGGCCCTGGTGGCTGGTTCAGGCCATGGCAAGCAACAAAAAATGGATAGGAGTGTGATGGAGGGAACGGGCAGGTTTCTATCAGAGGCTCATGGGTTTGTATCTTTGACTAAACTGCCAGTTAAGTAGGACACATGGTGACTTCCCTCAATTTGGCATTACAAGCTGCTTTTAGGAGGAGGAGGGATGATAGCAGCCACACTCGTATCACAGACAGCAGTGATATCATTATATATATTGTTTCATTGATAAGATCAGAAAAAGCAGATGTTACATAAATCTCCATTCTCCAATGAATGTCAAAGACAATTTCCTGATAACTGTTCTGGCTAATAAGGATTAAAATGCTTAGACGAATGTTAGCATAAACACAAGGGGCTAAAATTTGTCTTTTCTTCACCTTTGTGTGTGTGTTTAATTTTTATTCTAAATTTTGAATTTTATGGTACAATTCTATAGAGTCTGGGATTCCTCTCCCCAATTCCTACCCCCAACTGATTCCCCCCATATTTTTATAATTGTATAGCCTTTCATAAGGAGTTATAATTCCATCACTCTGTTATTTAAATGTGCCCCAGCACTTTACCCTTTAAAAAATTTTGAGTTGGTTAATACATCTATAAAGCATTTGACCACACAGTAGGCAACTGGATAGGAAGTAAGGCAGCCAGGAACTGAATCAGTGCCTATATGCAATCTTAGTACGTGCTAGGCAAGGATTTAGCCATTGAGCCAGTCCCTCATTTTAAAATTTTGAAAAAGGTGTATTTGAGATACACAGAGAAGAGAGTAACGGAGAAGAAAATGAGAACACCTCCGTCTCCTGGCTCACTCTCTAAATGTCCTCAAGGATGGGAGAGGATGGAAGTAGCAGCCAGGAGTTGGGTCTGCTGTGAGTCTTACACAAAAAAGAAATGTGCTGGACACTGCAGGTCTTGTTTGAGCCTCCCTCACTGCATGTCCTCCTCGTAACTTTCCAAAATCTGGCAAAATTTTTTGTATTTCTTTTTTGTAGTGCATCATGTACTGTATCTAAGAAAGCAGTAATTGTATAGTGTGCTTTTCCTGACACATGTAAATGGAAGAAGCATTGTGTTTCTGTTATGTCCATGTCTTTTTGGCTCAATATTGTTCACTTTGGCATTCCCTCACTGGATTTTTTTTTAAATTTTATACTATTCCATTGTATGGATATGTGACACAATAATGGTTTATTCTGATGAATGTTAGTATTGTTTTCAGTCTTACTGTTTTTCCTTCTGTTATGGACAATGAGATCAATACAGCAGAACCACCGGATCACAGGATATACCTATCGGCATTTTTGTTGAATATTTTCTGTACTAATTATATGCATCTGCCCTCCAGCTTGCAGGGAATTGGTTCTGTGAACTAACACTGGCAACACAGGGGGAAAATCAGAACAGAGAGAAGTACCATTCATTGATTCACATTCTACATGGCCCCAACGACAGTTGGTAGACAAGACAAAGCCAGGTGCAGGGAAGCAGCCGTCAGCTGCTGCTGCCCCTGGTCTGCATTGACAAGCAGTTGGAAATTGGAGCTGGAGCCCAGACTCTCTGCTGTGGGATGTGGGTGTCCTAACCTAGGGCTTAAGTGCCAGGTCAGAATCCTGTTAGGCCAGACACCCTAATGAATAGTCAGGTGTTTCAATTTTCTGTAGTTGGGGGGGGATTCAATAATATCTCCAGGTTATTCACATTATATTTCTCTGAAAATGATATAAGTTTCCAGTTGTATCTGATTGTAAAGGAAACAAGAAACAGTCTGATCGAACAAAATAGGAACATACAACATAACCACCAAATAGAAACAATGCACAAATGAATACTTAGGGAGCAGTTTATGAATCATTGGTCTTAAATCAATGAGTAATTCACTGCTTTTGCCTTCGAGTAACCCTATCATCATGTGTAAGAGCCTTGTCTCATTATGAAAACGGACTCTTTCTAAAGATGAGCCTAACAGCTCATCAAAGCGTGTGCTTTCAGAGGGGTTCAGTGGGGACTAAATCCCTTCTGTTTTATAGCTGATGCTCACTCTTCTTGACGTGCCTCATTCCTATTTACATGGGAGGAGAAGAAGAATGAAAAAGAAGTTTGAAACCCAGAAGCTTCCATAACACCCTTCCCTGGCTTGTGATTTTTCTTTTTGTGTGTAAATGAGCTGATCATCTTCATTCTTCTACAGAATTGTTGAATTGCATTCAACAGGACTCATATTCTTTGAAAGCAATCTAGTAGCCACATCACTTCCACATCACCTCTAGCAAATGTATGGAGCATGGCAGGATGCAGGACTTGTAGAGTTTTAGATCTCCCTCCTTCAGGGCCATGTATGCCTCTTCCCTGACTGTCAGTCCTCTCATCCATGAAAGGACACAGGCTCAGGGCTGGTACTTAGCTCTCTGCGCCTGGATGGCTCCAGCTAAAGTACTTCCATGCTGGTTGGTCAGTACCACAAACCTGAGAAGCTTTGTGGACAATCACAACGTGAGGTTTCTAGCATACTCGTGTAACACCAGAGGCTGGTGTCCATTTTGATTGGCCGTTGGCAATTGTTAAATATTTTTAATAGTGTGTGTGTGTGTGTGTGTGTGTGTGTAGGTAAGATTCAGGGAAAATAAGAGACCTTGATCTTTGTCTACCCTAGTTATAACTATACTCAAAAATTGAGCCTAGAATAGTTTACATTGTTCTTTGGTTCTTCTTCCTATTTTTTCAGGAGTTAGAATTCTGAACTTGAGCTAAAATGGGGAGACTCTTGGTTTTCCTGCCCTTACTGCTTCCAAATATTAGTCTCATCGTTAGGTGATGCTTGGTAGAGTAATAGGGAGCAGCTGATCTATAAACATGCTAAGTAAAGGAAACTTATTTGGGAGGCATCTCAAAAATGTTTATTACCCACACACAAAAACAATTGTAATAACCTTATAGAGGGTTAGAATGAGTAAAATTGTAAACTTCCATATAGGCTACACAAAAGCTGGTAATGAATTACTGCATGACAGTGGTTCTTGAACATGTTATGTGTGATCACATCAACACATCAACAATTTCACCTTTTGTTTTAACAATCAGGATTAAATTCATTTTCGCCCCAGGTGATTCTGTACTTTTTTGGTTCCTTCCAAGTTTTATTTTCTATTTTTAGGATTGTTCAAATAATTAGTGAATAGAAGTTATCTGCAGGTTTGCAGAGGTTAGCAAGAGGCCAATTCTTTTCAAAGGAAAACTATATATGACAGATACAACCCATGGAGCGTTACAAATTAGAAAGCCTCATATACTAAAACCCAGGAAAATGGACAACTTAGTACATAACTGAGAATACAAATTGCCCATAGCACACATCTGTGGCAACATTTTTTATTCAGTCATTTTGGGAAAATATTATAACGTTTACATTGTTCTGTAGGCAAATGCATTTCATATTAATTGGAGTGAACAAGATTTTAATTTCAACTAGAAACATCATATACTTTCTCTCTGGAAGATTCTTCTAATAGAACATTAAAGTGATTTTATTTGGTTATTCTTCTTAGGCCTCTGAAATTTTTTCCTTGTAAATATACCATCTGGCCTAATGAGCTTGTAACTACTTCTCTACACTGTCTTTCTTCACATTTGAATTTTTCACTACAGTCATTGTTGGGAGTGAAATGTAAAAATAAGAGAAATAAATGTGCATGTTAAATAAAGTTAATGTTTATGCATTTGATTTACGGAAATCTAAGTGTGCAGTTTGAATACTGTCCAAAGGATGCCGCCTTACTGAAACATTCAGTGATCCTAAAGTAAAATCATTGCTGTACTCACTAATGGATCCAATCTAGGAACATGTTAACCTGTGGCAAAAGAAATGTATAAGGTTGAGAAAACATCTTTTCAAGTAGATTTGGATTATGTTTTCTCAACCTTCAGTAGTCTTTATTCCATATCAATGTGTGTGTGTGTGTGTGTGTGTGTGTGTGTGTGTGTGTGTGTGTGTAGGAGTTTGCCTACAGTTAGTAATAAGTCCAGAAATTCCTAGAATCATGATAGGGTTATGTCCTGGTGAACCCATTGTATGTTGAAAGTTAACTAAAGAAAGCTAACTAGGCAAACATTCTAGCTTACCAACATAACACACTGTAGAGTATAATTTATTTCTGCTTTGCTGTGGAGTTCACGGGTACCTACTGCCACAATTTTTAAAGATTATCTTTTGATGACACACTTATGTGTTTAAGTCTAACTTATCAACATGTAGGAAAGGAAATGAATAACAGAATAAGATATGAATGATAACGTCCTTTGCTTTATCAGCCATTTGATAAACTGTATCCATTTACCATGTGACTGGCAGCTGCTGGGGCTATCACTGTCTGTAATGAGGCAAAATCCTGGCCATCATGGTGTTTTCAGTCTAGTTATTAATGACTAGCAGATCTCAAACTGTCACAATAATATTTTAATTAGAAAAATGTTACTCCAAGACTATGCGGTATCCATTTGGAAATTCCTAGAGTGATAAACATGAAAAGTGATATTTTCTTTTAGACACATTTTCTGGGGCCATACACATGGAATTCCATTTTCTTTATGATTGTGCTGCTGTTTTGTTTGTTATAAATGAAGAAATGTACACAGCTCAAATTAACACTAGGAAAGTTTTTTAACTTCAAGGGCAGCTGGTGACAGCGCCATTATGGTCTAGAGAGAGAGAGAGAGAGAGAGAGAGAGAGAGGAAGGTTAGTCTGAATTGGCACTTTCCTGTTTGTTAGATTGATTCTTGATTTTTATCAGCAAGCTCACATTCAGAAAATCCCATTGTGAGGTATAATAGATGACACCTGATACTAAAAATCCACACACCAGCCTGAACAGTTCAGAAATTAATGCCTCCCTTAGCACTAAGAGATTTGATAATGATGCCAGCTCAATAGAGGTCAAGGGGAAATGATATTATGTGTGCTCCCTTATGAGTCAGTGTAATCCCGTTGTTTTTCCCAGATGTCCACTCCTGGCATGCGTAGCTACAATGTGATCTCAATGACTTTCAGAAGAATCATACTAAACAATACTGTACTAACGTGAAGCACTGGAAAAGCTCTTCATGAGTTTGATTCATTTGTCAGGTTCCTATGCCTCTTGTGATCTATTAAGGTATTCTCTGCTCCTTGCTTGTCCAAGGCACTATTTGGCGTTCTGGCAACTCATACGAGTACTTTCCGTTTTGTGGTTATTTCTAGTGCCAAACTTTGCTTTCCTCTAAATTCTCCTTGCCTTCTTGCAAGTGCTGTCTCTCTTCCTCCATGCCTTGGTGATGATGTAAAATGTCCGCATGTTCTCAGTTTCCACACTCTCTCATCCAACCTAAAAAGTCATTTGAATGTGGTAGGTGGCTCTGAAGGTTTAGCAAAGCAGGAGTTACGTGATGGAATTGAGCACAGGGATAAATATGGTGACAATGCAAACACCATTGCATTTATTTAGGTTATCTTTTCCTTTCCTCCACTAAGAATGCAGCCACACGTGACTCTTTCAGCTGAAGTCCTTAGGACCTAATCTGACTTCTGGATATCCAAACCTATCAGCATACCTTGAAGAGGAAAATGTGTTTCCTTCACACAGCCTTTCTGTGAAATGTAGTTTAAAATAGTGTAATTTTTTGCTTTCACATGGGAAAATAAAAACCTTTTGTATATGCTGAAACCTTAGGGATGCTGGAGGGGAAGAAAGATGTGAGGCAGGAATCAAGCTGGAAAAGAATCAGTGGCTGTGGTGAGATATTTGAACTTCATTCATTTGACAATATGTAATCAATGAAAAAAAAAGTAGAGGAAGTAAAACCTTGGCTACCACAGTTTTTCTTAAACATGATTTTGCATGAGATCTGTAAAGAGGCAGCAGAACATTTGCAAAGAAAGCTATGATAGCCCAAACTTAAATAGCAGTAGTTTAAATGAGGATGATGTGTTCTGTGCTATGGTGGATGGTTTTCACTGTACTAGGTGAATGTTCATTAGTTTCTATCTCCTAGAGTAGTCTTGTAAGATGCCTGCAAAGATGATTATCCAATTTACTTGCACATCCCCCAAAGCCATTTCTGCAACTTTCACATACTGGAAACTCTGTAAATGTTATTTGGGTGAAGAGAAATTAATGATTTTATGCTCATACTACAGGAAGCTTTAGTCGAGGTTATGTGAAAATGGTCATTAAAAGGGCTATTTAAATAGCTTAATACCAAATGGGTCCAAGTCCACTAGATTTGTGGGGCTTCCCTTTTCACCCAATAAGATGATAGGAATCACTATATCAGAGAAAATAAAATGCTAGACTTTCTCCCTCTTCTCAAAAGGAAAAAAAATTATTTTTACCAAACATGTTTCTGTGAGGGTAAAAGGACAAGTTGTTTTAAGCCATTTTCTCTCATCTCAGCCAGCTTCTCACATCTCAGCTGGCTCCTCTGTATAACTTGCCTCTGAATTATGATTCTGAGCTCTGCCTGAGACCTGGATAGCCTGTACTTTAATAGCAGGCTCTGTCATGCCATTTCTTTTATTCCTCCCAGCACCACAACCCAAGGCTGTTGTATGTAATACATCATCACATTTTTGTAAGGATTTATTTATTTTTATTGGAAAGGCACATTTACAGAGAGAAGGAGAGACAGAGGGAAAGATCTTCCATCTGCAGGTTCACTGCCCAAGTGGTCACATGGCCATTGCTGAACCGATACAAAGCCAGAAGCCAAGAGCTCCTAGGACTCCCACGCGGGTGCAGGATCCCAAGGCTATCCCCCGATGTCTACCCAGGCCACAAACAGGGAGCTGGAAGGGAACTGAAGCAACCAGGATACAAACCAGCACCCATATGGGATCCTGGCACATGCAAGACGAAGACTTTAGCTACTAGGCTACCATGCCTTGCCCATCATTGCATATTTGTAACAGTGTGAAAGAAATTAATTGCAATACAGGCAGGAACAACTGAATATCATGAATTGCTATTCACAACATGTATGGGCATTCCTGGGCTTGGATAAATTTTTAAGTTAATTTTTGACTTTAAAATATGTGGAACATTGCTCCTATCCCCTTTACCAATGTGAAATTTTCTACTTATTTCAGGTCCCAACTCCACAACTCCTTCAAATGGTTGTAAGGGTTTTCTCGTTTTCTCCACCTACCCCTGACCTATTCTCTATAAGGCTACTGCTAAGTTTGAACTTCAGATAAGAGTTAGTTTGAACAATCAAACTAAAACGTGGACTATGATTTTACATGATACAGTAGAAAAGTGATTATTTCCAAAATCTCATATTTAATGGAGTGTTTTGTAGTTTCAGTTTCCTTTCTCAGATGTGGCTCACATGATATGGGAATAACTTTTTAAATGTACAGTTTAATCATTGTAGTATGTTCCAAAAGACAGGCATCCATTAACATAATGAAATTTAGGATGTTCTCATTACTCCCATAAGAAATGTTGTATCTGTTACTCATCCCTTCTCATTGCTTCCCCCTTGTCCCATCACTCTAGTCCATGGAATGACTTTTCTTTCCTTGTAGATGTGCCTGAATTTTCTACCAATGGGATACTAAAACATGCACCTTGTGGGTGCCTTATTTTGATTACACATTGTTTGTAAGCTTGGTTTGTCATCACGGCATGTGTTACCACATCATTGTGGAATAACATTTTGTTGTTTGGATATGTTACATTTGTTCATCATTAAACAGCGTGTGCACAGTCAAGTTGTCTTCACATTTTGACTGTCATGATTAGTACAGACAAGGACTTTCAGGTACAGGTTTTTGCATGGGCATTTGCTTTCTTGAGTCAACGCATGGTTAGAACTCCACATATGCTTTGTAAACTAGGAGTGAGAATAGCTTGATAATAAATTTATACTCGATAAACGAAATGTTAGGGGTTAATATTCTAAAACAGGGCCTGCCTAGGCTAGGCGCTCTCTCTCTCTCTATCTGTGTATGTGTGTATATATATATATACACACACACATATATATAGTGCAGTTACTGAGCTATTTTATTGTACATAGAATATATTTAATTATATATAACATCTAATTAATATATAAATTACATATATAATTGTATTGCTCAGTGAATTATTTTGAGGAATATAAGTTAAGAATAAGGAAAATAATTAAGAACTAGCATCCTTCACATCTACAATGTCCCTGGTAGAATGGCAGATGTTTTCAGATAAAATGCCTGAGTATTAGTTGCTCTTGTTATTTTTTTCTGTCACATACGCTCACATTGCCTCTAAAGTAGATAACAACTATTGATTTTTTTTTGTTTTAATCATTTTGAAATTACCCTGAGATAGCTGATAGATTGTTACTGACGGCAAAATAAATGAGATATTTGATAAAGTGCCTTGAATTGATAATTACAAAGATACCTCTCATTTTTTTTGCTTCTTTGAGAAAAGAGTACATTTTTTTAGACACATGTGGGAGAGATGTTCAAGGGTAATTACATATGCACTTGTCATGCACTTCACTGGGAATGCTCTAAGGTTTCTTTGTGAGGAACTCAACAGAAGGGGCTGAAAGTTGTAAGGCTAATAAATGCATATAGACATCTCATCAGAGCAACAAATAACTTACAGTTGTTGACAGTAACAGGAACCAAGAAGTTTGAAAGGATGCCAAAAGTCCTCTCAGGGAGAAAACTGCTTCTTTAGGGAAAAGCCTTATCAGGCTTTTTGGGGTTATGTGTAGCTGCTGTCCTCTGGTAGAGAATTAAGCAGATAAAATTATCAAATAAAAATAGAGAACACCACCCAAATATTAAAAGACACTTGCTTCACATCAAAGGTCTGAAAGTGGCTTGTGTTCCTTATATTGTAGCTTCGTATTAATAAAAAAGACAAATACACAATAGATATTTCTCCAAAGAAAATACACAAGTGACCAATGGGCACAGCAAAAGATGGTTACTGCTGTTAGTTATCTGGGAAACACAAATTGAAACCATAATTTTAAAAAGGGAAACAACAACAAGCTTTAGACAAAATGTGAAAAAATTGGAACTGCACAAACTCCTGGTAGGAATAGAGAGGAGACAGCCACTTTGACAAAGAGCCTTGGAGTACCTCAGACTGTTAAATCTACCTTATTATCCAGTAATTCCACTTCCAGGTATGTATCCAAGAAAAGAAAGCAAATGCCCATGCAAAAACCTGTACCTGAAAGTCCTTGTCTGTACTAATCATGACAGTCAAAATGTGAAGACAACTTGACTGTGCACACGCTGTTTAATGATGAACAAATGTAACATATCCAAACAACAAAATGTTATTCCACAATGATGTGGTAACACATGCCGTGATGACAAACCAAGCTTACAAACAATGTGTAATCAAAATAAGGCACCCACAAGGTGCAAGTCAGTATGTGTAATGCTAAGATAGAGACATTAATGGAGTCATGCAGGGGCCGGCATGATAGTGATTGTGGCTAATCTTCTAAGTATCGGCATCCCATATAGGCACCAGTTTATATTCCAGCAGTTCCATTTCCAAACGTGTTCTCTACTTATGGTCTGGGAAAGCAATGGAGGATGATGCAAAGCCTTGAGACCCTGTACCTGCATGAGAAACCCAGAAGAAACTCCTGGCTTCTGGCTTTGGAATGGCTCAGCTTTCGCCATTGTGACCATTTGGGGAGTTAACCAGCAGATGGAAGAACTTTCTGTGTCTCTCCTCTCTGTAAATATGCTTTTTCTAAACATGCATGCATACATACATATGGATAAAAAACAAACAAACAAATAAATCTTAAAAAAACCAAGAAGGCCATACATAAATGGTAAACCATAACGCAATGAAAGAAAACATGTTACAAGAGTCGTGGCTACTTATGGGAAGAGGGGGTGAGAGGAACTAATGAAGTTGATTTGAATTTCTGTGTTCTGTTGCATAAACTGAATGATTGTTCATCCTGAACTTATAAAACTTTCTGAATATATACACACACACACACACACACACACACACATATATATATATAAAATACATTGATATCTTTTTAAATTTAATGTGGTAAACAAGCAATGTAATTTAAAACAAATCAAAGCACAATTGAGTTAGTTGATGTTAGAATACTTTGTTACAGATTCTATAGGTTAAAACAGTAGAAATCCCTTACATCCAGAGGCATGCCCCATGTTTTTTCAGTTTCTTGATGACTGGGCAGGGATTCAGTGCAAGAAACCATTGTGCCTACTGCTACTATGGAGTCTCCAGATGCAGGAAATATAAACTCTCACTCTGCTTGGTCTTAATGGGCTTTGTTTATGACATCTCTTCCTGATTTTGGAAGCAGAGATATGTACTTTGGAGTTTCTGAATTCAGATATTACTGGACACTAATGATATGTTAATTTGTGTGGCTAAAAGGGACCAGTGTTATAACTTATATACCTCTGTCCCCAGGTGTCTGCAGTGTACCTTCTTCCACTCTGACAACAAAAATATGTCTATTTATTACTCAATTCTTCTGAGGGGGCAAAAAACATAGCCTTGTGTCTGAAGCAATCTTCGGCACTGGACAAAACCAACCCTTAAAATTTGCCTGATACATTCACACATCTTTTATACTTCCAGATCCGAATTTCAGAATGGAAGATGTGAAAAAGGGTAGCTAAATATGGCAACTCCTTAAAAAATTGACTATGAAATGTCTATTATGATAAAAACTAATCGTGAATTTCAAAAACATTTTTGGACCCGAATGATCTTATCTTTTCATTCCATTTTTGTGTACTTCCTGAGAGGCCTTCACGTATGGAATCTTTTTCAGAGCAAGTATATGCAATCTTTTGCATCTAAGTGGCAAACATCCCATGAACTTTCCACAAGCAGATCATAGTAGGGAGTATTTTTTGAAAAAAAATCCTAATCATAAAAGTGATTTGCAAATAGAGTAATGTGCGCGTCTCACGTCAGGGTTAGTCATCGAACAGAAGCTGCCTGAATTTGGGAGTCCTGAAGACCCTGACCTTATCAGTGGGAGTTTCTGAATTCCATCTCCCCACAGGTGTCCTCCACTACTGGGAGAGTGTAGTTCAAGAGCATGCCTGCGGGCTTCTTGGGGACAGTTGCTAGTTAAATGCCAGTGTCTTTCTCTGCTGTTTGAGACACAAGCATCTTAGTAAGGATTTTTAAGCAGTCTCTCCTGATTGTGGCCTTCAAACCAAGTGCTGAGTAAAAATACATTTTCATGTTTCCAGCATTTCTGAGCCATGAAATTGCTACTTAGTTTAGAAAAGAAGATTGGCTTTTTCTAGGTGGTATAAAAGAAACTACTGCCAATTTCAGAAAAATGCACCAAGAAACTATTTCTATATTCATCAATGCACATTTAACCACATATTCCGTGTTTTAGGGACCACACAACTCAGATGACCCAGAGGAGTCCTGGTTTACTTTCCACCTGGCATGCCATCTGTGCCAGATTGTTCAGGACATTGAAATTGTCTAAAATGGTTTTGGTAGACCACCTCTTTGAATTTCAGCTTCCAACTCAGTCTTTGCCTTTTGAGATGTATTTGTTTCTTTGCAGGTGGAATTAGAGAGAGGGAGAGACAGAGACACAGAGAAAGACAGACAAAGATCTTTAGTCTGCAGGTTCACTACCCAAATGACCAAAACAGCCAGACCTGAGCCAAACTAAGGTCAGGAAGCAGGAAATCCATCTGAGTCTCCCTTGTACATGCCAGTGGGTCCAGTTTTGGGGTCATCTGTCACTGCTTTCCCTGGTGCATTAAAAGGGAGCTGGATTGAAAGTGGACCAGCCAGGACTCAAACTGAAGCTCAGATGATAAGCTGACGTGAACTGTGCGGCAGTTCAGGATCCTATCTAGATTTACGTATGCAGAAGCATGTGTGGCTAACCACGTTCTCCTTTTAACCCACGCTCAGATATTCTAGAAGCTGCTTTCAAGACTTTCCAGGTACTTCCTACTGACTCTTTGTCTTTCGGGGAACATGCGAGACTCTTGATAATTTAACAAAGTCTTTGCAGATATAGGTGATTAAATATCTGTGGGACATCGTCAGGCACATTTGTCTCTCAGAGTCATTTAATGCATCCACAAGTTCTGAAAATTGCTGGTTCTGCCTTATGCAAGGGGTACAGAGGCAAGGAAATAAGGGGTAGAATAAAACAAAGGAAATTGTTGGTTTGGCATTTGTGAAGTATGAAGATATTAGTTGCTGGGAATTCCACTTGCAGGACGTATCAGCAGCAGTATAAATACTCTTACCTCAATGATTATGTCAATTGCTGTATAGTGTAAATATGTATCCATTTATTTAGGTTGTTCCTCGGCAATGTTTTTTTTTTTAATTTACCTCTTTAGCAGCAATAATCCAAATAAGCATAATCCTCAGTTGCTAAGAAAATGAACAATAAATGTGTAATGTCCATGAAATGTTTGTCTCATCCTCCACCGTAGGAACTATACTGATTGCACAAAAGACAGAAGATACAAACAGGCTAAAGAACCATCATCTGCTACTAGAAAAAGCACTAATTACTAAGGAATTATGCCTGAAGAGGAGACATTAATATGGCTCTGAAGCATGGCTTTATGTCAACTGATTATTCTTCTAAATTATTTTTACTCATATTCCATTACAAGCACTTATATGCATGTGCAAAATAAAAGTAGAGCCATCATAGTTATGAATGACTTGGTTTAACCAACAGAGAATTTTATAAGCAATTAAATGGTGCCAATTCCTCATCAGCATTATCAGATGCTTGATAAAGAAAGTCACTTAAAGCCGCTAACGGAATTCATCTAATTTACGGAAACAAACTAAACATTTCAAGATTCACTTCAATGTAGGTAAAACATCGCACAGTAATTTGAATCGTACAGATAAGTTAGTACATGAAAATTCAACATTGAACATTATAATGAAGGAACACATTTTTTTAACATCCCAAAGTACATACTCATTTGAAAGACTGTTATGATGGAAAAACAGCGTTAGTAATAAATTATGAAACTTCTAGAGCACAAATGAATGTAGAAAAGGCTATTATACACACGTAGTTCATGACTAGTTCCAGATAATCATCGATAGCTTGCTGACAAAAAGCCAATCCATCGGCATCAGTGCTTGCAAGCATGTTTAATAAGACCAGCTTTACAGACAAAGCTACTGCTTATCAAATCTCTCTCTTTCTTTAATGCTATTTTTTGTGCTTTCCAAATATATGAAAAATTTAAAAATATTAAAATACTATTATATAGAGAAGTACCAGTTTAAATCATGAAAAATTTAAAATTAATTGTGTATAAAAGGTGATTTGATGTACTTTCAAAGAGTTTAAAGCGGCACTTTGTCAAAAAGATTCTTCTGTTACAAGCTCTATGATAATAGAGATATATTTGAACAATGAAATTCATTTTTTATGAAAATATACAAAGAGTGATAACTTTATGTGTTTTATTGTTAGCTTCATTCAAGTGACAAAGCTATTTTATTTTTATTGCTATTACAAAACAAGAGGAGATATCTTGCTTTTATAATTTAAAAAATCCATCAGATTATTTAGGCCAGAAACCTTTGAGGTCTCTCAAAATGATAAACCAGTTTGTTAGTTGATAAGCAGTTATTTGAAATACTGTGATTCCATGTTGTTTGACATCCCCAGGCAGAATCGAAGATGTTACAGGTTAAAGATCAGATCACACGATCACTCCCTTGTGGTTCTAGTTGTACAGTGATCTATGAGCACAGACGTGCATACAAATTTTCATAACAAATTACAAGGTTTTTAAAATAAGTTACGTTTTCATTCTCACTTCTATTCTTTGCAGATTCTGCGTGCTTCTTTTTTTAAATATGCTTTGTTGTGTTAAGAACCCACTACGCTATCTACCTTGTTAGCAAAGTTTACATTATACCATGCATTTTTGTGGACACAGTTGTATAGAGTAACTGTTGAGTTTTTTTCATCTTGCTGACGCTTTTTTGCCCAGGGATTAGCAACTCCTAATGTAGCCCTACCTACAACCTCTGGCAGCTGTCCTTTTTCTCTTTGAGTCTAAGAGTGTGATTATTGTTTGCGTAATAAAATGTATTTTATACAATGTGCCTGTATATTTTTGTGTGATGAACCCTGCCACTGTCAATTTAACTCAAATTGATTAACAGATAGTCAAAAGGTAAATGTTTTTACATCTAGTTTTATAAACAGACATTCACAAAAAAAATGTAGCACTCTTGTACCATAAAGACAGTGTGATCCTGCAGTATCCTGGAGAAATTCATCTTTGCATGCCTGTGTCATACATTTCGATCCCAGGCTGATCTTAACTATAGCCACTTCACTGCACTTTGTCCCAGGGTCCCTCGTGGCTTCATTTGCTAAGCAATCAATCACAATGTAATAATTGATCGGCTTCATTTGCTAAGCAATCAATCACAATGTAATAATTGATCTGTCTTTTCTATGTCCTTCACAAAGCAGACATATCACTCAGAAACACTTTTTTTTGTAACATTGTTTTCATGAAGTCTTGATCTACCCAGGATTTCATGGATTCAAACAGACAAACAGAATGACTTCTTGCTACCTCAGGATAAAAAAAAAAAAAATAGCCTCCGAGGAAGGTACCAGAAGTATAAGAAATTGAAGTTGGGAGATGGTTCATTGGCACTAGCCAGGGGACAAGAGAGAAGAGAAAAAGAAATGGAATTGTTTTTCTATTAGACTGGGCTGGCTCAGCCTAGTCCTTTCTCATAAGAAATAAATGTGTTTCACTCACATAGATAGAAGTAAGAATTTCTCTACCATCCATACAGCATAACCCCTCTACCCTTTTTATACTCTAAGAACAGTTTGAAGGGATGTGTAATAGAGAATGTCTTTGACTTAATGGAAGGCACAGTGACTTTGTTGCTGCTTGGGCCTTTAGCCATGTTGCAGATGTTTTCAACACTGTGCTAATCTTCCCGAGGACCTAGATTTTGCTCTCTTGCCTCAAGTCATAGATAGCAGAGCTGTGACATTTGTGATGCAAGAAATATATTTGGGCCATCTTCTGCTGCCTTTGCGAGCACATTACATGGAGCTGGCTAGGAAAGACATCTGCTACTCAGATCAGACCTCTGATGGGACACTAGTCAGAATTTCTTGTACTGTGCCACAGCATCGAAATGACTGCTGTGTTTGCAAAAGTACGATTGTGTACAGTATTTTTGTGTCCCACACATTGCATGAAAAGCTAGTAAAGATATATCATGATTTGTCACAATTTTGCAAGTGTGTCAAACTAAGTGCTTTTATAAAAGACCATAATGATAGTAATTTCATAATGATAAAAATAATAATACCTTACATTTAATTACCAGGAAAGGGTGCAAACTACTTCCAGGGTTTTCCATATCATTTATTTTTTTTTTTACAAAAGCTCTAGGATGAAGCACAGAAGCGTTTTATATGTAAGTAACTAGACATGTAAGATTGTCACAAATTCATATGGATCCTAAATATTTTGTAAAGTGTTATGACTCCAACTTAGGATACTCACAACTTCATAATAACAGTCTTTAAACATAATTTCAGATATTCCCTAATTCTTTAACCAGTGTTTATAATAAGTTAATACATTCAAGTTAATTAAAAAAAATCACTTTGCACTTAATGGACACTTGGGACCCAAGCAGTGTCCAAGTGGACTGGATGCCTTCTGGACTTTGCAGCCCCTCAATGAAGCTCATAACCTCAGGGTCTCCAGACCGGGAGGCCTCCGCTGTAAGGACATGGTCAGGTGGTCAAACACAAGCTCAACTGTTCTGTTGCCACTGAGTTTAAGCCTGAGTAGAAAAGCCAGGTCCTGATGTTTGGAAGGTAAAAGACAGTAGGTTAGAGGGCTCCCCTGATGTCTTTGGAGGTGGAAGTCATTCTGATGATATCAGGACAGATCCATGTTCTGTTATTTCATTTCTCAGTCTCCACAGCTTAACCTGGGGCCTTAGATGACATCATCTTTTTGGTTTATTTATGCACTATTCAATCAAATTCACAACAGCTCCATACATTTGCAATTGAAACTTTGGTGAGTGGTACATCCAGAAGGATAGTCTGTTGTTGTAGACTAGCAGCCTACAGACGTCACACGGTGGCCACAGGCAAGCCACCTGCCCAATGAAGACAGGTCTGTACTAATTGCATGACCCAAGTTTTGCACTCTTCAGGGCACAAGTTTTGATGGTATTCTTTTGCACCCAAGAAACTTTTAACTTAGTTCCATGGGTTCATTAGTGCCACAGAGAATCCTACTGGAAAAGCCATCAATAATCAATGCACGGCTTTTTCCTATTGCAGAGCTGCTGAATGATGACTATCCTCTATTATTACATTGTTAAGTGATAGCTAGACACACATTCTTCCACAGGAACTCACATGAATAAATCAAGAGAACATCTCAGAAGACAGTCTACCAACAAGTGCTTCTGAATAATTATTATTTTTTATCTGATGTTCAATTCCCATTCTGATTTCTTTGCTTCCGTTTGATATGACTTGTCAATACTTTTGAGTTGTCAGTGAAACAAGCTTTCTGCAATGTCTTAGAAAATATTTCTTCTGTATTTTACCACCTTTTCAAATTTTAGCTCTAAGAAGAAAAACACACTTTGCATCTTTTGAAGTTAGAAGTTGCAGTGGAAGGCTGCTTTCACCCACTTTCTTTGACCTTAATATCTTCTGTAACTATAATGTAACTAGTAATCTTTTCTAGTCGACAGTTCCCGGTAGATTACCCAGGCTAGTATGAAAAATGCAGATAATTTTAAAATGATGGCTAAATTGCTTTAGAGCTAAATTGGACGTCCTGTCTTTTCAGTATTTGCCATGTTCCCTTCACTCCTTATCTTTAATCCTATGCCATTGCCCCTTCCTTTTTTTTTATCCCTAGTGCCATTTCCTTGACTTCCTTCCTCCTTTGGGATGAATTCAATCCAAAAATACTTGTTGAGGTTAAGCAAATGGTGTGTTTGTTTGTGATTGTTGGCAGGGGGTCAGAGAAGATGCCTCCTGCCTCCTCCATGGTGTTTTGCCATGGTAGCTTTAGCACACTACTACACAGTTAGACAGAAATGTGGAAGTAAAAATGAATGCAAATACATTAGATGTAGGTGTGTATGTGTATGTGAGTGTATGCACGTCCTTATTGTCAAGTACATACCGATTGCCTTCTTCAAAGGTCCATGAGAACTTCAATACCTCTTAAGCAGTAGAAGCACAGATTCTTGCCTGCAAAGTGTTTTCTCACTGAAAGGAACCAGACTTTCAGGAGAGATCAATGATCCTTAACTGAGGCAGGGATTACACATGATGAGCTTTGAACATTTTATTTTTGCCAGAAAGAGAGGATACACTCAAATAATTATGAGAATATAATTGAAGAGAAGCAGTTCATTGAGCTCCACTTACAAAGTCTATGATTTTTCACTCTTTAAGCAAGTATTCAAACAGTTTGAGTCAAAATAGATATAAATTAATACACAAACTAGACACTGATGAGAAACTGTGTGCTTTGTCATTTCCAGCTACTACCGTATAAAAATATTATTGATCACAAAATGTAAGAAGTGATCAACGTTATGTGTAGAACCGCTTGGCAGACTTAACCTTAATCAAGTGTTCAGAGTGGGCGTCATCATGAATGAAGCAAAGCCGCCTCATGTACTGGCTGAGAGGATGAATCAAGTAAACGGTGATAGCCGTGATCACGTTGCTAAAGACAACAAAACCAAATATACAGAGCTTGAGGAAATGTTAAGGATTGCCAAGCTGAGTGACATCCTGTCACATAATTGGTGGGCAATCTTAGGAAGTATCGGGGCCTTACATACCAAGCAAATCAGAGAAATGGGTCCAGTTTAAAGGAGACGAGCATGTAAGGCAAGCAAGTACGGTGCAGGGACCTGATTTAAATACTGTGAACCTCGCTATTAAAACAACTGGAAATGAACAACCTGTTGCTGAAATGACAGAACCAAATCACTACCTATTTGTATTAACCCTGAATGTAAGCTCCTTAAAATCATCAATCAAATGTCATAGGTTAGTAGACTGGATTAAAAAACAAAACCCACCTATTTGTTGCCTGCAGGAGGCATATCTCACCAACAAAGATCAGAGGAAACTGGAGCTCACAGATTTTGATTTTTTTTTTGTTTGCTTTTGTTAGTTTTATCTCTTCAAAATACTTTCTTCTGATCAAATTATTCAATGACTCAAGGATCATAGAGAAGTACATTTTCTTCAAGAAGGTTCTTGATTTTCTTTTTCATTTCTTCAGCGACACATTCGTCATTCAGTAGCATGTTATTGAACTTCTTGGTGTTGTTAATTTCTTTTTTTTCTTCCTTTTTTTAAATTTTGTTTTGTGGCTTTTCATTTAAGGGAATGCATAGCAACTGTGTAATGGAGACTGTTATATCTAGCAGCATGTTGTTTAACTTCATGGTGTTGTAAATTTCTATTTTTCTTCTTGTACTTGATTTTGTATTTTGGCTTTTCATTTAAGGGGCTGTATAGTAACTGTGTAATGGAGGCTATCATATCCAGATGTGAGGATACAATGCAGTATGCATCTCTACTTCCACACTAAAGATGGACTCCCAAAGAAACAGTTTACTATATCTTGACAATGGGATGCTGGACTTTCTGCTATTGTCCATGCCCACAATGATGGGCATAGGACTGTGTATGAAGGACTATACTATAGTAGTGATATGGGGGAAACTCAGTGAGGGTGGAGAGAATTGGGGAAGGAAACCCCAGGGCCTATGGAGCTCTATCATAAAATGATAATAATAATAATAATAATAATAAAAGGGTCACCTTAAAAAAACCAAATATAAACTCAAAGCAACTGGCAAAGCTTAAATGAGATCTGAGGGTTAAACAGTAGTAAGATGTCAATACAAATATCCTAATTTGCTATTTTTTGGTAACAGTAGTGCTTTAAAATGTTTGAGAATTCTGGGGCATCATTTAATATGTGGGTCAGGAGAAAAATAGGGCTTATTGTTACCATTTTTTCAAACTTTGGAAAAGTCAGGAATTACTTCAAAACAATCAGCAAAGAAAAAATACTGCTGATATAGCACATTTTTCGTCTCTTTGCCCTCAAAGAAAATTAAAAACCAGAGGCTTGTCTTCTTTCACTCAGATTTATTGTTCTGTTGAACATATGAGTCATGATGGGTGTCTTCTACAGGTCAGAAAAGGCAAGACGCACATCCCGCAGGGGTGGCTGTTTACATCTGTAGTACCTGATTCAGTAGTTTCTTGAGGCAAGAGTTTGTACACATGACATAGACGAAGACGATGAGGCTGTGAAATGTGAAGGATGTGTGCGAAGAATTGTTCAGATATTGTGAGCCAGGACCAGGAATTCAACACCTGCTGAAGCTTGGCAGTTTTTAAATAAATCATAGCAACTTCACCTGGCTTAGGGGGATAAGCGACAGTCAAGGAGTGAGATTGCCTGAGCCTCCCTACAGCGCAAAGGACATGAGAACTCTGCAAAGACATCTGAGAAGTTGACTAAGGAGTCCATGAACTTCAGTGGAAGGAGACATTTGTTAGTCACTGAAAAATAACAGTTGTTATGTTTATCAGTTAATTCTTCTCTTTTCTTCTGAAGGCATTCTGACTCCATTTCCTTGTCCTTGAAATGGGTATGACTGTCTGAGCCATCTTTGCTTTAGCTGATTTAAAGATGATTCATACTGACTTTCAAGGGTGCTATATCACACAACAAAGCACTGTCCTTGGAGTTATGATGTAAACTAGAACAGAGGCATGATCCTTCTTCAGGGATGAATCAATCCACAGTTTGCTGGTACTCAGCCCCTTAACTGAAAGCTTGAGGCTGTAACAGTGTAATGCAGTAATTGCACCGTTGGTTCTCATCCTTCATGAACTCTAACGTACTTCCCCATTTATACAACTCTGTAGCATCCACTGTTGTTTTGGACAATAGGATGATTGTGTATGTGACTTGGTGTCCTGGAAATTCTTAGTGGTTGGGTTTGTTCTTATCTATCCCCACCTTCTCCCTTAAAAGGAATACCCAGGAGGGAGATAAGAAGGGTGGAGGAAGGCCAGTTGCTGTAGACATTCTAGCTATGGCCACTACAGATGAGGGGAGGGGGCCTGCCCGTTACCCGGGTATGCCCAAGAGTCAGTAAATCTAGTTAATTTGGTGCCCACAGACACCTGAGCTCAATAAAGACTTACTGTTCGCACCTTCAAAGCAGTACACTGTTTTTATAGTAAAGAGTGCATATGTAGTGTGAACTAAGGGCCAGGCTTCCCTGATGTTATCACATGGTGAAACCAAATTGTTCAAAATAACTTTTCCTCTTGCTGCCTTCTATGTGGAACATTTCTTTCCTATTTCCCTGCACAGATAGCAATGTGGGACTGCAATCTAGAAATAACTGACAGCTGCTCAAGGGACCCCAACCCTGAACTCCCCTTTCAAATCCATCCTATTACACACATCCTTAAGATTCAGCGTATTCATAAACTATTGAGCGTGTGAGTTGTGCTACCTATAAATGGAAAAGTTATATCCTTTTATGGTTATGGAAGGGAGTGTCCTTTAAGTGGATGGGGAGGAGAGGTTTAATTTAAAATACGTAAAATGTTTACTGCATTCATTTTATAATGTCTTACTTACCTCTAGTAACATATATAAGTTAGTGTCTCTTAAATGATCATTGTAATCTCAGTAAATAAGGTGGTTGTCAATCTCTTAATTTACAAGCATTTTTGCCAAAGGTAGCGTCTTTGTTTCTGACGACTGTCCAGGTTGTACTATCTTTTCAGCAGCCAAATGGATGTTCTTTTCTTGAATATGAAAGGTACCATTAGTTTTTCAACTGCATTCCCAAGTAAGAGATTTTGAATGCCCACAAAATAGAATCAGAGGGGGAGGGCCTGGGAGAATCCCAGAGCCTATGAAACTGTCATAAAATGAAAAAAAAAAAAGAATCAGAAATGTCACAGGTTTCTTTTTGAAGGCAAGAAATCTAGTTTTAAGAGAACGTATTTGAGCTGATATTCTAACCGATTGCAGTCCCTAGCAACTGAATTTTAGCATCAAGCATTACTCATCTGCTCTGAATAGCACCAGATTTCGTTGTTCGTCTATTCTTAAGAATTGTGATATTAAGGAATAAGACATTTGCATAGGAAATACCAAGTTACCTTTTCTTTGCTTCTTTATTTTTATGCTTTAATTTTAATTTTAGCATCCAATATCGTTTGTAGTTATAATTCTGTGAATCTGAAGATATTTCCTGCCTCCTGTTTGCCGCTGATTCTCTCCCTTCCGCCTTCCTTCTCTCTCCTTTATTTTCTAAGTTTGTGAGATAACGTATTTTGAATTTGCATCACAGTGAAAAGGCTTTAACGCTTCATTGAATAAGATTTTTAATAAGTTTTTGCCTTAGTTTAGTTGGACTGTAGGCAATGGCTATAAGCGATAATTGAATGAAAAATTGAATAGTGTTTTAAAATAAAAACAGCAACAGCCAAAGTTTGCACATGGACCAGAGCTGTCTCTGCTTGACACTGTGACTCACGAGCTGTGTAAATCTGTCCGTTTTATTCTCCACCTCTGGCTATTGCTCTCTATGAACTGATGTGAAACAGTATCTGTGACATGATGAGTGAAACAGATAGTCTGTATATTCTAATCTCGTGTATATATAAATGGCCTTTTATTTGCACAAGCTCCTAAAGTTTAGGAAGGTGTGTGTGCAAGTGAGTCTTTGTAACATCAAAGTATGTATTGATATATTAAGTGCATCTGAAGTTAGCATCCACTTGATCATTTGTCTCTAGCCGACGTTTCCATAAGTCTCAAGCTGATTTCCAAATAGGATACATGCCCTCCCGACATGCATATAAAGAAAACCCATCACAAAATGGAAGCTCAGATTTCATTCTGTGCGTGATATTTTTGAGAATTATTTTTATTTTTTATTTGAAAGGTGGATTTACAGAGAGGAGGAAAGACAAAGAGAAAGATCTTCACTGTCCAAATGTTCCCAATGACCAAAGCTGGCCAATCGAAAGTCAGGAGCCAAGAGTTTCCTCTGGATATCTGCTGAGAGTGCAGAGGCCTAAAGACTTGGGTCTCCCTCAACTGAGTTCCCAGTCCATTGGCAGGAGCTGGGTTAGAAGTGGTCCCATCAGGGCCCCCCGCAGTGGTCTAGTGGCTAAAGTCATCACTTTGAAAACGCTGGAATCCCATCTGGGTGCCAGTTCTAATCCCAGCACTCCACTTCCCATCTAGCACGCTGCTTGTGGCCTGGGAAAGCAGTCGAGGACAGCCCAAAGCCTTGGGACCCTGCACCCATGTGGGAGATATTCATTTATTGTTATTGGAAAGTCAGATATACAGAGAAGAGGAGAGACAGAGAGGAAGATCTGTTTTGGAAAGTCAGATATACAGAGAGGAGAGACAGAGAGGAAGATCTTCTGTCCGATGGTTCACTCCCCAAGCGGCCACCAACGGCTGGAGCTGAGCCAATACCAAGCCAGGAGCCAGGAGCTTTTCTAGGTCCCCAATGCGGGTGCAGGGTACCAAAGCTTTGGACTGTTCTAGACTGCTTTACCAGGCCACA
Organism: Ochotona princeps; assembly: GCF_030435755.1. Classification (NCBI taxonomy): domain Eukaryota; kingdom Metazoa; phylum Chordata; class Mammalia; order Lagomorpha; family Ochotonidae; genus Ochotona; species Ochotona princeps. The sequence goes on along the minus strand of NC_080844.1, from coordinate 11,862,631 downwards.
GGCAGGGAGCTGGATGGGAAGCGGGGCCACCGGGATTAGAACCGGTGTGCACATGGGATCCCAGCACGCTCAAGGCGAGGGCTTTAACAGCTACACTATCGCGCCAGGTCCAAAGATAAATAAATCTTAAAAAAAAAAAAAAAGAAGTGGTGCTGCCTCAGAACATGAACCGGTGCCCGTAAGGCATGCTGGAGCCACAGGTGGGGATTCAGCTCGTTACAATGCAGTGCTGGCCCTGTGTGCAATTTTTTAAGGATAACGGTTTGAAATATTATATAGATACTGATAATATAGATAGCTATTACCACCACAGGCAAGGAGTTTGCCAGTGACACAGGTGCACCCAACAGCCAATAACCCCGTTAATTTGCTACCTACAGAAACCTATTCAAATCATAGCAGATACCATTGCCAAGCAAATATTTAAACAAACAGGAGTGAAAATAGAATGGTGATAGGAAGAGAGAAAGGACACAGATGATGATGCCAAAATTGACACTGAAAGAAAAAATGTATGTTTCTATAGATGAATAAATAGATCTAGAACTTTTGGCAAACATTTTGTTCCTTTCTTCTTTGAGAATAATGTACTTATTTGTGATGGGTTAATAACTGTGGGGCCTGTTTGGTGTCGGCATTGCAGCCATACAGGAAGCGAACCAGTGCATGGCAAGGCTCTCTTAGTCTCTTCACTGTAAAATCTGCCTTTCAAATAAAAATGATCTTTAAAAAAATAGAAATGTGTTAATATTCCTTTTACTTATTCAATGGTTAGTTGAAACGATGTGTACGTACATATAATAGGTATGTATGCAAATTATATAAATGTATACTTATTTTTATATATCTACTCATATGTATATATAGTATATATAATGAACTATAATGATTTATTGTTTTTCTTTTAGAGCCAGAAAAAAAAGATGAGTAATTTAAGAGAAGGTTGGCATCAGAAATTTTATGACTGAATCACAATGTGGATCATAAAATTCTTTAATTACTTTTCCCTAGATAAACTTCTGGGACGAAAGTTAGAGCTGACTCAGATATGGGTAAGATTCCAAACAGTTTCATATGGTCCTGGCTGCTCAGGGAGTTCAGAAAGCAGAGGGCAAGGAGACGGACAGAGCAGTCATTTATGCAAACACTGGCAGATGATCTTCTAAAAAAGAGAGATTTTTTTTTTCATCTAATTCATTTTGCACCTGTTCCTCCGCCTGGATGCCTATTATATTAAGGTCTAAAATAGCTGTTATCACCATTTGTTTCAATGCTGATACAGAATAATGGAGCGTGTCCCTAGAGAAATTGTACAAACAAATTCCCTAATTCTGCAGAGTTATTCAGAGTCCAAAAGGGGATTCCACGTGCTCCCCCACTTTCTCATCAATGTTGGATGATTCGTTTTCTGGCTCAGGTAAATTTATGACCTTTATTGAATCAGAAGTGGTCAATGAAGGGTTGCAAGAATGCCAGTAATAGGGAAGCTTAATATTTTCCTATGCAATGCACTGCTCAATGTTGACCTAATGTGACTCAGCATTTTCTGTCATCTCTTTATGGAGAGCTCAATCCGAAACAGGCTCAGAGATAGTGGATTGGAGGGATCCAGGAGCCAGAAAAGGCATTCACGAGATGAAAAGAATGGCTTATTGGAAATATCAAAACATGATTTTCCCACTGCTAAGGAAATTTTCAGAAATGAACCAGACTGCAAATATTCTGTTTTAAAATCCTCAAGTGGATTGTGACATTTTTCCAGTTGTTTTCCATATGCACGCATTACGAAAAGCTTGATACATAGAAGCTCCAAAATTTATGTATGTCTCTGATGGACTAAAAGGAACACAGAACAGAGGATTACAAATCATTATGGATTAAGATTGCATATTTGTTTCTTTTCCTTGGTAATTTACACTGTGGTCAACTTGTGGTGAAAACTGATTTCCAGAATATTTTTAACATCCCAAAAGAAGCCATGTGAAATCAGGAGAGTCCTCAGTTCAACCATGATCTGTACTGCCCTTCAGAAGCTTCAGGTCAATCTCATTCTACCAGCCACTTGTCTTTTTGGGTGGGGATTTGACTTTGCCCCTTCATTCTTCCATTTTTCTACTCTGTACTTTCCTTTGAATCCAATGGATTTGCTGGAAAATAAGACAGCACTGAAAGGGAAGTTAAAGAATGTGAGTGATGATACCTGTGTTTAAATTGTATCTGTACTTTTTAAAAACTTATTTCCACGATTCCTACATCCCATTTAAAAAATTTTCCATTGTGTTTTAATGTCCTTTCCTGTACTGCTGCTTATTGCCTTGGGTTGTCCTATAAGTTAAATGTGTATATATAAATAAATATGAAACTAGACCCAAAGTTGGAAATGCTTGGTAATAGAGTGGTGCCATACCTGTGGACATACCAGCTCCATTAGTAAGAACCTAGGTGGGGATATCTTTAGGACGTTTGTGGAATTAATATACAAGGATTCTAACATGCTATTTCTATTCTATTTATAATGTTCTATTTCAGAAAAACAGGAAGCAGAGTCACAAGTGTTTCCCTCATATGCTTCAAAAATATGGAAGGAACATCCCATCACACTAGTGGCTTGTTCAGTTCTTTGTTTCAACTCAAGGCTAGGGCTTCTTTTTGTTCTCCCTTTCCTCAAATGATTGAAGCTTGCATTTTCAATAACTTCCCCTTATTGCTCTTGGAAACACTAACTTAATTTGTTCTTTTTAAATATTCATTAAGTATCCCATGATATAATATTTGCTCTAGTCAGCACAAAGTCGAGTATGTTATTGTATATTGCTTAAGTCACAGACTAAGCTGACTTCAAGCAATGCCTCCCATGAGATCCAAGCATAGTATCTGCAGTCATTAGTATATAGAGACAAATGTGGATGTCTTCGCTCACTAAAGAGAGAACTAGAAAGTCATGGAAACAAGAATCTGGGAAATAAATCTGCTTTCTCCATTATTACTTTTAACATTTTGTTAGTGCATTTTACATTGAAAAAAAAGTTTTCTGAAATTTGCATATAAGTTGCTTGCAACATCTTTATCCAGCCCTCACTTGGGACAGGAAAAATGAAGTCTGTAAGGAGACAGCCCTAACTATGGCAATATGAAATAAGTGTTAATATTAGTAATGAAGCCTTTTCATTGGATACAGATTCCTTCTTGTGGCTTTCCCTGAGTTAGGTATGCTTATGCATTCAATTAGATGAGGATAGCAAGGATAGAAATGCTTTGTTTTCATTTCAGAATGATGCTGTTAATATTTAAAAATGCATATGTGGACACCAAAAACTCCACCAAATTCACAGCTCAGTAATAAATCATTTGTCAAATAACTTGGCAGCTCCATGCTAGTCAAGAGATAGCATTGCCAGCACTACAGAATCTTGTCCCATTCCACACAAACTCACCTCACTGTCTCTACAACACAGCTATGTGGTAAATGTACTTGCTTTGCTGACACAGTATTTAGTCAATCAGCTATCCAGCCTTCAACGTTATGGTTCCACCTGCTATTTTTTTTAGTTGGTTGTATCTTTTCAAATCTACTGGTTCTGCTGTCAATCTACCCCCTACATTTTTTATCTCTCTTCTCTAAGTACACTTTATTTCTTCAGGCATGGAGTTCAATGACATGCACAGTGTAGCATAGCCTGGGATTTGTGTAGGCAGCCCATGAATCACACCTACTTCTTCCTGCCTTAGACTGGAGCTAGAGTTGCTGTGGTCTTTTGGGAATGTAAAAAGTCTGTTTCTGTTATTTCCTTGATGTCAACCATTGCAGAAGTTTAATCTGTGCAACTGTTAAGTAATTGGCAGTTGAGAAGGGCTGTGTTCAGATCACTTCCTCTGATCTATTTAGTTCCCCAATTGCATAGTTTATAGAGGGAAGTCAGGCTAAGTGCTTCACAATTTACCTGCATTTACTAGTTTTCAAGTTTATGGATGTTATTCCTATTAGTATTGATTTAAAAGCAGAACAGCCTAATAAGCTCATAAATTTAAATTTAAATGATTGCATTTAATGCATGCTAATATCCCTTATGGTTCCCTGCTAACTGTCTGGGAAAGTCATGGAAGATGGGCCAAGAACTGAAGCTTCTGCCACCAAGGTGGACAACTGCAAGAAGCTGTGATTTTGGCCTGACCCAGTGCTGCCCACTGTGGCCATCTGGGGAGTGAACCAGTGGATGGAAGGTCTTTCTCTTTTTGTCTCTCTCTCTTTCTCTCTCTGTAACTTTGGTTTTCAAACAAATACATTTGTAATAGCCTTTATTTTTAAGAAAGCACACATTGTACTTATGAATCTTGTGGTTGCTAAAATTATCTCATGAAAATGTTCTGGAAATTAGAATTAAAAGATATGTGTTTTTGGTGCAATAAGTTTGCAGTCTGTATATAGTTTCTGTAGTCGCACTTCTCATGAACCCTTTTTTATGAACGCTGATATCTGAGAAAGAGGTTTTTATGAAAGCAAAAGTACTAATCTGAGTTGAAAGATGACTGGTCTGAATACTTTATATATATTTTCCAATATAATACTCCAAGAAATTTTCAACTGAAAACTTTTCACAGAAGAGAAAGCAGAGGCAGAAATAATGAAATCGCCCGCCGAAGCTCTTACAGGCAGAAGGGATAACTCTACCAAGGAATTCGAGGCTAGTTTACTCTCCCATCACTGTGCTGCATTTATGCATGGTGCAAGTTTGCTGAGCAAATCTTAAAGACTTTCAGATTTAGTTTTCTGTCTTATGAGGTGAAGCATTCAGGTGTGTTATCACATCTACCTATACTCCCATTTCTCCAGGAAACAGAGACTCAGAGGATTACGTGACTATTCACCATGGGAGCATGCATTCCAACATCCCCAGTCAAGATTTTAGATCGTAGATAGTATTGGCTTGTAGGTGTAGCGTACGTTTTTCCTATATGTGTTGCTCGTAAAGTTTGTAACTTATGAATTGGGAAAGTATTTTTACATAAAAATGCGTAATTTTAATGATAGTTCTAAAACAGGATAATTATAGGAATATATTGCTAAACTATTACATGACTACATCTTACTAATGCCTTTTCTCTACATAAGGGTTTGCAGAAGAAAAAGTATAATGCCCAATTCTGCAGTTGACTGTTATTTTCATATTTGTGATGAATTTGGAAACAAGCAAGCAAACCAAAAGCTACTGCAGTGTTTAAGATGTTAGAAGTAGAATTGCCTCCATAGCTGAATTTGAAAGTATGCATGCAAGATTATTTGTCATATGTATAAATGCAGGTGCTAGGGATACCTGCAGAGTGACTCACAGAATGATAAAGGAGTTGGGGGAGGAGAGGAGACGCTAAGATTTCTGTTAGAAGTAATAAAAATTTCTTTTACACCTGCTTGGTGATAAGATAGAGACAAAGCACATTTCTACTCCTCTCTCTTCCTGGTATTTAGGTATATTCTGCCCTGTTTGTTTGCATAGGAGATGGAATTAGACATTAAAAAAAAGCAGTAGCTCAGAGACAGTTAGGCTATTTCAATGTAATTCAGATCTACAGACCTAATTGTCTCTAATAGCCACATAAGCTTCTTTTAAAAATTCTTAGGACATGAATATGTTTATTTGTTCAATATTAGTATGTTTTTGCAGGGGACACTATGAGAGTAGCTTTCCACAAAACAAATGCATTAAAATGCTCTGCTCCTGGAGCATGGAACTCAATTCTTTTTCGTTTTGTTGTTTCTTGCCTTTTTTTAATGAAAGTAAACTAAAATTTAGACACAGATAAGCATCTTGATTTCACAGATTGGTGTACACTTAGTTGTCTTGATAATGAACATCAGTCCCTAAAAATACCCAGGTAACTCCTCTGAAACGTTGATGACTTCATAGTGTGGAATTGGGATAAAATGTTGAATTATATAAAAGGAGGGAATCTGTTCTTAGTGGCTACATCATTCTTGAAGCAGATGGTCTTTTAAAAAATTGCAACATTTTATGCAGAATACCTTATTTCAAAGTCTGCAATGGTCAGGCAATGGGGTAATGTGAGGAACCCTAAGGAAACTCAAACATTCCTGGGGATGGTTTATCAGCATCTTCCAATAGGAGCACACAAGAGTTTGGGCCCCTACACACATGTGGTAACCTGGAGGAAATTCCTGGATCCTGGATTCAGACCAGCCTGGCTCTGGCTGTTGCAGATTTTTAAGAAATGAACCAAACAGTAGGAAGCTCTCTGTCTCTTCTTTCTTACTGTCTCTGACTCTCTCCCTCTCTCTGGGTCTCTGTCTTGCAGCTAAGTAGGTAAATAAATAAGAATAGTGTCTACTTACTGACATGAGATTTTGAGTGACAAGACAATTTATGTAATAATTGAGTCTTTCCTTGCAGGCACGGTCCTCACACTGCACACCTGGCCTGTATCTTGGCCTCCTCACAGTGATCCCACCTCCAGAGTTCTCTGCCTTCCTTTATGCCCTCATTACACTTTTTTCTCTAAAAATTCAGTTTCTTCCCTCTTAGGAACTGGTGCTACCTTCTATTAGTGATATTCCTGAGAGTGCTATTCATTTTGTGTATTTAATGAGTCCCCAAAGAGACATTTCTGTTAGACGAACACCAGAAAAATCATCTTCTTGAAGCAACTGATCGGTTTCTTTGTTTTATTTTGAGTTTTTTGTTTGTTTGTTTCATTTCTTTTTGATTTATATAACATGAATAAATTTCACGTATTTCATAATGTAGATTTAGGAACGTAATAGTACTTCCTACTCCACGCTCTCTCCTGCTCGTAGCCATCCATACCTCTGAGGGTTCTATGGGTTTTAATTTTAGTTTTACACTTGCTCTGTGTGGATACCCTTACCAAGAGGAATGTTAAGCCTATAGTTGCCAAGAGAAATGAATATATGCCATTGTAAACAATGGAAAAATTAAATTTCCTAGCTCCAAGTTCTCACTTCAAAAAACTGGTGAAAAAGTTGCCATTTTGAAATCTGTGTGCTTTTTCCTTGATGCACACATCCTATGAGCTGCTTCCAGATTCCCTGGATGGATCAGCATTAAAAAGTTTTTGAATTAAAATGCTCTGATTTTTTTTTTAAATTGTACTTCCTGCAGACTTCTTGAAGTACCCCGGAAGAACCTGACATACTAAATGCTATATAACTTGTGTACACTTAGAGATATTATAGCAAAATCTCTAATCTGTTTTTACCACCGTTTCTCACTAAAACAAAGACCCTTCTAACATTTGTTGTGAAGCTTTATTTTTCTGGCTCACAATCCTAATGAAATTTTTGCAAGTGCAAATTGCTCATTCCTGGTTAGTCCTGAAGTGCCAAATTCTTAACACTGAATTGAACTTTCTAGTAACTTTATAATCACATTTAACGAGTAAAACATTGCTATGTAAAACCTCTTAAATTAGAAGATCAGTTGTACTTTCATTCTAAATGAGTTAATCCTACCTCAAAGTCTTACTGCTTATTTTCTTGTTTTAAAAGCAATACTCCAGAAACAATTTTCTCAAACTGACAGACTGTCCTAGGTGCAGCAACTTGTTGGAGAGAATGAAAGACTTTAAACAGGAACTCTTTTATCCTCCCAACAGCAAGCCGAAAGATCCACCTCCTTGCCATCTGTTCTTTCCTTCTTATGCTTCACTTAAAGATTAATTCATTGTCCTGTCTCTTGCCAATGGCCAAGCTCTTCAAAGTCAATGCTGTGCATTCATTTGACGACCTTCTGTTTCACTGCTGTACAAATAGAAATTTCTTAAACTATCATTAATAGCATTTTATCAGCTTCATTTAGAGATTCTCATTTCTTAAGGATGGCGCTATGGCAGACCACACAGAGCCACTGCCTGTGATGCCAACTTCTCATTGGGCATATGTTCATGCTGCAGCTGCTCTACTTCCAATCCAGCTCCTCACTAATGGCCTGGGAATATCAGTGAAAGATGGTCCAAGTGTTTGAGCTTCTGGTATCCATGTGAGAGATTTGCGCGAGGCTTCTGGCTTTGTCTAGCCCAACCCTGGCCCTTGTGGCCATCTGGGGAGTGAAATCAATGTATGCAAGGATCTCTCTCTCTCTCCCTCTATAACTTTGACTTAAATAGATCTTTGGAAAGAAAAGATGACAACATTGGTTCCCAATAGTCTCACCACTCTACTACTCATCCAGTTCCCTGCTACTGGCTGAGAAAGCAGCCTTGGGACCCTGTTCTCATGTAAGAGACTTGGAAGAAATCCCTGAGTCCTGGCTTCAGACTGGCTTCATCTCTGGCCATTATATACAAAAGCAGATGGATGGTCTCTCTGTCTAGCCTCTCTCTGTCACTCTGCATTTCCAATGAAAATAAATCTTAAAAAAAATAGCTATGAAAAGAAAGTCATTGTTCGAAAAAGAGAGAGATCTGTTGGTTCACTCATCAAATGGGCCCAAGAGCAAACGCTGGGTCAGGCCAAAGCCGGGAACCAATAATGACCCTATCTGGGGTCTCCCACATGGGTAGCAGGGACCCTTTCCTCTCCTTTTTTCCCAGGCGTCTTAGGAAGGAACTGGACCAGAAAGGGTGTGAAAAGTTCAAGCAGGTACTTACCTTACTGCATCACAACACCAGCCCCATAATTCAATTTTTTAAGTTACTTGAGAGACAGCTCTCCCCATCTGCTGATTTGCCTTCTTACTGTGTGAACACTAGGAATTAAATCCAGATCGTCCATGGCAGAGACCAACTGCTTGCACCATCTCCTGTTGCCCACCGAGTTGAGTGTCAGCAGGAAATTAAAATCAAAAGCAGAAGCATTGTGGCAGGGTAGAACCAATACCAGCATAGAAGAGTAGGCAAATTGTAAGTGAGAGGGTGTGGCATTTTTGGGGGGAAGATTTATGTTGTTGTTGTTGTAAAGTCAGATTTACAGAGAAAAGAAGACACGGAGAGAAATATTTCAGTCCACTGGTTCACACTCCAAGTGGCTGCAAGGGCCAAGAATTAGCTGATATGAAGCCAGGAAGCAGGAGTCTCCTCTGGGTCTCTCCATGTGGATAATGGGTCCCAAGGCTTTGGGCAATCCTCAACAGCTATCCCAGGCCATCAGCAGAGAGCTGAAAGGGAAGTGGAGCAGCCGTAATAGAAACTGGCACCCATATGGATCCTGGTGCATGCAAGTTTAGCCACCAGGCTATCACGCATGGCTGGAGGGTATGGATTTTGCCTGTACTTCAGGAAATCTGGGGTAGGCGGGGCGTCGGCTTGTCTTCCTTCCGCAGTGAGGGCACAACTCTATAGTCCATTCCGTAAGATGTGAGCTGTGTTGTGCTAAGTCAGTAATCACTCATCCATCCGTATTCTAGCTTCCAACATTTTGTTGACATTATTTTATCTATAGCTAGCAACATTTCAATTGTGTCTTCTTATATTCATAATTTGAATACCTTGGTCCTCATTATTGCTTTGAAAAAAAAAAACTTTTCTTTTAACTTTTTAAATTTATTCTTATATATAAACTATTATCTCACTTTTTAGTTATGAAAATGTTGCATAGTGTTTGAGATTTTATAATAAGAAATAAATCTTTAAATCCAGCTTCTCTTTCTGCTTCTTCTGGAATTCTCATAACTCTTTTTTTTTAGAAAAGATTTATTTATTTTATTTTTATTGGAAAGGCAGATACAGATAGGAGATACAGATGGGATGAGAGATAGAGAGGAAGATGTTCCATCTGACAATTCAGTCCCTAAGAGGCCGCAATAGCCAGAGCTGCGCTGTTCCGACGCCAGGAGCCAGGAGCTTCTTCCGAGTCTCCCATTCAGGTGCAGGGTCCCAAGGCTTTGGCTGTCTTGGAATGCTTTCGCAGGCCACAAGCAGGGAGCTGGATGGGAAGCAGGGCTGCCGGGATTCGAATCTGTGCCCATATGGGATCCCGGTGTGTGCAAGGCCACTATGCCAGGCCCACCGTGCGAGGCCCACCATAACTTACATTTAGCCTTTTAATAGTGTCATTCAATTCTTGAATGCTTTTCTTAGTTTGACCCAGTTCTGCTTCCAGCTTTTTCATTGTTTCTGCTTTGTGGCAAGCAATATCTTCCAATTCTGAAATTGTTTTATTTTTTTTCTTCCTCATTCATTCTTTAATGGAGATTTTCCATGGAATTTTTAATTTGTTCCATTGTGTCCTTCATTCCTGTAGTTCTACTTGAGTTTGTCTCAGTCTTGCTATTTCCAGCGTGACATACTCATTAAATTGCTTGTACTCCTGTGTGTGCTTCTTGTTGTTGATAAGGAGCTTTATAATAAATTTTCTGAATTCTGTATCCCGCATTTTCTGGATGTCTTCCTCAGTTAACTCTGAGGTTGGCAAAAGCTTTTGCTCCTTTGCAGGCGAATCTCCAGAAATATTCATTGTACCTCTGTCTTGTCTTTTGCTCTTTGTCATTGTACTTCTGTATAGCAGATTCTTCTCCTTGGGGCAAGTTCTAAGCGGGCTTTTAGTGTTAGGCTTCCACTGCCATCTCTGTAACCCCAGATTGGTAGACTGGATCAGAAAACTACAGGAGACACGTCTCACCAACAAAGATCAGTGAAAACTGTATCTCATGGATTTTGATGTTTTTGTTTTTATTTTCATTTCTTCAAAACATGTTTTTTTTCTCCCTCATATTAAATTCTTCACTGATGCGTAGGTGATACTGTAGCATTATTTTTTTCAAGATGGTTCTTGATTTTCTTTTGCATTCAGCAGCATATTATTTAACTTCATGGCTTTGTAAATTTCTATTTTTCTTTCCTATTGATTTTGTTTTGTGGCTTTTCATTTAAGGGAATGCATAGCAACTGTGTAATGGAGACTGTTATATCTAGCAGCATGTTGTTTAACTTCATGGTGTTGTAAATTTCTATTTTTCTTCCTATTGTTGATTTTGTATTGTAGCTTTTCATTTAAAGGGATGTATAGTAACTGTGCAATGGAGACTGTCATATCCACATGTGAGGATACAATGCAGTATGCATCTCTACTTCCACACTTAAGATGGACTCCCAAAGAAACAGTTTACTATATCTTGACAAGAGGATGCTGGACTTTCTGCCATTGTCCATGCCTGCAATGATGGACTTATGACTGTTTATGAATAACTTTGTAACAATATAGGGGGAAATCAGTGGGTAGTGGGATGTTATTTTGGGAGGCGGTAAGGGAAATCCCAGAGCCTATGAAGCTATATCATATAATGATTTAAAAAATGGAAAACAAACAAAAATAAGAAGAAATCAGTCAATCTTGAAGTAGTTGAGGTTTTAATTTTTTGCTTTTGTGTCTGTTAATATGGCATGCCATTATTTTAGTTCAGACTGTTTTCTGTCCTTCAGTATGATTTATTATTTTTCTTGTAAGTGCTATAATTTTGTTCAGTTAATTCTTATGTGGATTCTAGTTTTATTTCCTTTGAGAACAGAATGTTTCCTATTTTCATTTATATTTATATATGTCTAGTAGAAACAAGGGGTATTTATTTGAATGAATACCATATGTTCAACTACCTTAACTCATTCTTTTACCATTAGTTTTTTTTTGTCTGTTTTGCTTCTCATCATTATCTGGATTTATTGCATATAAAATTTTATTTTACATATGTAAGATCAATAGCATTTCCTTCTAATATATAATATAATGAAATTGACTTTAGCGTTTTGCTTTTAAAAATTCAGGGGTTAGGCCCAGGGCAATAGCTTAGTGACTAAATCCTTGCCTTACACTGAGACCCCATATGGAGTCTGGTTCATGTCCCTGCTGCTCCGCTTCCCATTCGACTTCCTGCAATGGCTTGGGAAAGTAGTAGAGGATGGCCCAAAGTCTGGGGACCTTGCACCCGCATGGTAGACCCAGAAATAGTTCCTTGCTGCTGGCTTAGCTCAGCTCCTTCCATCGTAGCCACTTAGAGAGTTAACCAGCAGATGGAAGATTTTATCTCTGTATCTCCTTCTCTCTCTGTAAATCTGAATTTCCAATAAAGATAAAATCAATCTTTAAACTTTAGTTTTAATGAATATGTCCTCTTTTCCTGTTTTTACCTAATTTCAAATACTAAGTGACTGCTTCATTGATTAAATAAAGGTGAATGCTCTTTTGTTTGTCTAATCTTTTAGTGAAATGTGTCCTATGTGCCCCTAATATTTTTACTTTATTCCAAACCTTATTGAATCCTATCCTGATATAGAATACCAGGGATTATCACATCCATTTGTACATCTGTCTATATCTAGCATAGCAATATGCCTGTTCTTTATTCTTCTTTTGTTGCTTCCTTTATTTGGATTGATTGTTCACTTCATGCATGCTAGGGAAAATGAAATGAGCTGCTTATCTGAACCTAGATTCTATAAATTTTAATTACCGGGTTTATTTTGTTCTGTTTTGTTTTTATAAGATATCTAGACCTAGAAAGAAACTGGATTTCTAGAATGTGTTTTGCAAAGGGGAATGGAGGGATGACATCCTTTGTCATTTTACCAGTTTCTTGTGCAATCTAAGCGTATTCAACTTTTTCTGTTTTGGGGCCTGACTTGATGGCTCAGTGGTTAAAACCTCACCTTGCAAGCACCAGGATCCCTTCTGGGTGCTGTTTTGTGTTCCGGCTGCTTTACTTCCAATCCAGCTCCATGCTTGTGGCCTGGGATAGCAGTACAGGATGGGCTAAAACCTTGATACTTTGCAGCCACATGGGAGACGCTGAAGAAACTCCTGGCTCCTGCCGTTGGATTGCCTCATTGTAGCCCTTTGAGAGTTAATCTTCAGATGGAAGATCCTTCTCTCTGTCTGCGTTTCTCTGTAAGTCTGATCTGCCTTTTGAATTAAAAATAAACCTTCAAAAAGTTTATTTTTCTATTTTCCCTTTGTAAATTTCCCTGCTCTTAAATAGGGGTATGTTTTTGTTTCCATTTGAACTTTCAAACTTAGCTACATAAAAATAAGCTCTTGGAATACTGTCTCTTTAAAAACATTGATTTACTTGAAAATTAGAATGATGACAGAGAGAGAGAGAGAGAGAGAGAGAGAGATCGATCTGCAGGCTCATTCCCTGCAGCAGCCAAGTCTGGGCGATGCCAAAGCAAGGAGTCTGGAATCCTTCCACTGTCTGATTTCCTAGCCTTTTTCTGATTTTTGATTTTGTGCTCAAGTTCCATTTTTACCTCATTTTGTTTAGGAAATGTTACTGTTTTGAAAATAGTACCTGAAATGTTATTTGAGTATTATAATTATAATGATATATACAAATACAAGTCACAAAACAGTAATGTTACCAAATATTTATCCTAAATGTCCAATGATGCTAAATATATTAACAAGCACTTTATGTGAGCTCTTAAATGATAAATAAAAGTAGTGTTTTGGTGGAAAGCTTTGTTATTATACATTCTCTTCTCAGGCTTACACTTAACAGTAAAATGTTTGGATGATAAATAAAAATTTTGTGATCTCATTCTCATGCGCACATGTTTACTTGGATAAACAACTGGTGGATGGTGTCTCAGCCTTTCCATCATGAATTCATTTGTAGGAAAGAAAAAGTGTTTGTGAATGCTTGAGCTAAGGCTCTCTGTAATATTACTTTGCATAATTATATTGTCTGTTGATTCGTTTTCCATATTTCTTGGAATGGAGCTTCTTCTGAATTGATTAAAACTTTCATTTTCGAGTCAATTGGGATTCAAATTTTGTATCAGAAATTCTGCTTTGATTGGACATTCTCATACATCATTTCCCAAGGGCATTCGTAAGAAAGAGGAAGTGTAGCAAGTGAGTGACCTGTTCCACAGGACTGTCTTGGAGTTGATTACTGGTTCATTGTCTTGATGAGCAGTGAGGAGAGTCCTCAGGTTCACCTGCTCTCAGTATCACATTATTCTGACATTCATCTTTCACATGTCAGCTAGGAAATCTGCATATCTGATGTCCAGCTTGCATTTCTTTCTTGATCTTACAGAAATGAAAATTCTTAGCCTATTTACCCCACCCCCAGCCCTCGCATCGTATTGCTCTTAAGATTTCAGATGAATCTAGACACAATGGGATTTTCCACAGTGGGATCCTGGCATGCTAAGCATGTCAGAGACTATCTTGGCATTTCATTGCTATTACTGCTAAAGAAGAAAACAAAAATAGGGATGGTTTCTTTGTTGTGGGATGACATTCCTGAGCACTCACTCTCTTTATAACTCCGCAGGAATACTCCCTGTGGAACATCGAGAAAGCAACACAAAGGCTACTTTTCTCAACTAGTGGCTTCTCTCTTTTATTCCTGACACATGCGTGGAGTGTCCCTTTTGTGTCACCTGCGGCATGAGACCCTCTGTTACAGAGCAGAGCACTCATTCTGCATGCCTAAATGATTGTAACTCCAGGAGATGCACGCCGTTGGGAGCAGAGTTCCCTAGAAGCTTGTCATGTGGGTTAGAAGTGGGAAGGCATTTCAGCAGTGAAAGCACAGCGGAGACTAGAAAAAATGTGGAATAATGAGTGCAGAACTACTCACATCATTTCTTGCACTTCTGGTAGAATCCCAACAGAAACCCTCAATCTTCATCTGTTGAAGTCCGTTTTTTAAAATACGGTAGTATTTTCATAAAACATGCACGCCTTGTACCTTAAGTCATCACTAGGTTATTTATAATGCTTGATATCAGGGTATTTCAAATGTACATAGAAACTGAATGAAAAGCTACGTTTACTTTGAAACTGGTGGCTAGATTTCATAATACACACGTCTGAAATGTTTTGAAAGCCCCAAGTAATCTCAGTTTCTGGCTTGTAATGCCAAAAAAGATGACAAACATTTTTTTTTCTAATCTTTTAAGAAGAGGATTTGGTTGTATCAGGCTTGTTTGCTGAATGATACGTTTTGTTTACCAATTTAAAAACATTTTTTGCTTTTTTATGTGTAATATATTCAATATAGTAAATTTTCAGAATTGAATAAAGTGGTTCTTTTATAATGGATAATGCAATAACAAATATACATTAGCTTCCTTTCCTCACTGTAAAACAATGGAGTTTTCCCCTCATTTTCAAGAGTTCTGTGACCAAAAAACAAAAAAAAATCAGTAGGGTAGCTCCCAAAAATGCAATTTGGCTTATAAAATAGCACACTTTTTTCATTGATACAGAAAATGAAAAACATATGTGGAAGGCACATATTTCTATCCCAAAATACTCAGATGAACTTAGGTTTCAAAAGCAAAGACAATGTAGAGAATAGCCACATGAAATCTGCCCATTTTGTCTTTATTGTGAGTGATATTTTGATCACACCAGAGAACTACAACAGATGCATTAACTTACCTCGTGGTGGATATTGAATCAATAAAATGAAGAATGTCTACGGGGAAAATAGGCGTCTAAAGCATCAGAGGCTTTGTGAGTGGGAGGCTGTCTAGGGTGATAAAAGATAATCACTCATGATGGTGTTTCACTTTGCAGTGTTAAAAATGCCAATGTTTAAGTGCCATCACAGTAAGGTAGTTTACTTCCTAGCACACCTTTGCTGTAGTTTTGGCAGCTCTTCTCATTAGGCAGATTTTGAATATTCTATGCTGTGTTCATCTCTGTCCCATCCATCCGAAGCCACAGCCACACCCTGCATGGTCACTTTGAAGGGTGGAGAGTCAGAAGGGACCGGAATCGCTTACTATTGATTCCCTGCTTTCCTGTGGATTCTTGTGCTCCAAACCTACCTACATGAAATTCTTGGGACTATCAGCTTCCTTTGTTTAGAAAACACATTACAGTATTTGAGCATTAAAGATATTTGTATTGCCTGGACTCTCGGTAATCCTAAGTGTGCCATCTGAATTTCTGAGACGTGCTAATTTTGGTGTATGGATATACCTCTAAATAATGCTTGAAAAGGGTATGTTTAAATTGGAGACTGTACTCTAAACATAGTTACACTTCACTGTCTTGGTGAGTAGAATTCATTGTCACATCTTGTAGACAATTGATTCCAAGATATGTATGAGCAGCAAGAGGATTCTCTTATAAACCTGTATGTAGACAGACAGTTACATTTGACGTTTGTTTGGCTTCCTCAAAGCCAGTTCTGATAGTTCAGCTAGGGAGATAATGTGTTGAGACAAACATATGCAGATCAATCTTTCTACACGTGGTATTTCTCTTCCTACAAATGATTCCCCACTTTGTCTTGCCATCTCTAAGACCTTAATTTTCCTACTTTTCTTGAATCATCCTAAGCAGAGCACACGCTGCTCCCAAATGTCTCTTCAGAGATAGATTCCTTTTATCAGACACTTTTTCCTTTTAAAAACTCTCACATTACATCTTAAAACAGTTAATAAACTTCCAGCTATCTCCATTCCTACTGCATCTTTAGACTTTCAGTTACCAAATTTATCCACCATAAGCTCGGAGGAATAAACCTTTGTAGTTGCTGAGTGAGAGAGTGCATAGCCTAGGTCATTTCTTAGCCTGTATCTCTAATTTTTCTTTATCTGTTAGATGGAAGTTAATATAGCATTGTAGGCTGAAAAGCAGGGGTGTAGTGTGAAAATATTGTATTGGCACTCCAGATATGAACCAGAGTGGAATTTAGTACCTTTCATTTCTGGGTCATGGGATGTACTGAAAACATCTTTACCAATGTACTAAAGAAGCAATGGCATGCATGAGGGTGCATTTAATTGATGTGGGCTAGTTTTCAAAAGTAGAGCAGAAAATAAGTAATTTAATATTTATACGTACAATGTACCAGATGAACATCAGTTTCAGTTTGGTTGACTCGGAGAATATAGTGCATAGTCAGCCTAGATGAGGAAATGAGGTTGTAACAAATAAACCCAAATCGCCAGGTGTCACTGTCATGTCAGTCAACCTGAACTTTGCCGCGGGTTCGGTTGATGCTGTGTTCTCAGAGACATGGTCTTGTCTGGGGAAGGTGGCCTGGACATTTGTTCATTATTGGCTCTAAAATACATATCCTTAGAGGTAACTATAGTTACTGCAATCATCCCACAAGCCAAAACAGCTTGCACAGTCATTCTTATCTTGAAGAGAATAGAGAGACCCTCTTTCTTTGTGCTCAGAAGATGTAAACTTCACAGATGGAACAGCCACGGTGCTGCCTACACGCACATTTCCTAGTATATCTTTAAATGCTATAGTTATCACTGAAGCAAACTCTGGTCATTCCATCCCTCTGTTTAAGTGATTCTGTTGGATCCATTGTATCTCGTTATGCTATCCCAACTCCTTGTTTGCATGAACACCCTCTGTGGAGTAAACCTTAGCTATATTTCTGTGTACATGTTCAACTGCTTCACTTTGTTTTTGCTCCAGATTCTCCAAGTTGGATTATACATTTCAAAGTATTATAAAGATAGTTTAAAAATACCCACTTTATTCCAGGCCTGTATATAATATACATACATATATGAAGTGTTCAATACATATTTGTCAAATGGATGAAGAGCTTAATATATTAAGCATTGGTTCTGCAAAGTGTGCTAATAAAGCTATAACGAACACAAGTTATTAATGGAGCATGCTTTTGACGTCATAAAAACCAGCGTCTATCAATAAAAATGCCTAGAAAGAATGTGGAACGAAGGGAGATTTCACACTGATGAGGCAGCAACTCTTTCGCATCGGAGCTTGAGCCATAAGGCTGGAAATAAGGGACTTCACTTCTCATTTATGCCTTCCAGAGGAGACACATGTGAAATGGATGTCATTTCCACCCACTCCCATCAAAGATTGGAATTGTCTTTCACTGTGACTTTTTTCCCTCGTTACAAGCCTCAGTGATTACATTCTTCCTATGTTTCAATTTGAGAATACTCTTCACTTATACATATATATTCAATTATATGTATATATATACATTTGTTCACAATTGTAATTATGCACACACATACACACATCCTGTTTTCTATATTTACAGCAATTTATGCAATTTTTCTTTATTTATGGTTACATATGTGCCAGGGAATTTTCACCATATTATCCTTCTTTATAAATATTATTAAATCTTTACAATGATCCTATAAGAAAACTGACTGTAAGCATGGGAAAATAATCTTTGCCACGTTATATAGCTTGTAAATAGGTAGGCATCTTTCCATAGGTTTTCTGCAGCCATTACGGAAGTTGATTCCTGCTATCTGGCTGTACAATGTACCCTCCATTTCTGTTTCTACTTGAAACATGTCTCCAGATGGGCTGCAGTTCGCATCACCACCTTCACTACCTTCCTACCTTCGACTGTTGGCTATCCTAACTTTTATATAAAGTTCTAGTTGACTTGTTATGTCCCACATTGAGGGTTTCTAGCTGTATTTCTAAGAATTCTTGGAGTTATGGGTCATCCAGGGGCTGTGGTCAAGATCAGTATGGAAGGACAAGCCCTGTCCCACTTCCCATAAGAACAGTAATCCATGGATTCATTTTAAATGTTTCTTTTAGTTAGAAATTTATTTTAATTTTTTGTTGCTGAATTATATTCTTATTTTTCTTTTTTTTTTTTTTTGGATTTGTAGTTTGCTTTGGTCTCTGTATCTGTTAGAATGGTTTCCAAGTATCTGTATCTGTATTACACAAATCCATTAATATGTATAGATTTTAGTTTTAAATGCTATTTAGGAAAGCCTGTCCTAAACTTAATTATTTAATTATCAAACATTTATTGCAAAGGAATAAATGTCTTCATTTAAAAGTAACATATTAATCAGAAAGAAAGCTAGAAATCGACCAATAAAAACCAAACAAAGGATTGAACCAAAATATAATGAAAATAATAAATAATCTTAGAGGAAAAATGTTTTATTCACAGTCTTAAAATTTTAAATGTAAAATTTATCATCTGCATAGGCTGAGAATAAAAGTGGTGGTACGTCTCCTCAAACATAATTATTTGGAGCACAAGTTATTACA
The DNA here is from genome assembly GCF_030435755.1 of Ochotona princeps. Lineage (NCBI taxonomy): Eukaryota > Metazoa > Chordata > Mammalia > Lagomorpha > Ochotonidae > Ochotona > Ochotona princeps. The sequence goes on along the minus strand of NC_080844.1, from coordinate 11,843,670 downwards.
GAAAATTGAAGAATGCATTCCAGAGGTTTATATGACTTTTTAAAATATTCAGTCTTCTGTTATAAATTTACCCAACAGAGGAATCTTTCAGACACATGAAGACATTTCTGTAATAATTGCTTTTCCACATATATTTTAAGTATGAAATAAAATGCATAAAGGAACCCGCAAGATGGCTTAGCCTGCTAATCCTCTGCCTGCAAAACAACACATTCCCATATGAGCACCAGCTCGAGCTCCAGCTACTCCACTTCCAATCCACCACCCTGCTTGTGGCCTGGGAGAGCAGTATAGCTCAAGGCTTTGGGCCTCTGCACCCATGTGAGAAACCAAGAGAAAGCTTACAACATCAGATCAGCTCAGCTTTGACCATTGGTGGCCCTTTAGGGAGCGAACTAGTGGATGGAAGTTCTCTCTCTCTCTCTCTCTCTCTGTAGATCTGCCTTTCAAACAGAAATAAAAGCAAAATGTTACAAGATGTCAAACACAGCATTAATAAGTACATGATTAGACAGGTCATGTAAATACAGTGAATGAACAGTACATTAAGGATGATACCAGCAATACCGTTAAAGTAAGGGCTTCTGTTTTCATGTATTGATTACTGAGAAACAGGTGGAAGCAAAACTCATGGTAAACATTGGTACTTGCTTTGTGTGTGTTGTATATGTATAGGTGTGCATTTTGTGGGTATATACATATATGCACAAACACACATGTGGAACAATATTTCTTAAAAGATACTTTATAAAACTGTATTGGCAATGACCACATTTGGGGAGCAGGATTAGAGTTTGGAAAACAAGAAGGGAATAATAACTATTTACCCTTTTGTAATTATCTTCACATATTTTTAGCTATTTTTACTATGTTTGCTGTATTTTATAGAGAATTTGATTTTAATTTTTAAATTCTTACAATTTATGGAAAAATTCTAAAGCTAAGGGTTTTTAGAATTTTCCCTTCTTTCACAGAAGTGAATCCTATAGGTGTTTGTGTTTAATATTGTACAGCTACTTCCTTTTATTTGGACTGTTGATCTCAGCACTTTTCCATTTCTTCAGGTGTTCTTACTTACTGAGTCTATCCTTATTAGACTGCCAATTCTGCTGCAAACAATTTCTTAGTATTTTTGGACTGTGAACCAAAAACTGAAGTCAGCTGCTTTCATGAAAGGATTGTATTATCTTATATCTCAAAGTTGGTGACCGGCTTTGGAGGTCCTACTAAATGGGACTTGATTATGAACCACAATATGGAATAAATATATTCATTTATATATGATGCAACTTTTGCATTCCATCTATATTAAGAATATGTATCTACTACAACTGTTGAAAATTATTTATTACTACCACTACCCTTGATCTTTAAAGAATTTTTTAAACATTTGTTTATTTTTATTGGAAAGGCAGGTATACAGAGAGAAGAGACAGAGAAAAAGGTTTTCTATTCGCTGATTCACTCCTCAAGTGGCCACAATGGCCGGAGCTTCCTTCAGGTCTTCCACATGGTTGCAGGGTCCTAAAGCTTTGGGCCGTCCTCAACTGCTTTCCCAGGCCACAGGCAGGGAGCTGGATGGGAACTGTAAGAGCTGGGACATAAACTGGCACCCAAATGGGATCCTGTAGATCCCATTTAGTAGAGCATTGCAAAGTGAGGATTTTAGCCACGAGGCTATCGTACCGGGCCCCAAAATATAGTACTTTAAAATTGTCATCTGTACTCTATAAATAAATCACCAGGTGTGCAGAAGCATCTTGTATCCTAGAAGGTATTTCATAAACCTTTAAAGCACCAATTCAAAAGAAAATCTATTTTATTCTGAAAATTTCATTAGGCTGTTTCTCTTTTTAAAAAGAAAAAAAAGTGGTCCTCATTTCTTGTATTTTCTATCATTGTAGAAATTTTGATACAAGTCATGTGAAAACAAATACCTGATCAGCAGAATTGCCTAAGAAATTGTCTCAGCTGCAACCACCTCGCTAGCAGGAGTACTAGCTGCTTAACAAGTCAAGGGTATGAGGAGCTATGAATAAAGAGAGAACATTTTGCCATGAATTATTCAGCTAACCATGGGACGCTGTTATCTTCACTTCAGTGGCTTTTAATTGCACATGTAAGAATTCTGCTTATCTAGCATTCAACCTGATGCCAAGGTGCAGCTTGCCCAAGCAGGGCGGAGACAGGAGATGAGGATTTCCTTCGATAGGCAGCTGTCATTCATGAATGCATTAAAAAATATGGCATAGGATTGTAGCAGGGGAGGCAGAAGACAGCTACAGATAATGGTAATGGAAGGACATGTGGGGAAAAATGACATCAGATTGTCCTTTTCTTTTGCTGTGCGATGCTGAGTCTTGCATGAGAAGGGAAATTGTGGGTTACCTAAATCTTCGTTAAGGGGTACTTTGCTATTTAAATCATTAACACAAAGGATTTCTATTTTTTCAATCAAAATCAGGGGTTGGCTCAGTTTGACTATTCTCATTTGAATTTCTCTCAATTTTGGTTTTTTGTTTTTTATTTTTTGTTTTTGAAAATCTGTTTGAGATAGCCAGGGACAATTATGAGAACCAGTGTCATGATGTTTGGACTTTCTTCCTCCAAATCCGGGGACTTACGTAAGCTTCCTTTCTGTTTTAAAATTAATATTTTTAGATTTTTGAAATAATGTATTTTTAGTTTATACTGCAATTAGAGGCTTAATGCTCTATGGAATAAATGGTTCAATGAATAAGAAGTAGAAAGACCACAGAGCTATAGGAATATAGGCAAAGGCCATGATCGAATTAAAGGACCATCAGTGTCGCTGATGTAAGCAAATTCTTGAAATAGTCACCAAATCACTTAGACTGTAGTAGTACATAATGCCTATGACTTCGTTCAACATAAATTTTAAACTTCAACAAAACACTATTTTGTTTATAGCAAAATGTACCTAATAATCTGGCTAATTGAGCAACATAGTTTTCTCGAAAATTCTGCCTCATTCCAAATTTCCAGAAGACATAGCTTTGAGCACCTGTACTGAATTTGTCAAAATGCTGATAAAATATCATCTTAAGTATTTTGTTAACTTGGAATCTCTTCTCTGCATCATTGCACACATCCACTTGCAGATAAAATGGCACGAGCAGCATTGCTCGTCACTTTCCATTTGCCATGCACTGTATAGCACGTAAAGAATGTTGCAAGAATCCTTTAGAGACTTCTCAGGGTTACTTGAAAGGATCATGTTTGTGTTGAAATTTGATGGGTGTCTAGGCGCTTCTGAATTTGACAAAAGGGGGACTGATACTCCAATTGTTACAGCTAATCTGAAAAACAATATAGATGTCTTTGAAATGTTAAAATTACAGTGACTATGTGATCTTGCACTCCCTGGTTGGGTTTGTATTTAGAAGAAATGAAGTCAGTATGTCCACGTGGCCACTGTATCATTATTCGCAGTAACCAGAGTGGAATCAACCTCAGTGTCCACCAGTGAATGAATGCGTAAAGAAAATGTGAATTAGATACACAGTGGAATGCTACTGAACCTGAAGCTAGGAAATCTTGTCTTTTTCAGTGGTTTGAGTGAACTTGATGGACTTGATATCAAATGAAATAACCATGATTTCACATGATTTCACTTGTGTGTGGAGTCTAAATGTGTCAAACTCGTTGAAGCAGAGAGTAGAATATAAAGTGTCAAATAAGTGTAAGAAGCATCCAAAAGATCTATTGTACAACATGGTGATTATGATAAATAACAATGCAGGGTGCACTATTGTGAGGGGCGTATACGTGATCAGATGCCAGTTTATAAAGTGCTGTTCTCTCGGATGCTGCTCCGAAGGCAGCAGAAACCATCACAGAATTGGAAGTGAGTGTTTTCTGATCAGATGTCTTTTGAAGGAAAGTTGTCCTGATTACAGCTGTTAACTTCCACATGTTTTCTTTAGGACATTCTCCTTCATAAAACCAAAACAAGGTTTACATTGGTTTGGGCAGGCACCGGGCATAGCAGAAAAGACACTAGTTGGGACGCCTGCATCCTGGGTCAGAGTGCTTGGATTAGTTTTGGCTGAACCTCCTGGTAATACAGATCTTTGGCAGATGATGGTTCAGATATGGATTCCTGCTGCTCACATCAGATTCTCTGGTTCCTGGCTGTGATCTGACCCTGCTCTGACTGTTGCAGACATTTGAGGAGTGAACCAGCAGATAGAAAATTCTCTCTCTCTCTCTCTCTCTGCCTTTCTAATAAATAAAACAAAAGGAATAAACATGAAAAAAGGAAAGGTTTCCTATTAGCATGTTCTGTAGACTCAGAATTTAATTAAAACATCAGAGTTTAAAGTCTGAAAAATCAAGTGCTCTGTGTTGTTCTTTCATTTTTGAAGTTTGTGATTTTGGACGAAGATCTTTGCTTTTCCAGAACATGTTTGCTGTGTGTATTCCAGGATCCTAAGCCCTCAAGTATAGGGAAGATTTAATAAGTATTTATGGGAGGCAACTTTGTAGCCCAGCAATTTAAAATACTACCTGTTAGAAGAGCATCCCACGTTAGAGCACCAGTTTCTGCCCTGGATTCTCTGCTTCCAATTCAGCTGTCAGTATATGCTCCTGGGTCAAACAGCTGTAGATGGGCCAAGTTCTTGGGCTGCCGCAACACGTGTGGAAAACCTGGGTGGAGTTCCCAACTCCAGACAGAAGCCTCGCCAAGCCCTGGCTGTGGTGACCAGCTGGGGAATGAACCAGCTACTGGATGTCTTTCTGTGTTTCTCCCTGTCTCTGTCCTTGTGTTTTTCAAAGAAATACATCTTTAAAAAAAATATTTGTGGAATGACCATCTAGAACTGTCGTACTACTAAAGTGAAGATCTGTCCAAAAAGCCACCTGTCATGGCTGCTGTAGTATGAAGCAATTTATCTCTCAAATTAAATACGGAACTACCTCGAGCACCTTCAGGGATGCTATTCTTTCTATACCAATATTGTCAGTCTGGAAGATATGTCAAAGAGGTCATACAAAAATTAGTGTATTTTTGTGCAGAAATGTTTGAAATACATGTGTTGTTTTTTCCTAGTACACATTTCTCACAAACGTTTTGAAAAGCTCTCCTCATACGGTGGGGAAGCTCCAAATCAGCTTTCTAACGTTATCTACTGCAGTCGTCCATGTTGAAGGATTGGCTGTGTGTGTGTGTGTGTGTGTGTGTGTGTGTGTGTGTAATTCCAGCAGTGTCTTGCTTCAACAAGCTCCGTCTTAGTTGCCTGTTAACTTTGTCCTGTATTTGATTTCTATTTCTAGTTCAGAAATTTCTCTTGAGCCCAAGATTGGGGTTCCCACTCCTTCCTGACCATCTCTCTTTCTTTCTCTCCCTCTTCCTTCTCTCTCTCTCTCTCTCTCTCTCTCTCTCTCTCTCTCTCTCTCTCTCTCTCTCTCTCTCTCTCTCTCTCTCCTCTCTCTCTCTCATTTCCTGTGCTTTTTCTCCTGTACATTTCAGCAGGCTTTTTTCTTCCTTAGTGCATTAGAATTGATATTTGCTCCCTGCCCTCTTGGGCATCTAACATCATCTTCAGTGGGTCCGGGCTTCTCCAAGAGACAAGCAGAACCAATTAGTTTGGTTTTTGGTTCTTGCACAGTGAATGTCCCCAAGGAAAGGATCATAAAAGCAGGCTGACACCTTGAAATATGTGAATGGCCACAGTTGCCGAAATATAGTAAAAGGTAAAGCTTACAAATTAATCTCTCAGAAATGACCTTGTCCCCCCCCTTTTAAAATTATTTTGGAAGAGCTTGATGCAGCAGATAATTGCCTTTTGTGTTCGGTCTGCCATCCCAAATCCCTTTTTTGTCTGTTGCAGTTAATGAAAATTCTAAGCCCTTGGAAATGCATCTAATGTCCTGAGATTTTTACCTTGGGTGCCTCATCAATGCCTACCTAGCCCGATGCTTGGAACTTCATAGGTTTGTTAATTAGTAAATATGTAAATTTCTGTCAGTGCAAGTCCAGCAGACGGTTGGAGGTCGCTGTTCCTGAATTCACTTCCTTATGCTCCGTGCACTAATACCTGCACCTTAAATTAAAACTAGCCTTTGCTGCTCAAGCTCACTCCTGTGTTCCTAATGACTTCTGTGTTCCTAATGACCAATCATCTGTTATTTTATTCACCGATTTCCAACTGCTGGTTGTAGTCATAACAGTCTAATTCCGTGCTACACTGTTAGGAATGTTATTTCTGCATCACTCTCCAATACAAAATTCATTATATAATTGTTTAAAGATTTATTTATTTGAAATGGTATTACATATTGATCAATTTTGTCAAATTTGACAAAAAGTGATCCCTAATGTAAACTGTAGATGTAATAATAACATATAAGCCTATATATGTGTATACCTATATATATATAGACCTATTTTATAAAGACATATAAACCTTGATATAATAATAACTGTAAACCTATATCACTTGCAAAAATCTTAATATTAAGGGAAACTGTACTGGAAGTGTTATACGGGATTTCCATGCTTCCTGCTTGAAATGTCTGCAAACCTAAAATGGGACTAAATGAATCTGTTAACTTAGAAATGTATATTTACATATTAAGTATGCTTAAAATTAAGTATGGGGGTGATGCATTGGTTCATCTACCTCCAAGTGCTGGCATCTTATATGGGTGTGAGTTTGTGTCCCAGCTGTTCCACTCCCCATCCAGCTCCCTGCTTATGTCCTGGGAGAGCAGTAGATGATGGCTCAGTGCCTTGGAATTCTGTACTAACATGGGAGACCCAGAAGAATCTCCTGGCTCCTGACTTTGGATTGGTTCAATTCTGGCCATGATGACCACTCAGGGTGTGAACCATCAGGTAAAAGATCTTTCTGTCTCTCCTCTCCAGAAATCTGTTTTTCCAATGAAAATAAATCTGGAAAAGAAGTTAATATGATACTTTTTTTCTGTAACCAATCACCTTTATTTGTACGGAAATCTTGGTTCAAACTAATTAATTAATTAAAGATTAGGGTTTTTTTTCCCACAGCAGTTAGTTCTTTTTCTAAGCACAGCTACGCATGTGAAATGAACAGAAACAGAATTTCAGGAAGATATTTGTTATTGAAACAGTTTCAAGGTTGGAAGAGTGGGTACCCTTGACAAAACAAGGGAGGCAGTCAACATTTAATTACCAGGCCTGAGATCAGAAACTGCTTGTATCTCTGTCATTGAGCAAACACCATAAGTATGCAGATACATCACAAAACTCGTACAAATAGATTTAAAGGATTAGTTTATTTGGCTATCAGAAAACAATGCATGCTAAATCCATGCTAAACCCATGTATTTTTTTTACAGAATATGCATTTCCATGAATTTTTACTCTTTATTTTTATAGATTTCTAAATGTTGCTCCAAATATATTTATGACTTAATGTTATCTTCTATGAACTGTTTCAGTAGTCCTGTATACATGCTGACAGGCGTGCACTGGCACACTGGCCCTTACCACTTACATACAAGAACACACATGTACTTCCAGGCAGTAGCACACATGTACCTGGGAAAGCCAAAACAATTTTACCCAGCTCTTGGTAGAGAAAATAAAGTGTGTGCTCAAAGCTTAGACAGGATCACTAGGAGGGTGGAAAGCAAATGAGGATTAGTTGTCAGTGACAGAAAGCCCGGTAGTAAACTGAATTACCTTGGCCAACTTCAATCCAACCCACTGCCATGTGTGGCCTGCCTTTGTCTCAGGTGAATACATTTATTCATGATATGTTCATTTAAACTGGGTATTTTTCATTCCAGCAGGAAAAAAATACTGCATGGTATACAGTTTCCCTAATTTACAGATTAGTAATTACTTTTGTATTGGTGTTGGCTGTTTTCTTCTTTTTCCAAAAGATGATTTTAATTAGAAATTCTAACTAACTGCACACTGCAATCACCTTCCCCCCCCTCACTAAAATTACTTCTCATACAGCAGTGTGAATGGAAACCAAGTTACAATCAAGTCAAGGTGCAGATTAAGAAATAAGCATTGCAAATCTCTCAACATCCACCAGAACTCAGGAGTTCTTTAAATACACGTGATTTTTGAATACATCCACAAAATTGTTGAAGCTATATTTAAGGAATGATTTCATTATTGCAGTCACTGAATTAAATAGAATCAGTTCATTTGAGCAAAGATAGAGTCCGCTTTTCTTTGACCCTAAAATAGTCTCAGATTTTCTAAATCTTGATTTCTTAATTACAAAAAAGAGAATGTTAATTGTACCCAACTCAAAAGGATCTTGGAAGATAAAAAAAGCAATACACAAACAGCTCCACACATTGCCGTGCGGTTAGTTTCCAATGTATGTCAATGGTTTGAATGCGGTGGATAGGGGTCAGACTTTAGGATGACATACAGTAGGTTTGTGCTGTGGTTGTTTCTGGCTTTGAGTTGTTTAAATTCCCAGGGCTTCATTTGTTCATCTACAGAATGAAAATAATTCTGCCCTTATATTATTCGTTTTTAAAATAAATATGTTTATATAAAGAAAGATTTCATCCCCACCTCATGCATGTCTCTTATTTTGAATTTTTGCAAAAGCATGTTTTCAACTTACTTGATAAACACAAACTTTTATGAAAAGTCTGCTACAGCCAGTAGAAAGTAGAAATACCACTACTCCTCAGAGGTAGAGATGATTTGTGGACCAAGTGGCTATTCTAGCTCTTTACTGTTCCCAAATAGTCTTATTGTAGCACAGCTGGACCCACATGATCTTCCAAGCTGATTCATTATCTGGCCTTCCACAGAATAACATTTGCTGACACCCAGGCTGTGACATCTAGCTATTTGTAAAACCATTCTCACAAAAGTTTGTCTAAGGAAAACTTAGGATTTTTTTTTTTTTAATCAGTAAGTCACTACATAGTTTGTATTTTTCTCCACTGTTTTTCATACTGGGCATTAAATAATTGACTTGCCTTCATAAATTAAATTCTTAGTGGAGGATTAGTGAAGCCAGGATTCCTTCATTGGGGTGAGCATGTTTGTTTATTGTTAATCCCTTGCTGGCCTCTTGGTTCCCGTGGGAATGTTGGTTCTAGTTCTTTGAAAGAAGATATGTAGAGCAGACTATGTTGCCATGGAAATACAGATTTTCAGTGCAGTTTGCTGTGATCAATTTACTGTGACTTTTTAAAAGCTTGCACAGAAATTTTGCAACAAAACTATTTAATTTACCAAAGCCAGGAAAAGAAATGAGTGTTAGAAATGAAAACGCTGTTAAGCATGGATCAAAATTAATGTGCTTGATCATTACATATTTAGATGTTACTGTTGAGAACAATGGTATTATTATAATTAATTAATACAGATGAAAAGCATCACCCCGAATATTCATGAAACATTTTTCTTTTAGTTGAAGGAAGTGCTTTCTATTTTACAAACTCCTCATGTTCAAGAATGTGAAGAACAGGGCTTGAGAGAGAGAAAGTAGGATTATCTTCATAGATTTTCACCTATGGGACTTGGCGTTGTAGCCTAGTGGCTAAAGTCCTCACCTTTTTTTTTTTAAGATTTATATATTTTTATTGGAAAGGCAGATGTGCAGAGAGGAGGAGACAGAGAGTAAGATCTGTCTGATGATTCACTCCCCAAGAGACCACAACGGCTGGTGCTGCGCCAATCCGAAGCCAGGAGCCAGGAACTTCTTTCCAGGTCTCCCACGCCGGTGCAGGGTCCCAATGCTCTGGGCCATCCTCGACTGTTTTCCCAGGCCACAAGCAGGGAGTTGGATGGGAAGTGGAGGCACCGGGATTAGAACCGGAGCCCATATAGGATCCTGGTGCGTTCAAGTTCCTGGCTCCTGGCTTTGGATTGATGCAGCACCGGCTGTTGCAGTCACTTGGGGAGTGAATCATCAGACGGAAGATCTTCCTCTCTGTCTCTCTTCCTCTCTGTATATCTATAGACTTGGCAATAAAAATAAATAAATCTTTAAAAATATAATTTTACCTATGAGGCCCAGCACAATTACCTAGTGGCTAAATCCTCCCCTTGCATACACAAGGATCCCATATGGGTGCCAGTTTATGTCCCAGCTGCTCCACTTCCCATCCAGCTCCCCGTCTGTGGCCTGGGAAAGCAGTAGAAGACAGCCCAAAGCCCTGGAACCCTACTCCCATGTCAGAGACTCAGATGAAGTTCCTGACTCCTGGCTTCAGATTGCACAGCTCAAGCTATTGTGGTCTTTTAGAGTAAACCAGCAGATGGAATATCTTTTTCTGTGTAATTTCATATCTGTATAGCTGCCTTTCCAATAAAAAATAAAATAAATCTTTAAAAAATGAATTTAATGTATGAAGTACATGAGATCTATTATCTTTATATTGATAAAAGTTTCAAATTAAATAGACTATTTCATCAAATAATCTCATTATCTCCTGAATATTGGAGCTCTTTTATTGAAATCAAGCATCTTAGAAAAATATGTAAATATGAACTATAGCCCCAATTTTTCTTTTCCTTTTGTGTAATTTATCTAAATTCCTATGCTGTGTACACTTGTTTTTTTTTAAATAAAGCAAACATTTATTAAACTATAATAAAAACATTCCATCAAATTACAAAACCTGAGCAAGAAAAACAAACGGCACATGCTTAACTGTAGTTGACATTCAAATAAAAGTTGCATTCCCAAAATATTATACAGTAATTAGAAAATACCAGCCAAAGTAATATTAGGATACTTTTTCGTGCTATCTGAACAAATCTAAACAGAAGCAAATTTTAACAAAGGTAAATTTTACAGTGAAACATAGCAGTAGATTAAGGATCTTAACATGTTTATTTTACTGCTATTTGACACTATGATACAAAAATAAGAGGATTTACTTGACATTTTTAATAAATATCTCATGGGCTGTTGAGTGCCTTACTGGTGAAAAGATTTAACTGGCTAATCTCATCAATCCATTTTGTACATTTAGTAAGCGTCATCTCTGCCCTACCTAACTCTTAATACAATTCACAGCACACTTGGTTTTATAGCTTTATATTAACTTATAAGTTACTGTTTGAATGAGGTGTGCATATTCCTATTACTGTATATGATTTAAATTTAAATTTAAATTAATTCAACTCAATTCAGTTAAAATATGAGTGAGGATGTTTGTTAGACTTTGCACCAAGTTCTAGGATACTGAGATTTCAATATGTACATATCCTTGAGTAAACTGATCCAGAGTTAGTATAAGCATCTTAGTTTTGAAACAGGTATGCTGTGAAATCTAGGCAGAGGATTAAAACATGATATTTTTGTGTATAAGGCATGAATGTTTTGGAGGTGACATTGTACCCTAGCGGGTCAAACTGCCTCCTGAGACGCCAGCATCCCATGTGATTGCAGTCCTGGCTGTTCCACTTCTGGCCCAACTCTCTGCTAGCGGCCTGTGAAAGCAGAAGGTGGCCCCAGTGCTTGGGTTCTTGCATCCGTGGTGATCCTGTTGGAGTTCTCTGGCCTTAAGTTTGTTTGTTGTTTTTAACACGTATGCATGTATGTGTGTATCTGAAAGAAAGAGTGAGAGGGAAGAACGGAGAAAGAGATGTCCCTTGCACTAATTCCATCCCTGAATGGCCACAACAGCTAAGGCTGATCTTCACTGACGTCAGGAACTACACTGTCTTCTCCTACCTGTGAATGATGGACACCTGTATTTTCCAGCCTTCCCAAGTGTACGAACTGAGATCTAGATAAAAAAAAAATGGAGCATCCGGGACTTGAAGAGGGCTCCAATATGGAAAATTAGTGTCTTAGACTTCAGCTTAACTTAATGTACAAAAGCATTCTTCCCTATAACTGCATTTAATTTCACTGAAAGTATACATTTAAACATAGATATTAAGTTGCAATATTGTGTTATGCATATTTTTCCATAATCAAAATATGTTTAAAAAAAGCTTCCAAAGGAGTACTTCCTAAACCCAAGCAATATTTAAATTTTGTCCTACACCTTCTTCAAGGAGTTGTAGGTAGCTTTGTGTTTTGCTCTTTGGTGACTGATCTACTTGACTCAAGTGTTGTGAACAGTATAAAGTCTGTGTGTAGGATCTTTTTTTTCTGGCTTGTCTATATTCAAGTTGTTCCAACAGAAATTCAGTTGTATTTACCAATTTATTGATCATTATATAATATCAAACTGATGTTTCCCAATAAGAAGTCAACTAAATGCTTTGTATTAATTTTATATGTTATTTACTCATTCCTCAAAATTTATTATCTACCTACCAGTTTGGTTGAGTTGTCTGAAGATTCACATTTGTTAAAAAAAAATCCTCTTCCCGGAAAGAGTTCTTTTGGCTGCCATGAGCATTCAGACAGATTCCTTAGAGCTTATGAAAGTTTTGAAGATTATGGAGAAAAGAATTTCACCATGTATGTTCTATATTGATTGAAAAACAGGACTATCAAATTATGCTTAGGATATATAGCTCCCATTGAGCTGTTGGGGAGGTGACAAATGCACTCTGTGTGACGTTCTGTTTTCATAAAAGCTTGTGGATGACTGTGTAGGTGGAAGTGGTCCCAATCTCTCCTCCACAGCTGCTGACCACTGCTGTCACATGGTACAGCTCTTGCCTTACATTATTCTTAAGTTCCCCCAATTAGATAGTTCTTAGGCATCTGTTCAGTTCAAAAGATCAGGTGTTCTGGGGAAATATTGGCCAGATTTGAAACAATTTCATGAGAATTAGTGCTGTGTTTAAAAGTCATTACCATATAAATCTGCATCTGGATAAAGATCAGAAATGGTGTAGGAGCGAATGGCAAAGTTGTTTGAGTGTGTTTTATGCACATATCAGTACATATGCACATATATGTTAAAACACAAAGATGTTTCCAAAACTCCATGGGGGGAATATTTGAAATCACTGTATAGGAGAAATTTTCAGAAAATCATGGGAAGTGAATATTATTTTTTTAATTGTATGGATTTCAAAATGTGCACCAGTAAAAACCTATCTGTTCATTTTGCTGAAGTCCCATATCATTTCTTCTCCTTTCCTATGGTGAAAAATATTCATGAAGAAATAGTGTATATTTGTATATGAGGCTCAACGTGCTTTTACATTTAAAAGCCAATTTAATTCAATGTAGAAAGAAGTTCCCTCTTTGAATTAGCATCAAGGCAGAACTTCATTTTCAGGATGAGATTTCAAACATTTGAACACATTTTTTTACTTGGCAAGTCGCTTTCTCTCCTGGGACAGATAAAAGGGTATTAAATCTCACCCAACAGACTGTGGATTCAGCAAATCAAGTTATAGATAAGAAGCTGAAATATGAGGAGCATATCAACTTTTGAACTTCGTGCAGTTTGCGGAAAGAAAGGTTTCATTAACTGTGAATTTATATTTTAAAAGTGTATGCTCCATAAATAGCAAAAAAAAGGTGATAAAAGTAGCTGAAAGAATTTGAGGAGAAAAGCTCATGATTGATCATCAAAAATCAGTGCTGAAAATATCTGTGCTTTACAAAACAATCAATAGTAAAGTGATAGGAAAGCAGTATCCTTTAGCACTTGCTGTATTAAAAATGATACTGATTCAGTCTAAATCCCAAATGGGTTTTCTCCACAGTGTTTTCCAGAACTCACTCCAGGAGGGCACATCATTTTTCACCACTGGAAATTAAAAGTGATGAGCAGAGGATTGGCAAGCTCATTGGAAGCCAAGCTTCCACCCCTTATTCTTGTGGATTTCATATTTCTGTGTGACCAGATTTGTTCAGCTCTTTGATATTTGGTTCACATTCTCTTATCTGTTGGTAGGTCCGTGTTCTTTGGTTTGGCTGCAGACATTGTGCTTGCAATTTCCATGAAAATCTTCATGTTCCATAAGCAATAAAACGTGTGTTGTTTTCTCTGATTTCACCTGAAAATACTTGTCTTGAATAGAGTTGAGTCAGTGAGCATGTTGCACATTTGGTTTCACTGGGTCCCATGGGATAATTGTAAATTACCCAAATGAATTTACAGTTGTTTGAATGCTCTGCTATCATTGTCAGCACTTTATTGAATAATTTTCACTTGGTCCTGAGCCTCTGACTGACATTATGTGGTGCATTGGAATAAGAATTCACAATGTGATCAAAATTGCAATTTCATCCAATGCAAACTTGAATGTGCTACTTGACTTTAGTGTATCGACCCAGCCATCATTTTGAAAATCAGGACAAAAATACCAACCTAACAGGTCTGAATGAGGTTTGAATAGAATAAATTATGTAGAGCCTGGCATGAGTAAGGCAGATATGTTGGTTTTTTACTTAGTTAAATACAGATTGATTTATTTTTGTTGGTAAAGCAGAATTACAGAAAGGAGAGACACACAGGAGAGAGAGAGAGATGTTCCTTCTGCTACTTTATTTCTCGAATGGCTGCAGTAGCCAGAGCTGAGCCAATCCAAACCAGGAGCCAGGAGCTTCTTCTGGGTTTCCAACATGGGTGCAGGGGCCCAAAAACGTGACTTATCCTCTGCTGCTTTCCCAGGTCATAAGCAGAGAGCTGGATCAAAAGTGGAGTAGCAGAACTTGAACATATGGAATGCCACTGCTGAAGGCAGAAGATTAGCATGTTGAGCCATCATGCCAGCTTCAATAAATGCAATTTTTTATCACAGAACTGACTACAGTAAATCCAGTATACTTACTAATATAGCTGGGAATACAAGGACTGAATTCCCCAATATATAAGAGTATGTATTATTTGTATCTAATTAAAACCCTCAAACTTATACTTCGCATTCCCTACCTTCTGTAAGTTATCAAGTGATTTTTTTTATCCTGTGATTATTAGGGCATCAATATTAGTTCACGATTTGTTTAGTTTTGTCTTTGTTTACTTGAGAGTAAAACATAAACTGATGTTGATGAGAAACAAAGATCCAGAATCACAAGAAATGTACGTTTTGCAAGCTGCTTTGGTGACATATCAGCCACTCACTCCTCTGATGGCTTCTTGCAGACCATATGTATCTGCTCTGACTGTCCTCGACAGATTCGTCAGCTGGGCCTGCCTGTATAATTTTTAGTACGAAAGTAACAAAGAAAGGATTAACCAACCCAACTCAAGTAGGCAACCAAGCCTATAGGTGTTTGGGTTCATGAGGTGGTTTATCAAGATCCTAATCACCTGTGGGACAAATCATAAAAGACCTTTCATTTCTGAAGGCAGAACCAGCCTTGACTGTTTCTTGTAGTGATGCATGCTGCACTCTCTTCTAGCCAAAGACGACCTCACAACAGTGATCGTGCCCTGTGGATGTGCCAGACCCACGGCAGATCATTAAAAAGTCAGAACTAATCCAGATAGAGTCCAACCTCAGGACCTGCTTTTTTGAGATTTTGAATCTTGTGGACACTTCTTGTTTCTGTTAGCCTCAGTTGTTCATCTGTAAATTCAATGCAGAGATGACAATCTTTTTCTCAAGATGTGTTTGTTTTTATTGGAAAGGCAGATTTACAGAGAGAACGAGACAGAGAGAAAGATCTTCCATCTGCTGGTTCACACCCCAAATGAGCGCATTGGCCAGAGCTGAGCCAATCTGAAGCCAGGGGCCAGGAGCTTCTTCCAGGGCTCCCATGCAGGTGCAGGTTCCCAAGGCTTTGGGCTGTCCTCCACTACTTTCCCAGGCCACGAGCAGGGAGCTTTATGGGAAATGGAGCAGCTGAGATATGAACTGGTGCCAATATGGGATGTTGGTGCTGGGAGGTAGAAGATTAACTAGTTTAGCCGAAGCCCCCATAATGCTATTAATCTTGCTCAGTTCCTTTCAGAGCAGGTGCATTAATCTAAAGCAGAGAATATGTCACAGCACGTTTTTTTGTTTTCTTTTGTTTTAATTGGGAAGATAGATAAACAGAGAGAAGGAGATACGTAGACAAAAATCTGTCTGCTGGTTCACTCCCCAGGTGGCCACAATGGCTGGAGCTGAGCCAGTCTTCAGTCAGGAGGCAGAAACTTCTTCCAGGTCTTCCATTCTGGTGCAGCATCCCAAGGCACACAGGTGCAGGGTCTCAAGGCTTTGAGCCATCCTACTGCTTTTCCAGGATACAACTAGGGAGCTGGATGAGAAGTGGAGCAACTGGGATATTAACTGGCACCCATAAGGGATCCAGGCACATGCAAAGATATGTTGAAACTATTTCAGTAACATGCCTTGAAAAACAGTGCTTTAAATATCTTAAATCAGAACTATGGTTATTTTTTGGAGCTTGACAGACCAGTCAAATGGATTTCCAAAATAACCTAAATTAGGAATGAATATTTTGTTATAAAAGAACATATTGATCTGTTGATTGTAGATGGTAGCTCAAGTTTCCTCAGTTACAAAATTAAATCATGTTGTTCTTATAATGAGAAATGTAAAAATGTTATCTAGAACACTCATTGACATAAAATGTATTGAAAACTTTTCTTAAAGTATTGATGAATTGGATAGTTTCTGTTATGAACCTTATGTTGCTTTTATATAGATGTAAATTGCAATTTTAAAAAATGAATGTAATAATTTAACATACATAGGCAGCACATATCTGTTTTAACTTTTGCCATCATTTCAAAGCTGTGGAGTTTTAATTCCATTTGTATGATTAAAACTTAATGATTTCAAATGTACTCTAACAGAAAAACCGGTAACAGTGTAGAAAGGCTGATTATAGATCCATATTTTCATGTTTCTTATATTATGGTTTTTAAATGATACTGAAAACTGGCACAGTAGATTATACCACTGCTTACAATACTGACACCCCATATCTGAGCACCCATTTGGGTACCATCTGCTCTGTTTCCCATCCTGATCCCTCCCTGATAATCCTCCTGTGACAGCAATGGAACATAATGGACACACTTGGGCCCTGGCATCCCTGTGCAAAATTAAGGATGGAGTTTGGGCTCAGTCTTAGTCATATGGCCATTTGGGAATGAACTAATGGACAGAGAAACTCTGTCTATCCCACTCTCTGTCACTTTACCTTTTAAATAAATAAAATAAATCTTTACGAAGTATGCATTAAGCCAAAGTGTTACCTGGAAATCACCCTAGTGTCAAATCATAATTGTAGGAATAGTTGTAATAATATAACAGTATTCTTTTTAAAAATAGACATAAAAATAATCATTAATTGTAAAACAATGACACTCTTCTAAGTTTAACGTTTTACAAAAGCGCAATGCATTTATGTGAACTTAGGATGATCTGAAAACGTAATTTTAATGAGGTCATACATATTTATACTTTTCTACAAATTTTGATATAATAATTATTAATAGATTTAACTAGCTTAATGGGATCCTGGGAGCAAAAAAAGAAAAAACCAACAAAAAAGCACCCATCATGGGCATGAGTATCAGCAGAGACCAAACTGTAGCCCCAACATCCGCCAGCCCCTCTGGCCCACCCTCTGCTTCCCTAAGAGAGTGTCCAGTTGCTGCATATTATTCCTCCCAGTTCCAAAAGAAGCCGCAAAGAGTCATTTGGATGGTCTGCCTAGAGTTAAAAACATGAATTTACCATCTAAGACATGTGAAACTTGGAGGCTATTGGTCATAGAAAGGTATGTGAGTTACAGGAAGGGAGGGAGAAAGGAGATGCAATTATATTCTTAGCATTGTATCTACAAATCAAATCTGAATCTATTAAAAGTTAATCAAAAATTTAAAAATTAAAAAAGCAGTAAAACGATATGTAAGCAAATGAAGATGTAGAAGTTTAAGCAATTCTTGTGATGATACTCACAGATTTCAAAATATTTCCATTTCCTTTATTGTAAGCATTTATGTATTCACTTGAAAGGCAAAGTTGTTAAGAGAGGAGACAGACGTCGTTCATCTACTGGTTGAGTTCCCAGATGCCTATAGTGGCTGGAGCTGGACCAGGCCAAAGTCAGGAGCTAAGAACCTTATCAGGGTTTCACACATGGATGGCAGGGATCCAAACAAGGGGCAATTTTTCTTTGCATTTCCAGACATATTTGCAGGAAACTGGGACAGAACTGGGACAGGCAAGATTCAAATTGTCACCCATGTGAAAAGCTGATGTCTTTTCACATGGCAGGCAATAGCTTAACTAGCTGTGCCACAATGTTTTAAAATATTTCTATTTAAATGAAAGTGTCTTTGTGTTTTATTTTGCAAAATCAAATTACCACGTGATTTCACAACTAATAGGCATGCTTTGCTGTGTATCTGAGAGGGCGGTACAAGTGCATAATTAAACTGGTTTCCCTTTGAATTGAGTGTGTCTGAGTCAAAAATTGAGAGGTGAATACAAGTAAGGATGGGCCTACATGTGGTTTCCCTGTATTAGTTATGTATTGATCAATTTCAAGGTAGAGACCTTCCTATCTGACATCATGAAGGACTCATTCTCACAGAAACAGCCTCATCTACTAAAAACTACTCCCTCGTTCAAGCTCTCTGAGATTTACTTATTTTTCTTGCTAATATTAGCCAAGGACTGGAGGCATGTTTGTTTCTAGTCTGTGAAATCTGAGTATTGCTGACTGATGCATTGTAATTGAGACACACACATTCCCTAACCGTAGACTTTAAATCAGCCCCAACTCTGATCTCAGATACTTGTGGGGAAGCTGCTAATGTTCATATCAGTTCGGTATAGAAACCATGTATAATCCCTCCAAACTCTAGGCAAGAAATAGTAAAAGAACCACCCAGGGAGGCATGATGGAGTTTAGACATGCCTTTTCTGTTTGGTTGTTCAAGACTGCATTGAGGTTAAAAATAAAATGCCAACTCAAACTGAAGAAATAGAACTAATTGCTTGAAGATTGTCACCCAATACAGAGTAGAGACATTGCCAGCAGTATTCTAAAGAAGATGTGATTTCAAGGACACAGTGTCTGTGTTGGGGAGGAATTTTGATAGCATTTAACTCTCATAGTGAACTTACCAAAGCATCAGGTGGGTTGTGTTCCAGGTGTGAGATTGCATTGCTAAAGGACTAGTGATTCTGCCTGATTCAGATATTTACATGATGTGCCAACACAATCCTCAGTTAAAGACACCCCTCAGAGTCTTAGGAAGCTTGTTAAATAGGAGGATAAAAGGCTTTGATTTTGCCTCCATGTAGTTGGGAGGTAACTGCACAGCTCTGTATGCCTGGAACATAATCAGTCAGGTAGTTGCACAACATGATCATCACCATCAACTCTAACAGGATTTGCCCACCATTCATACATTTGTATTATATGTTTGCAGTTTGACTAGGATAATTGGCAATTCCAGTGAGCTAACTAAAAAAAAAAATCTATGTTTCTCTTTAGCTAAAACATAATATAAAATCAGGATCAAATTTCTTTTCTGCAACTGTGGAAATGGCTTAAGTATAATAGTTTGTACCCAGTTGTAGTTGCAGAATAGTCACTTAAAAATGGTTGTTTTTGTGCATGTAATTCTGGCATTCCACCCATGTTAATTACTAGTGACATTTTGGGTTGTTTTTCAACACTTTAATGAGAGTATTGCTCTATCCCCCATGCAAATGAATCCGGTTTCCCAACTATTGATGCTTTTGCCAGTCTGCAGCAAACCTGACCTCCACTGAGAAGATGGAAATCAGGTTGGTGTCATGGTTTAGATGAGTTTGTCTCTGCTAAGACTCATGTTGAAGCTTGGTCTCCGGGTTAACAGAAAAACCATCATGAATTCTTTTCTTTCAGAAATGAGTTGAGTCTTGTAAATGTGAATCGGTACAAAGCTGGCCAGTTCTTTCACCCCTTCCTGTCTTTGCTCACTTGTTCTTCATTTCTTGCCACACCATGAAACAGCCTGAGCACCACACAGTCTGAGCAGAGGACAGATACTGTTATATTTCCAGAACCACAAGGCTCTTTTCTTTATCATTTCTGTTGTCTCCAGCCTTGTGTTATAATGATAGGATGCAGATTAAGCTGTTCAAGAATCTTGAAAACAGGAAATAGAAATCTTGCCAAAGAATGAGTGTATAGAGAGTTCATCTCTCTAAACTGAACAAGTCAACACTTGAATGTGATTTACGAAGAGACACATTGTAACTTAAGCCAAGTTATCAGAGGAAGTTAAGAGGGCTCCCAGGAGCACCTAAACAACTAATTTTGCAGCCTGAAGGATCCTGGAGAGGGAAGGGTCAGCACAATATTTTCTACTCAAAATGAGATGTGTGTATTGGCATCCACTGGGAGCTTGTTAGAGTGGAATCCCAGTTTCCATGCCAGATCCACAGAATCCATTTAACAATATTCCCGTATAATTACATAGACTCTGCCAAGTTGTGTTAACAGAGGGCTCTGTGGCATACCTGTTCTCAGTCTGGACCACTTAGACTATGGATAGGCTTCTGCCTGGCACGATGAGGAGGCAGGTGCTATTGTACTCAGCTCTGGTAGGGGCCAGGACGAAGTCTCACGAAGACACCAACAGATGTCTCAATGAAATGTTCAGGTACTAAAGACAAAGGAAATCAGTGCAACAGAGGAGAGGATCCACTCCTATAGGGGCCTTAGAAAGGCCAAGAACTACATTGAGCTTTAATTCTAAAAAACAAATAAACAAAACCAAAACAAACAAAAAAACACATCTAGGGTGGGACAACAATCCAAGATGTGTGAAATTTTGCTGTCCTCTGCAAATGTCAAATCATCAAAGCAAGACCACTTACACTATGTGAGTCAGGGTCACAGGGTTCAGGAGTTACCCCGGGGTACATTTCATTTTCAGTCTTTGTGACCCCCCACCTTTTTAAAAAAAAAAAAAGATTTATCTTATTTTTATCAAAAGGTCAGATATACAGAGAGAAGGTGAGTCAGAAAGGAAGATCTTCCGTTTGATGATTCACTCCCCAGGTGACCGCAACAGCCGGTGTTTTGCCAAACCAAAGCCAGGATCCACAAACTTCTTCCAGGTCTCCCACAAGGGTGCAGGATCCCAAGACTTTAGGCCGTCCTCGACTGCTTTCTCAGGTCACAAGCAGGGAGCTGGATGGGAAACGGGGCTGCTAGGGTTAGAACCCGGTGCCACTATGGGATCCCGGTGCTTTCAAGGCGAGGACTTTAACCCCTAGGCCACCACGCCAGCCCTGGTGACCCCCCTTCTATATGTCCTTAACAGATGTGGAGCAAAGGCACCAGCCTTTTCAACCTGAAACAAGGCATCAGAGGACATTTCACTCAGTAAACAACAGTGCTAGATTGTTCGGTTAGCCCGTCATGCTATATTGGAGTACAAGTCACTCTCACGACTAACCTGATCTTCCTAGCAGTGCTGATTCTCAGAGGCACAGGTGATGGCAGGTGCGATTGGGTGCCTGCCACCCAAGCATGAAACCTGGAATAAGTTTTCAGCTCCTGTGCTTGGCCTGCCCAAGTCCTGTACATGTCAGGCAATTGGACAGTGAAAGAGTGAAAAGAATGTTCAGTGTTGTACTTCTCAAAAGAGTGAAGGAATACATAAAAATAAGTACAAAAAATTAAAGACATTGCAGAAATTAAACTTTTCACATTGTTATTTTCGTAAATGAAACGAAAACAGTGGTGCCAACACTGGAAGCCAACAAGGAGTTAGTAAAGCTTGAAATCAGCAAATTCAGTTCCATCCAAATGTGCATCCTGTACAATTATTTTTATGTTATTAAAGAATTATCTTTTATTTCATTTTAAATATGTCAGTGCCTTCATGTTCAGTTTTCCCCGCACTATATCGTCTTTTATGTCCTGCACCAACACTGGTGGGGTAAATACTATGATCCTTAGGATTAAAATGGGACTTAGTGAGGTTGATGTAACTTTCTTAAGTACATGTAATAGTCAATCACAGCTCTTTGAAAAACGTATGAAAGTCTATGGCCATACCACCCTGAACGCGCCTGATCTTGAAAAGCGTATGAAAGGTTTCCAGTTGCTCTACTGTTTCCCAAAGACTTTTTATATCACTATGCATTCATGTGTGGAAGTATCAACTGTTTTAAGGAAGAATGTTCCTTTCTTTCCTCATGTCTTCATCCAGTTACTCTTATTTTGTAGGTTCTGAAGCCTGCAGGTAAAAATACAGTGATAAAAATGGATTTCTTCAGTTCTAATCACACTCTGCCAGGAAATCTAGCTTTTGTCTTGTGCCAACCACATGTTGTAGGAAGCACTAGAGATTTTGTTCTTTGTAGTTTAAAAATGAATCTCTTTTGCAGTCATGGTTTGGATGATACTCCCTCCCAATGTGCTCTGGTTCTCTGTGGTCACTAAGTGAATTAGTAATGAGAGAAAGTGCTTCAACTTGAATACAGCAAAGCCTGCAAAATGGCTCAGTAAAACACAAGAGTGTTTATTTCTCCAAAATATAATTTAGAGGAATTGCAGGTAAAAAAGACGGCAAGAAGATAGGGGCTGTCTCCTGGACTTTTAATCTTTTCCTGAAAGTCAGTAGTCCAATTGACTGAAAGGAGAAGAGAGGACAGCAGAGAACAGATGGGAGATTTCCAAGGAGCCAGGTTGGGAAATGATGCAGATAACAGTGTCCACTAATTATCTAGAACTTTGTTACATGGAAAACCTAATTGCAAGGCAGGCAAAGGAATATACCTGGCCTGTGATTAGGAAGCGAAGGGAATGGATTTCATGTGGGTAGCTTGTTTTCTCTTTAAGAACATGCCCAGTGGAGATGATGGGAACACCAATACGAGCAGAGGCAGCAACTGCCATTGCAAATATTCACAGACAGCTTCAGCTTCTGGCAGTCACCAGCCTACTGTGGTGTCTGCCTCTTGTCCCTAATAAGAGGTTCCCCATGAAGCCACATGTCATCGACACCAAGCTCCCACCATGTTCCATTGAACTTTTGGAGACGAGGGTTTTCCACTAAAGTTGTGTCAAAGCCCACTTGCCCAGTCTCCAACTTAAGTATATAAACATTGAGAAGAAATGGTCAGTACAGGCAGAAAACACAGCCAATAAAAGGGTCCAGTAGTATTGTACTCTAAATTATCCTCTCTTGGTGAGGGAATGAAGCAGCTTTGGCTCAGACTGAAACAATCACATAATCTTTTCTAAGCATTAAAAGAGATGATGACCCAAAGGAGCTGGTGAAGATTATCTATCTATCTATCTACATATCTATCTATCTATCTAATCTCCAAATCAAATCTCAATTTTCTATTGTTTCTTCTCCCTTTGTGAATTATTTGTCATTTTTCCCTTAGTTCACTTGAATTCTGCAACACGTTTGTTTCTTCCGTTTGAATCTTTTGTTTGTCTGCAGGACCAAAATATCATTTTTAGAGTAAAAGCCAGTCTGATTGCACATAGGAGTAGGAGTAGCCCAAGAACATGTGAAAAAAAGCAAACTATTGAAGAGTGTATGTAAGTTTATTGCTCAATAGCATTAAACAGCCTTGCTATTTACCCTAGTGAACAGGTCCCTATTGGCCATATTTGCAAGTGGTCAACACTGAGTGGATCAGGCTACATTTAATTCTGAACAGTGAATAGCAATTATAGCCTGGGTTCACGGTTTTAGATAAAGTAGAAATGTTGCAATCAGCATTTGCATTTGATTATGGGAGCTTTCTTTTCTTGTAAAGGAGAAGCATCATAGAGAATATTTCTGTTAGAGTAAAAATTAAGTTCAAGTTACTATTGATTGCATTTTATATGACTTGAATGAGTTAATCAACATTCACGGAAAAACTTATCTTTCATGCTAATATTAGAAATGACACTTCCTATGTGCTTTTTAAAAGAAAGAAATGTGATTTTATATATACATAATTGCCTAGTAGTCCTTAACAGACTTATATAAAGGATTGTTAACAATTGTGGAGAATTTGATAAACAGATATACAAGAAAACATCTATTTTTATCATGTAAGAAGTATTGACAATATCCATATGTAATTATATATGAAATAATATATATCTTATGTAATCTTATGTGCATTTCAATAAATAAGAGTAAATACCTCTTCCAATTTAATTTTAGGGTTGATAAACCTACCGTGTAGGTTGCAAATCTCTAAGATAGTGCTTTGCAAGATTTTCTAAAATCCTGACTTTCATAGGGTGATTTTCACTCCAGAACTGGCTTTGTTTTCTGTCAGAATCTGTGCACCTTTGATTTATGCTCAGGTTGTTTTCTGAGACTTTAAAGAATCACAGCTGGATGAAAAAATGAGTCTCAGAAAACTGATTTTTCAAGTAAGAAGCACAAAGTGATGGATTGCTGGAATAATGGCGGGAACAAATCCTGAGAATACAAAGGACATGCACAGACCCTTCAGCATGGATTTGGATTTGTAAGAGTGAACCTGCTTTTTATTAACTTTCTGCTTATTATAGATCTCTGACTATAATGGCAACCTTACCTAAATTCATGGTAGCTCATGATTAGCCCTCTAAATTTTAATATTGCATTATAAATAATCTGACAAATATCATAGTAGTAAGTTATTTCTGTTCCCTAGTTCACAAAAATTATTGCTTCCATAACAAGTATAATAATTGCTAGAGCAAAATTATAAGAATTTCTCAAAGCCTAGTTTACTATTAAAATTTTAAGCTTCTAATACAATGATTTAGTGAAACCATTTAAAAAGTGGTAGTCATTAACTTCAAGGAATATCTCATATATATTACTAATTATATACATATTAAGAACTGCAGAAATGTACGAGTGTTATCCCAATGCCATTGAACATACTTTTTTATGTAATTGTCACACCTTTCTAAGATATATGCTGTCTAACCCTGTTTTATAAGAGAGGAAATGGAAAGAGAGAAATCATATTGTAAGTTGTGTACTACATAATCAGTGGTTTTTCGAATGCATATTCAAAAACACCAGCTCTCGAGTCTGACCTCTGGATCTTGATATCTTGATATCACTTTGCCTCTCTGTATTGATACTGTGTACAAGGTTTTTATAAACACACACACACACACACACACACACACACACAAACACCACTTATCGTCTTCTCTTTATTTTTCAAGATTTATTTTAACTTGAAAGGCAGAATAACCAAGTAAGAGAGTGACGAAGCAGTGGATCTTCCATCCATTAGTTCATTCTCAATGGCTGCAATGGCCAAAACTGGTTCAGCCTGAAGCCAGCAGCCTGGAATTTTCTCTAGGTTTCCTGCAGTGATGAAAGAGACCCAGTACTTGGGCCATCTAATGTTGATTTCACAGGTGCATTGTCAGGGAGCTGGATCAGAAGTGGTGCAGCTGGGAACTCAAACCAGCATTCCAATATGGGAAGTTGATGTCACACACAGGAGTTTCATTCCCAGTGTCCAGCACAGGCTTCTACTCTCTCTTTGTATGGTAAAAGCATAACAGATCCAAGATAAATTAATATGTGTGAGCCAAAGAAGTTTGTAAAACTCTTGGGGCATAGAGATTGAATCAGTTTTCTTATATCATGAAGGAAAAGGGAGCTCTCAGAGATAATAGGGCCATCATCATCAAAAACAATATATGCATCCCAGTCATTATATAAAAAAGATTCTTGGGTAGAATTTTTGTTCCAAGATCATACGATTACTGGTATAGCAATTAAAGCAGTCTGAAACTGTGTGTCTTGTTTGCTCAATCTTGTGGTCAGTAGTGTAGGATGCAAGACGTGGTGTTCATCCCAAATTATGATAGCTCTGCCCTTGTGTTGACAAAACAGCACAAACTAGCACTGGTGATGCATGGTGGTCTCACAGGGATAGTCAAGACCTAGTGTCACGTAGGTAAATGTGTCAAGTCTGCAATCTGCCTTACAGTCTCATAGCTTTTTGATCTATTATTATTATTATTATTATTATCAGCAGCAGCATTATTACAAAATCAGACATACAGAGAGGAGGAGAGACAGAGAGGAAGATTTTCCATTTGATGATTCACTCCCCAAGCGGCTGCAATGGCTGGAGCTGAGCCAATCCAAAACCAGGAGTCTAAAGCCTCTTCTGGGTCTCCTAAACGGGTGCAGGGTCCCAAGGCTTTGGATCGTCCTCGGCTGCTTTCCCAGGCCACAAGCAGGGAGCTGGATGGGAAGCAGGGGTGCTGGGATTAGAACAGGTGCCCGTATGGGATCCGAGCACTTTCAAAGTGAGGATTTTAGGCTGCTAGGCTACTGTGCCAGGCCCCTCAATCCACTCTTTTTTTTTTTAATGAGTCCAAGGCTTGTGAACAAGTCTTTTTAAAAAGAATTATTTATTTATTGGATAGGGTGGAATCTGGAGGTGATTCAAGGAAAGATCTTCCATCTATTGATTCACTCCCCAAATGGCCACAATTGTCAGAATTGGGCCAAATGAAAGGAACCGGGAGCTCAGAGCTTCATCTGGGTCTCCCAAAGGGGTGCAGAGACCCAACTGGTTTCCCATGAGCATTGACAGGGAGCTGGATCCAAAATGGAGCATGCAGGAACCCAGTTGGCACCCTTGAAAGATGTTGGAGCTCTAGGTAGAGGTTTTCCCCCCGCATGCCACAACACTGGCCCGTGGACAAATATTTAATATCCACCTCTTCTCTAACAATACCTTGTCTGGCAAGGTCAACATTGATATAAACAACTGCCTTGTGTCCTGTATTGCTTTAGTATCAGGATGATTGTGCTCAAACCACTGAGGCATTTTAAGATTCTTGTTCTAATTTCATTTGGTTCATCCTTATGTTTCCATGACCATCTAGTTAGCCTAGTGAGCATAAAATTTCAAGATTCTGTGATACTTATATACCAGGGCTGCTATATCCTATGTGTTACCACTGTCACCCGACTTGAAACAGCATTGATCAGAACCCGACATGTATGTGTTTTGGTATTTTATCTTCAACTCCATAAGATTATTCTGGCTGGGCTAAATAGTATTGCTGCCTTAGAAATCAGAGATGCATGACATACAAGGTTTTTCTTTTTATACTTTAATAAAGATTTTAACTTCTAGTGCACGCACCTATCAATTAGAGATGCTCTTTGCTTCATATATCTCCAAATTATTGATGGGCTGAATTGAGAAAATTGTGCCAATGTAGCTCATTAAATGCCTTTTAGTGTTATTATGTTGTGGTACAGAAGGAACTCAAACAATTAAATAGCATGAATGATTGAGCAGTATTCAATTTTATTCTATGTTTAAATAAATGTAGCATCCCAGGGTTCCTTCATATAATAAGCACGCTTGCTGCAAAGTGAACCTTCTACTACCTCACCAGAATCTCATAAAATCAGTAAGAGTCAGAGACTATGAATCAACTTCAGGAACCGTGCATAGCAAGTGCTGGCTGTTGCGCCACCTAGTGCCTGAGTGCTGAGGAAATAGTGCAGAGTGGATTGAAAATGGAGGACTGGGTTTTCAGACGTTTTCCTTTTACTTGTGATTAGTTTTTAAAACTTTATTAAAGATGTATTATTTATTTTAAGAAACACAGTGGGAGAGAGAGAGAGAGATTTGAGATTTTCAGTCTACTGGCTCACCCTCCAATGGTTTCAAATGACTAGAACCAGACCAGGTGAAAGTCAGGGGCTTGGAATTCCATCAGGTCCCCCGGATGGGAGATGGGGCCCCAAATATGTGGGTCATTTTCCTCTGCTTTCTCAGGCACTGCAACAGGGAGCTTGGGCAGCTGTTGTGATGTAACAAGTCATAATAAGCATTTATTTTTCTTTTGTTTTTAACTGATACATTGAAGATTGGTATGTATTTGCAAGGTACATTGTAATATTTCTGCCCATGTACAAGTGTTCAAATGAGGATATGGCATAAGGGTCCTTCAAGCATCATTTATTTATGATGAAAACATTTAAAAGCTTCTCTTCTAGGTTTTTCTATGCAGTGCATTATCCATATCCATATTCACCCACTGTGCTAAAGAATACCAGAACATATTTGTTCTGTTTAACCATGGCTTCACACTCATTGTTCAACTGTTCCTCACTTTCCCTCCCTGCAATTTTCCAAACATCTGATACCAACCCTCCTCCCCCACCAATTCTGTTTAAAATTTTCAAAAGCCACTGTATCAGACTCCACATATGAGTGAGATATGCGTGACCCTCGTCTTTCTGTCCCTGGTTTATTTGACTTATGATAGATGACCTTCCATTAAACCCAGGTGTTGGATGTTCCTGTGTTTTTATGGTTAAATTATACATAGATGAGGCATCCCTGTAACTTTGGTGTAGGATATGTGGTCATTTTCCATTCCTCAAGGAAGGAGAATACTGCTTTAAGCTGGCTGGACTGAATTTGGACAAGAAGAGAATTGGACGTTTGAGAGATTTCAGCCCTGGGGAAAATACATTCAGCAATCCCTGGTGGGAATGTCAATTGGGTTGCTCAACCGTGCTACTAAAACAACAAAGGCAAATTTTCAGTGGGTTGCTTTTATCTGTTCATAGTTCACTATCCTGTTCCTTGGCTTTCCCCATAAACACCCATCCTCACTGGAGAATATTGGAAAATCAGAAGCTGATGTTTGCTAGTGCAAATATGACAGTGCATCTTGCCTGGAGAAATTGCTGGCAGTGCTCAAAGCAAAGAGAAGACAAAAGCCAAGACGTAAATGCATCGGTTGTTTCAAATTCCATTCTTTCCAGGTCTCCTTTTACTTCCTCCAGTTAACCATTTCGGATTCCAGAGTAAGGGTATGCAGTTTTCTCACTTACTATAGAGTCTGAAGACTTTCTGCACTTTAGGGAGTTCTTCCCCTCCTGGTTTTTCTAATTGCAGCTGTAACACATCATCTTTCAAGCCTCTGGTTACATTTCTCTACATGACTTTCTTCCTGCCTTCCTCCCTGCCCACCTGAGTCTCAGTAAAATCACTGGAGTTTAGAGTTTGTATTACAGAGATGGAAAGAAATACTCCCCAAGTCCTAAGCAGCTTTAAAGAAGTCATGGAGTTGGTAACATATGCATATGTTCATTTCTATAGGGAGAGATTAGGGTGACCTCCAGATGCATTAGATTGAGGAAGGATTTTGCAATATAAATGGGGACAGTATGAGAGGAAGATAAATTAATTTTATAATAAATAACTTTCCCATGGATATACCAGGATTTTCCAAAAAGTGTATGGGAAAGATGGAATTAGAAAAGTGTGTTTTAGTACCAAAAATGATTTGCATTCCATGAACAGTTTCTTTTTGAATATTTATCCAATTTCTTGAGCTTTTAAAAGAGCCTGTCATGTTAGAACAAGTACAAATTTCCAGAGGGTAAAAAATAAACTTTTTTGTGACTCTTGGAATCCCTTGCACACTTCTAGCATTGTTAAAAAAAGAAACAGTTTTCAAAAAACTGTGAAGATACACATGCACACACATCATCATCATCATCATCATGCTGTTAGTGGATAAGTTACTTGTCTATTCTGTGAAGGTTGGAAGAAGAGACTTTTACTAGACTGCTCTATAGATGTGTGTGCATTTCACTGTCCTGCCTTGTGGTTAGAGAATAGAGGGGATTTTGAATCACTCCCTCGTGAGAAGTTAGAGTCTGGCCCCAGGATGCAAGTTGGTGGAAGGATCCATGAGATTCTTCCTGATGAGAGAGCCAAGGACCACAGACTTCACACCAGACATATAACTGGTAAGCTCATCAGTTCTGGGTCATTTTAGAATAAATCCTGTCCAAGAGGCAGGCTGTCAGACCGAGAGAATCATCCCAGCCAAAGGCAGAAGTTCTCTGGAGATAAGGAGAGCCAACTAGATGGCGTATTTCCTACTACGGAAAGGCAGTCAAAACACTGCCAGAAAAGCTACAGTGGGCTCAGGGAAGTCCTGTAGTAGCACACTTCAGCTTGGAAAACTTCCTGGCAATATCTACCGAAAGACAGTCATCTATCATCCCATACTTACTCAGCCATTCTTCCCAAGTATTCTTTAAATATTGGTGCAGAGTTCCAGAGGGGCTGGAACCATAGCATAGTAGACTGATTATCCACCCACAGCAATACCATCTCATATGATGCCAGTTCATGTTCTGGCTGCTCCACTTCCCATCCACCTCCCTGCTTGTGACCTGGGAAAGCAGGACTCAAGTCCTTGAGGCCATGCATCGATTTGGAAGATCTAGAAGAAGCTCCTGGCTCCAGCTCTTATGGCCGTTTGTGGGAGTGAATCAGCTAATTGAAGATCTTTTTCTCTTATTCTACCTTTCACTTTCTCTCACTTCTCTTTAAATCTGACTTTCATATAAAAGTACGTAAGTCTTTAAGAAAAAAAAAATAAACAGCTCCTGAATGAGAGAGAATGGGAACTGAAGGGGCAGTGCCAGGTAGGATAGTATCAGCTGGATTTAAGGGGCTATTCCATAGACTCTGACTGGCTTGATAACAAATGAGATATGGGAGCTCAGAAAGTAATAGGGCACATGTGACATGTCCTTGCCCAGTTTGGTCCACTAGTGGGTGCTAATTACACACAGCACACCAAGACAGGAACAGTTTAGGCAGGAAGATAACATGTGTGGTGCATATTGAGTTTGTGTGGACAGATTATGGAACCAACAGGTTGTATACATGTTTACGACTCAATAATAATAATAATAATAATAATAATAATACTATTTTAAAGATTTATTTTTTATTGGAAAGTCAGAAGGAGAGACAGAGAGGATGATATTCCTTCCACTGGTTCACTCTCCAATGCCCGTAATATCTGCAGCTGAGCTCATCCAGTCTGAAGCCAGGAGGCGGGAGTTTCTTCCAGGTCTCCCATGTGTGTGCAGGTTCTCAAGTCTTTGAGCCATCTTCTACTGTTTTCTCAGGCCACAGGCAGGATGCTAAATGGGAAGTGGAGCAGCTAACATGCTAAGCGGTGCCCATATGGGATAATGGCAGTTTCAAGGCAAGGATTTACCCATCACATCTGGCCCAATAATTAAAAAAACAAACAAACAAAAAACCCATGAGAATTAGTGAAACTCCCCAGAGAAATAGTATTTAACAAGGGAAATTCTTTTCCCAAGACCCAAGAAATTTTGTCATTGAAGATGTTTGCAGAAGACAACATTTTTATAAACAATAAGATGATAGAGACATTAAAAGAAAAACAAAACTTTGTTAAATTGTATACCAGTGGTGGAAGGACCAATGATTATTGGAAACAGAGGGAAATGAAAACATTGAAGAGAATACAAATACTTTCAGTAATTATAAAATGGGAAGTGGAATAATTTTGGCACTCACTACAAAGTAAGGAAAAGGAAGTACAGAAAATTGCATTGGGGAGAAAATTATTTTTACTCTTGGCATATTCTGCTTCCGTGATGTTGAGAAATACCTGTACCTAACATATTTTTACATTTGTGAGTTTACAAACATAAGACATTCAGGCCTTAGCTTCTGGGCGAGTTAGGAGTGGGGGCAGTTGGCTTCAGAAAAATCTCAGGATTTTTTTCCTCAGTTTCATGGCCTTGCTATTAGACTATGTGTGCTTTTTATCTCTCTTCTTGTGAGCTGTTAAAAGCTACTTACTTTAATCTATGACAGTGACCTTACAATGCATGTACCTCAATGATAAGGTATGATTTGTGATCTTGCTAAGCCTACACATGAATCTCCAAGAGTCATGCTGTGTTGCTACAGTGGTCTGAGTCATTATGATCGAAATGATATGAATTCATCATTGTTATAGATGGGCCTGAGTGACTTGACAGTATATATTTTTTGTAAATTTTACCCAGAATTAGAGATCGCATTTTGAAAACTGTCCTTATACTAGAATAGCTAGCAGACACCCTAATTATTTCTCTTTTAGATAGACAAATCTGTACAGTTATCCTGGGAAAATATGGATGTGGTTGTCTGCAGGTGTGCAATTAGACTAGGTTTATAGGAAGTCAGTGGTTTGGAGTAAGTCCCCACTGTTGTTCAGGTGGAGGACAGCCCACAGCAAGGGAAAACGGAGTGTCCACTGACGGAGAAGCACAGGAGGCAATATTTAGCTGCCTCTTAGGAACCAAAAGTTTCAAGTTAGTGATGAATTTTTCTGAGAAGTTGACTTGGAAGAAAAAAACTGGCAGTATCTGCAGAAGGAGATAGGCTCATACATGCGTGTGAGCGGATAAAGTGGATGCTGGGATTCACAAAGAGTCCTCATATACTTTAATTTTTTAAGATTTATTTATTTTTATTACAAAGTCAGATATACAGAGAGGAAGATATTCCGTCTGGTGATTCACTCCCCAAGTGACGCAACGGCCAGTACTGTGCCGATCCCAAGCCAGGAACCAGGAACCTCTTCCAGGTTTCCCATGTGGGTGCAGGGTCCCAAAGCTTTGGGCCGCCCTTGACTGCTTTCCCAGGCCACAAGCAGGGAGCTGGATGGGAAGTGGAGCTGCCAGGATACGAACTGGCGTCCATATGGGATCCCGGCGCGTTCAAGGCGAGGACTTTAGCCGCTAGGCTACACCGCCGGGCCCTGAGTTCTCATATACTTTAATGTGGGAAACATGCAAGTCAGAAGGCAGAGTCATGCAGGATGGTGGAACTGGTAGTGGAATGGTGAGGTAAATCACGGCTCACGCTTTCTAGTGGATGCAGCAAGGATTTTAGCAGAGAGGAGCCCAAGTCACAGTCGGAGATTGGAAGAGCGGGAATTAGTGATGCGATTGTCATCTTAGAAAGTTTTAATGTACAAAGCAAATATAAAATATGTAGACAGAAGTACCAAGTCCACAAAGAAACATATGAAGGTACTTTGAAAAGCTCATAGAAAAATGAGATTAAAAGCTAAGTTTATTTGTGTAGAAAATGTTTTTGAATGTCCACTTGCATCTTATGAGAGGCCTTCTGCCCAGTAGTGTCTATATAACTGTTCTGGTGAAACCCTGGTGCACCTTTTCTCTCCATCCACTGTAGTGGTATCTTCTCAAGTTCCCAGGGCTTGTCTTTGTGTTGGGATCAGGTCTCCTAGTTCAGGTCCCTGCCTGTATCTATTTGGTATCAGTTCCAATGCTCATATACCTCTTTTGGCAACTGCTTTGAAAACCATTGACCCGCAGTGGCCGTGGTTATGGTAGTTCCTGGTATATTCACTATCCTTATTGGAGGTCCTATGCTCTGCTGCCATTTCCAACTTCCTGCCCCTTGTGAGGTAGCAAATGATCTAACTACTCAGGGCCCTTCCACCTTGCAAGAGATCCAGATTACAACACTGGCTCCTGGCTCTATAGCTCTTGCAGGTGTTTGGTGAAAGAGCTGGCCGAGGGAAGATCGTTTATGTTTCTCTCTGATCTCTGTCTTTCAAATAAAAGAAAAGTCATCAAACTTTCATTAAGGACATCGTTTTTTCTCTGGTTCTAATAGACAGTCTTTATCAACTCCCTCTTCTCATGCTCTCTGATGCATTATGTAAGTTTTTTTCAAAGATTTGTTTGTTTTTATCTGAAATGCATATTTACAGAAAAAAAGGAGAGACAGAAAGGTCTTCCATCTTCTGGTTCACTCCCCACAGACCACAATAGCAGAGCTGAGCCCAGATGACAGGCGCTTCTTTCTGGTCTTCCACCTGAGTGTAGAGTCCAAAAACTTTGGGCCACCATCTGCTGCTTTCCCAGGCCATAAGCAAGGAATTTTATAGAAAGTGGAGCAGCAGAACATTAACCCATTGGTCATATGGTGTGTGATGCTGGTGCTGGGAGGTGGAGGATTAGCATGTTGACCATGCTGGCCAGCATTATGTAAATTTTTAAACATACTTCAATTATAATATTTCAGAAAGCAAAAACCTATCTTCAACTGTTCTCTGATAACCATTGTATTTATGTTTGCATGATCAAATCTGTCGCCAAGTGTCTGGTATGAATTTCTTTTTTTTTTTTTTTTACGAACAGAAATCACCTTTATTTAAATTCACAATAAATAATCTCCGATGAACTACAGATATTTGCAGAAATGTGTCTAGTGTGTGGAGGGATTTGAAGGTCACCATGTAGACAGCCCCCCCCCCGTGCCTGGCGCCATTTCTCCTTCCTCACGAAACAACGCCAGCCCAGCCATCCACCAGTTCACCCCATTCTCCCAATCCACCCACTCACCGGTCATCCCCAGGCATTCACCCACAGGCAGCAATCCCTCGGCCCAGCCCTCACACACACACTGCAGGCTCACAGGAGTGACAAAAAGGTCCTCCTCCCACTCACCTTGTCCTGTTGCTGCCCGACTGGAATAAACCTAAGGTAGCTCACTGCGTCTGGGGTTTTCAGCTCAGAAACAGGCTGCAGGAATTAGCAGCACGTAGTTATATCGTAATATTCAGAACCATTTTAAATAACTAACATCCAGTCAAACATGAAATTACAAATCTCCAATGACATTTACCACCATCGATGTCCAAACACCACATTCTGCTCCTTTGCTGTCCCCACAATCGCTGCCTGAAGTCCTGTGTGAATCCCAGCAACAACGACAGCAGCTAGACGATTCCACCGAAAGCCTGGTATGAATTTCTTAAGTTGTTGGCACAAGAGTAACTTGCTTCCCTAAATCTTGGTATAGATACAGGATAACCTCTATTATGAAAATGTCTTGGCCCTTTTAGCAGACCTAGGTATGAGGACGATGGGCAAGGCTGCAAATTTGCACTTGAGTGTTGATCTTTCCTGCTGTGCTCATTTAAACCCATGATTTGATTTAATCTTATAGAAGACATGATAGAGAAATTCTGAAAATGCACCGAATAAGCAGTTACAATTCCTTGCCATTTTCCAACAATTTAATTATTTTCATTTTATTGTACCATTACGGAATTTGAGATTAGAAATCAATGAGTATCTTATTTCTTTGGTTATCATTGTATGATCAATTCTTGTTAGTGCAAAGACTTAACAGATCCTACTCTGTTCTTCATTATTTGGAGTATACATTAGGTTTCTAATTTGTGCCTATCATAGAAATTCCAAAATAAGCATTTTCAGGTATAGAATTTTCTTTCATACTAGCATTATTCTTCAGTTATGGTTTTTCTTTTCTTTTCCCAAAATAGGACTGCTGAATCAAATGAAATGAATTTTTCCACAACTTGAAAACTTTTGTTTTTCCAAATTGTTTCATGACAGCTTTTTCATTTTTACCTTTACAGGCAATGAGTTAGAGTCCCATTTTTACTCCATTATTATCGCCTTTGGATATTTTGACATATTTGTTAGATCTGCAGGGTATTCATTTCCTCCTTGTCTGAAATTTTAAATTCCCCAGTTGTCATTCCCACTGCCTGTTACATTAGGAATGCATTTTTAAAATTAAGAAGTGGTCCTTGATCTTAGTGTAAGTAATTCTTTCTTAGACATTTTCTTATTAATCAAGGATTAACTGTCTAGTCCGCAGTCTGAGATCCACTTCTTGAAATTTGCCCTTTAATGTGCTGTCTGTTCTGGCCTGCTGGGTTTGCAATGAGATTTGTGATCATGATTTTGTCCCTGCATTCTTGCTTTTAGACTCTGTCTCCTAGGCTTTTTTAAGATTGTTTCTAGAGATCAAGAAATAGAGTAAATTTCACATCATTTCTTAAGAGAATTTACTGATTGGGAGATGACAGAGCACCTTAAATATATAACATGATCCTCTGCTTATACTGAATATGGAGCCTTTCACATTTTGGCTATTTTTCTTGTTATTTTAATTTGTTTTTTAGAAATTGCACATTTAGTTTTTTAATTGTTTTTTGATACAATTTAGTTGGCACTGGGCTCTCACTTTCCTCTCCCCCACTCCTTCCCCTCTCTTCTGTTCTCCCCTTCAGTGTCACAATGTGTGTCTTTTGTGAATTTTCCCAAGTCCATCATGCTGCTGCTGGAGTGTCTCTCAACCATGTAGGAAACTGTCATTTCTTTGTGAGTTTTCTCTTGTATCCTAGGGCCCTAATGTAGGTACAATGAGGATTAGATCTTCATTATTTATGGGTAGTACCAATAACAGTGATGAAAGGGACATTGGCCATCTCAGGTGGTTGTAAACATCAACTTCTTATGGATGGTTGATTAATGAATTACATCACAAGATCTTGTTACAGAAGGTACAAGTAAGTATGAAGTGACATAGAGTAAGATTCATATATAATATCCCTAGATTTGACATCATATTATCTTATATTAGAGCAAATATATGATATCTGACCTTTTGGAATTGGTTCATTTCCCTCAGCATATAATGGTCTCTATTTTGGCCCATTTGGCCACGAAGTATTGTATTTCATTTCCTTTGCTAATAGCTGAGTAGTATTCCATAGTGTAGATGACCACAGTTTCTTTATCCGGTCCTCTGTTAATGGGCATTTTGGTTGTTTCCATGTTCTTGCGATTGTTGATTGTGCTGCAATGAACATTGGATACATGTTGCTTTTTCGTAAACAAGTCTTTTGGGTATTTTCATGGGAGTGGGATTGCTGGGTCATATGGTAGGTAGATTTTTAATTTGCTAAGTGTTCTCCATACTGACTTCCATAATGGTTGCACCAGCAGTGGAACAGGAATCTGCACAGCCTTGCCATAAGGTCTTGTTGGTAGTTTTCTGAATATGGGCCATTCTTTCTGACGTTAAGTGGACCCTCAGTGTTGTTTTTATTTGAATTTCCCTTATTGCCAGAGAGCTTGAACATTTTTTCATGTGTCTGTTAGCCATTTGAATTTGTTCGTTTGTAAAGTGTCTGCCCATTTCCCGTGCCCATTTCTTGACTTGTTTGTTTGTTTTGATGTTACTGTTCTGGAGTTCTTTGTATATTCTGGAAATTAACCCTTTGTCTCCCTTTGTGCAAAGATCTTCTCCCATGCTGTTGATTGCTTGTTTTTTTTTTTTTTCTTTCCTTTTTTGATCATGTAGGAGGATTTCCAAATAACAGGAAAGGCAAATTTGACCATAGTTGTTTAGTGCTTACTTAAGGAGACAGCAGGACTCTCAAGTCATTCAAGTACTGATGTCACAGTGTTAGGAAGCTACATCCTGGAGATAATAAATAGATGATAAAAGGTGGGACAGGGCTTGGGGTAAAGCCACACCACATCCTATATAGGTGTGGATTCCTGTCCAAGTTCCTCTGCTTCAATCCAGCTTCATGATTATTGCCTGGAAAAAAAAAAGTGGCTGATGATACAACGTGTAGGTCTTTGTCACTCCTATAGGAGACAAAGCTAGAGTTCGTGGCTTCAGCCTTGTCCAATGCTGGCAGTTGCAGCCAGCATTAGGAAGTGAACCAGCAAATAGAAGACATCTCTTAGCTCCAAGCCTAGAACACTTTCAACATAAATAATTTAAATCATTTAAAAAATAATAGGAGGCAAACAGTTAAACAAATGGGTTAATATTTCTAGCCCTTTGGTTTAAAGTCAGGACTGTTACTTGAATAATATGTCTGTTTTATTTGCAGTTGATTGTTGTTTGAGCCAATGAGTAGACATTTTAGTATTGTGTGGCTTAGTAATGGTAAATGGAACAATGGGAAAGATTTGGTGTATGTTTATCTTCACAGAAATTAACCTTCTTGGGGAGGAAGTGGTATTTACATGGTGCATCATATTTATCTATACAAACCCAAATCAAAACTAGTCAGTTTATGTCATGGCTAAGGCTGTTTCTTTATATGCCCTGGAAAGGTTATCTTCTTTTGTATAGTTAAAAACATGTTGAAACTGTTGATCTGCATACACGTAGCATTTACACTTTTTTTTAATGGAAGAGCAAACACCCAAGAGGAAACATATGATAAACTCTAATTTGCAGTCCAGTTAGAAATCTCGGTCTTCATATTCCCTACAGTGTCTGCTCTGTGATTTGCTTTTTGATTACGACCACCCACAGTTTCATTTTGAAAGCCAGTGTTTCATGCGCAAGCCTGAAAAGAAGGTAAACGTCAATGTGGCAATGAAGTTGTTTTTTAAAACAAATAACCTTCATTGGCTTATTTTTAGATAATATGTATGCATTAGTCACCTGAACTTTGTTTAAAAGAATTATTTTCTATTTAGAATTAGTGCATGTGGACTGGTTTCATAAAATATGGTAGATGCAGTCCAATATAATTAAGTAGAGTTGATAAATTTCCCTTACAAACCTGAAACTAGTTCTCCTACAATTTGAGAGGAAAGGACATAATCTTCTTTGTTCTCTCTTTTTAAAAAGGTGTTCAATTTATACTTGCTTTTTTTTTACTCTCTCAGAGTAGCTATAGATATGCAGAAAAATTGCACAATGAGCTTTAATATGTTCCCTAACTGTCTTCCAATTCTCTCTTTCAACTTCTGGCATTAGAGTGTTGCGTTTGTTGCAACTGATGAGCCAATATTGGAACATTATTATTACCTTGAGTCAATAGCTTATGGTGGGTTTTGTTTTGACAAATGTGCAGTGGTATGGATTGGCACACACGGAGCTATTTTATTGCCTTACAATTCCCTTGCTCC
Source organism: Ochotona princeps (assembly GCF_030435755.1). Classification (NCBI taxonomy): domain Eukaryota; kingdom Metazoa; phylum Chordata; class Mammalia; order Lagomorpha; family Ochotonidae; genus Ochotona; species Ochotona princeps. The sequence continues at coordinate 11,805,252 of NC_080844.1, read as the reverse complement.
CAACAATTTATCCCTTACGCCCTGCACCTGAACTCTTGGCAGACACTGACGGTTTTACTATCCACACAGTTTTGTTTTTGCCAGAATATTATACAGTTTGTAGACTTCTCATACTGGCCTCCTCCATATAGCATTGAAAGTTCTTACATACTGTTTATGGCCCAGTAGTTCACCTTTTTTCATCACAGTAATACTTCGATTGTATTGATGTATCAACAATTTATGAACTCATTAACTAGCTGAAAGACAGCTTGGTTGCCATCACATTTATTTCAGTTATGAATAAATCTGCTATGTACATTTGTATACAGGTTTTTGTTTAGACAGTTCCCAACTTATATGAACATATTTTCTTAACCACATTACCACTGTCTGATTGAAGATGTAATATGAAGCTACAGTGATTATAACAATGTGACAGGTGAGCAAGAACAGATACATCAATGGAATAGAGATTTCATAGGTAGATTCATTGAAAGACAGTCATTTGATCTTTAATAAAAACACAAATACAATTCAGTAGGAAACGTTATAGTCTTGTCAAAAAATGGCATTGGGACAATGATATCTACAAATAGCTTTCTTGCTTTCTTTTTTATTTTTTATTAAAGGTAATATAAATATCAATACATTTTAATTTTAAATTCTAATTCTAATATATGATATATAATGTATGTGTGTCATATAATACAATATTATATGATATGTTAAATATGTTATGTGTTGCATAACCACAGTTTAAGTTCAGTTGAGATTCCCTCATTGCAAGCTATATCAAACATAGAGTCCAGCATCTTATTGTCCAGTCAAGTTCAGTAGCTTCGGTGGAGGAATCCATCATGGGGGAAAGGTTTGGGGAGGGGTAGGGAGAATCCCAGTACCTATGAAACTGTGTCACATAATACAATGTAATTAATGAATAAATTTAAAATTATATATGTTATGTGATATATATTATATGATGCAATGTGTCACATAATATGTGTTATGTAACATTATATAATACCATGTATATGTAAAAATGTGTACTGTTGATTAGCTTCAGGAATTTCTGAAACTTTTCTGCCTTGAGCCTTTGTTCCTTCAATATGTACAATCATGCCTTCTTACATAAACAGACACTTTTATATTTCTGTCTCCCTCAAATGTTCCTTTATTTCTTTTTCTTATATAATTGCGTTAGCTGGGATTCTCAGGATATTTGTAAGTAGGAATGGGGAAAGCTTCAAGTAAAATCAATAGCTGTTCTTTTTTTTAATAAATAGAGGTCTTCATTATCAAATTACTTCATTTGAATCAGTGTGAAATCACTCTTTGGAGTGTTAGCCATTTATTCCTTTCTCATATTTCTCTCACAGGGGAGAGATAGTCACAACTGGTATGTCTTCTTTTTCGAAAAGGCAGTGACGTGCCTCAGATTATTTTTAAACTAATTTTTAAAAGAAGATTTATTTTTTATTTTTATTGGAAAGTCAGATATGCAGAGAGGAGGAGAGACAGAGAGGAAGATCTTACATCTGATGGTTCACTCCCCAAAGAAGCCAGGAGCCAGGAGCTTCTTCCAAGTCTCCCATGCGGATGCAGGGACCCAAAGCTTTGGACCATCCTTGACTGCATTTTCAGGCCACAAGCAGGGAGCTGAATGAGAAGCTGGGCTGCCGGGACTAGAACCAGCATCCATATGGGATCCCGGGTGTGCAAGGCAAGGACTTTAATCACTACACTATCGCGCCGGGCCCATCCTCAGATTATTTTTGCAAAACTGTTGCAAAGCCAAAGAGTTTCAGGAGCTTCAGTGTTAATATCACAATCCATTTTCCACAGTTGCATTGGAATGTTGATTCTCAACAGGGAATAGTTTTGATTGGCTTTGACATAGTATAAATGTATTCCTTTATGTTTTTTACTCAAACACACTCCCTATTCTGATAATTTCAGTCTTCAGACCATTGATACTAAATATGATTGTTGATATAGTTGGTTTAGCATTTTTATTTTTATTTTGTTGTTGCCACTCTTATCGTTTTTCTTTCACATCTGTGTATTTAATCACAATTTTGGTGAAAGTTTATTAATAAACACTTTGGGATGTGTGTCATCTGGAAACAATCCCAGGCTAGCAGGTGTAACAGGTACGGATTCCCGCAGCCCCGTGAAGTCCTTGCTACCCAAAGCTCCCTCCTCCAGAGAAGGCAGAAAGCCTGACATCCACAGCTGGTCTGGCTGTGTGTTGCCAGGGTGAGGCCTCCTGAGTCCACACCTGCTGTATCCCACTTCTGTTTGGCTTCCTTTGCTTCCAGCTGAGCATCAAGGCTCATGACTTTGGTCACATTTCCTTTCTCTGTGTACATCAATTATATGTATTTGTGTTATGTGACTGCCCTTGAGTTGTAATATACATTCACCATCAATCCTCGTTCATTTGACAGTAACATCTCCATTGCTTTCCTAGAGAATATACCAGATCCCTGCATGTTCTCAGTTTCTTCCTGGCAGCATCCCTTGTGCCACTGCTGTGAATCCCTTGATCCACAAGTAATGATCACCTCTTTGTTTCTTTTATTATCTTGAACAAACTAATATATTGGATCAATGAAGAATAAGAAAATTAAAGGCTTCATTTTACCAGCGTGTATTTCTTTTCTCTTGTTCTTCCTTTTTATGAATAAGATCCAAGTATTTGACCTCTGCCATTTCTATTCTTCCTGAATAATATGCTTTAATGTTTTGTGCAAGGCAGATGTCTTGGTAAAAAAAAAAAAATTCCCTCAGTTGTTTGTTGGAAAAAATTTTACTTTGAAGACTTTGCCTTTGAAGATTAATTTTGCTAAGTTTAGAATCTGTGTAGGTACTTTTAATTTTTTTCTGTTGACACTTGAAATTCTGAAAGGAAGTTCAGTGTCATTCTTACTTTACAGACAAGGTGAATTTCCCCTTGGATTATTTTGGGATGATCTTGTTGTCTTGGTTTTTCTTTATATTCTCGATGATAAGTTCTAGCACAGCCTGCTGTGTTCGCATCCATCCTTATTGGTGCTGTCTAGGTGATTCTGTCCCCCCTGTTGTACAGGTGCTGTATTGATTTGCAGCAAATTATGGGGAGGCTGTGCGGCACATTCTATAATCTTACCACTAAGTCTTAGTATTTGGGGCCTGGTGTTGTGATGCGCTGGGTTACACTGCTGTCTACCATTGCCTGCATGCCATATGGGAGCAATAGTTGAAGTGCTGCCTGCTCCACTTCCAGCTAAGCTCCCTGCTATTACACATTAGAAACTATCCAAAGACGGGCACTGGGGAAGACGTGATGCAGTTCCTGGTTTCCGACTTGAGCTTGGCCCAGACATGACTGTTACAGACATTTGGGTAGTGAACCAACAGGTGGGAGAGTCTCTTCTCTCTCTCCTTTTCTTTTTTCATCACTCTTCCAGACACATAAATAATCTGTAGAAAAAATAAAAGACCAAGTATTAATAATAAAGTCTCAGACTTTAAATGAACCTGGGAGTCTCCCAGATATTTCTTGACATTTCAGGAATCGAAGTCAGGAATGTATCTTTCTCTGCAAGTCACATGCTCTGGTAAAATAGTTTTCCCAGAGGACAAATCTTGTTTAAAAGAGTAGAAAGCTTTGGCATGTGTCATAACACCTGTTTACCCTTCTTCCAAGAGAAACACGAGGGATTTTTCTCAAGAGTATGCCAGTCCTGCCTCATGACTGGGTGTTGCTAGTTTTTAACTCAGTTACAGTGTACGTTTCCCTATACCAGTTGCCGTCATGCTTTTCAATGAATAAGGGACACATATTATTATATCATGGTATCCCTTTCTTAGTTAAGGGATTCATGATATCTTTTGTACTAAAAATGTATCAGATGTAATGTGTAAATTCATGACGTTTGAAAAAAAAAGGCAGACAACTTTGAAAATGTACAGAGAAGCACGATTTCAGTAATCAAAATGACCTGCTCAAAAGCCTCTCTAATAAGCTTCATTAACCCTTTGGCTTTCACTTGTAATAATGTTGTATTAAATGGGAAGATGATGTGACTCTGTCTCTGGTAGTTGGATTCAGGCCTGTTCACAGAAGTGCCAATCTATGGCTCAGATTTTGATGAATACTGATTTGGTGTGTGGCAACTTCATACTCAGAACTGCCACTCTCCCTTGCAGGTAAGCTCGAGGATCATGCTGAGTACACAGACACACAATGGAGTCAGAGGAAAATTCTTTTTTTTCTACTTTACAACTCCAGTGTGTCATTTTCTGGACTTGGATAAAGTTGCCAGTGAATAGGGACATGACAAACAACTTCGAATCTAAGCATTGTGCCGGTTATACTATCCTAGTGGATTCTACTTTTCAAGAAAGTTAAACAACTTGAAAAATGGGCTGAAAAAATCATTTGCCAAATATCATCATTGATCTGGCAATGAGATTTCCATGGATACACTAAACTTTATCTTAACCGAAAGTCCATGTGGTATAACAATATTAAAAGCTAATTTGTTTTTTAGGCACTGATGGTATGAGGAAGTAAATGAAATTTCTAATTAGGATATTGACATCCCATATCAGAATGCTGATTCAAGCACCAACCACTCCAGTTCTGTTCTAGCTCTCTGGTCATGTACCTAGGAAAACAGTGAAAGATGGCCCCAATACATGGGTCTTTGCCACTTTTATGTGAGACTAGGATAAAGTTCCCAGTGCTGGTTTGAAGCTGACCTAGTGCTGAGTACAGATGCCATTTATGGAGTGAATCAGTGCAAGTGTGCGCTCTCTCTCTCTCTCTCTCTCTCTCTCATATTCACTGTGTGTGTATGTGTGTCTGTGTGTATTTCTCTCCATGCCTTTCTCTCATCTAAAGTTTCAAATACATTACTAAATACATGTCTTTTTTCCCCCTCATCCATTGCGCAGAAATTCTGCCACAAATTCTGCAGTTTCACCTACATGGCTCATCTTGTAGTCTCTAAGGTTATAAATCTGGGTGGGTGTATGTGCTCTGTTCACTCGGACACTCCCAGGTTTGGGCTCCTCTCTGGAGTTCTGAGAGGGAGAGCCTAGGACTTTTCAGGCCCACTCAGGTTGTAGTTAGATTGGGAGCCCTGGGACTAGAGGACTGAGATTCTTGCTTCCTTTCCTGACTGTCAGCCCCCAAAGCGTCTCTCAGGCCATGGAGGACCCAGGGCTTCCCCCATGGCATGTTCTCCATCTTTAAATCAGCAGTAGCATTTTGATGCTTGAATGTGCTTTGCTCTCTCTGGCTTCTGCTACTGTGTCTTCTGCCTCCAGAATTCTAAGAGACTAGGCGGAGGCTACTTGTATAATGCCTCTACTTTCAGTCTCATTAATTATATCTGCAGAATGCTTTTTGTCTGGTAAGGCAACATTTACAGCTCTCGGGGATTAGAGTGTAGATATCTTTGGGGAAACCAATCTTTCAATGATTGTATTTTAATGTCTCTAATTCTATTATGCCTAATGCATTTGAGAAACTTAAAAAACACAGAATAGAACTCATACTAGCTACACTGCCTAATAATTCATTTTTTATATAAAACAATGTACTTTGTGTCTTTATATGCTTTGGAATAATGTGCTTAATCCTCATTATTGGCCTAAAGCTGAGTGCATTGGGTTAATGGTGGTTAAGAAAGAGGAATGCCAAATGAGTTAATACTTATAACACCTAAAGCGTACAAACCCCTAATGACTATAACGTAAACATTTCTAGAAGATTCGAGATTAGCTTTGCAAAATCACACGTGCTAATCTACATTTTTTTCCTCTTAACTTAATTAAATGTCTACTGGTTGCCTGAAAGGTAGAGCGACATCAGGGAAGACAGCAACACACAGATACAGAGACATCAAGCTTGAATGCACTAGTTTACATCTCAGATTTCTAAAGCAGCTCTAACTGGACCAGGCTGCTTGACCAGATGGGGAACAAGAACTCAGCCACCTGGGCCCTCAATGCTGCCTTCCGCAGTGTGCGTGAGCAGGAAGCCGGGTTCTCAGGCCGAGCCAAGTCTCCAACCTGGGTACGCTGATATGGGATGTAAACATCTCAGGCAGTATTTGAACTGCTGTACCACATACTGGTCCATGAGTAAGATGATTTAATTGCAATACAGTACTTTGTCGATGCATTGTAGTGCATTTTCATCTGATGTAACTTCAAGGTCTTTGACTGTTCTTAACCACCTTCCTTTCTTTTTCTTCTTCCCTTCTTTCAAGACACACGACTTGTCTCCTTCCTTCTCTTCGTTTCATTTACCTCTCTTCCTCTCCCTTTGTCCCTTCCTCTGTTCCCTTCTTACTTCTTTCCTGTCTCCCTCCTTCCATTCTTTCCTTCCTTGCTTCTCTGTCATACTTTTCCTTCCTTTTTTGTTTTTACTTAAAGTAACAATATAAAACTAAGGTGTAAAAGTAAATTTATATATATATATATATATATATATATATATATATATATATATATATAGAGAGAGAGAGAGAGAGAGAGAGAGAGAGAGAGAGAGAGAGTAATGCCACAAGATTTTTGGAAGGTCTCACAATGAATATCAGTGAAGAATTTTCCTGTGCACAATTTAAAATATGTCCTTTTTTATTTTGAAAAATGTCTAACTTGTAGTGAGATACAGCACTTTTTTTAAAATCAGGGGTTGTGGTTTCCCAAGTTCTTTAGAACTTGACTCTTCGGTATGAGAAGATTCTACATCTCCTACATTTGTAATGTGCATTTGAAAGAGGTACACAGTGCTGGGAAGTCTGCTCTGCTTCTTGGCTGAAGAGCTTGATGTTGAAAATATGTATTTATGTTCTAAACCATGTGTGTTCTTCGAAAGGTACTACTTGCATTGCTGGGTGCTGCAGGAAATGTGTGTGACCGTGAAGCATGAAGCATTACTAATACAATTTAGAATATAAAATGTGTGTTTTCAAAAGTCTGTGGGATTCCCGGTCCTCAAAAGTTGCTCTGTAGCTACATTGATCACAGAGTTCCCCCTAATAGTCTGAGGGGTAGGACTTCCTGTCTACCTCTCTGACTTACTGGTCAGTAGATTACAAATAGGAAAATACTGACGCTAATCAGAAATGAACATTTTTTGAAAATATTCCTTCCTGGTTGGCGTTGGAGAACCCAGAGTTCACAGTGAGCCTGGTGCAGTACCCGGATGAATTGATATCATTGTAGGAAATGGGAATGACTGTATTATACAAATGTTTCTATTTCTGTGAATGTGGTCCTGCATGTTGTGTAAGGTCTTATATCTACGATTTTATTAGTTGAATTCTTTTGTTCATTTGAATATTCAGGAAATAATGAAAATATTCTAGAAAGGGTACTATAATTTTAACAAAGATTATCTTGGGCCACCTTCGGGATCACGAAAGATTCATAGGAGCCAACTTCGAAAGTCTTTCTTGTAGTGTTCAGTTTTGAATTTGGCAGGTTTATGTCCTGTACATTTTGTACTTGTTTACTTTACAAACTCTTTGTGCAAAAGTATGAATGCTGGGGCTTTGTACTGCCGGTCCAAGATTGATTTACTTTTTTAAATTGGAAAATGTTACGGAATTGATTTTCAAAAGTTAAATTGAACTTAACAAGCATTTACTAGCTCTAATTTTGTGGATGAGAAAAATCATTAATAAAATAATATGTACCTACTAATGCTAATATATGTGGCTTAATGCTTTATTACATTTCTAACAAGCAAGGAAACTGAAATTATAGAAAGAAACTGGCTTGAACTTCAGAAGTTGGCAAGTGACAGGAAAGGAATTTGAATGCAATTTATATTCTGAACTCATCGTCTTAAACAGGATTCTACTTGGGTGTAGAAGCATGCATTTTCTGTCTGCTCCTTTATCTTATTCTCTACAAACTGTGAATCTCAAGATTTAATCTTTGTCCAACTTGCCTGGAAGGCTCATATATAACACACAGATCATTAGTCCCCATCTTTGTAGAGTTTCTGCCGCTTAGGGTTGGGGAGTCATGAGAATTGATGTTTGCCATTCCAAGTCACCTAGTATTGCTTACCTAAGGTCCACTCTGAAAACCACAGCCCCGCAGTTTGAGATCCATTGTTAGCTAGGGCATGTCCACAGTCAAAATTCCATAATTCTCCTACACCTGTTCTAGCTTCGAAATCTGTACGTCCAGATGTCATTGATTTGAAGATGATGTTAAATATTCTTGTACCTTCTTAAAAGCACCCAGTAATTAGCTATCACATAAAAGTTCTAAATGATTAATTTATTGTTCATCATGCTACCTGACAGTGCAATTTTTGTCAGTCTAGATTTCGGGTATGAATTTAGGAAAGCATTCTGGAAAATTCATTAATTAGATCATCTGATTATTAGGATAAACACAAAAACTGTAAAGCTAGGAACATATTTGGGATTTTCTGTTGAAGGTACAGGGACTCCAATATGAATATAAATGTGTTGATTTGCATCTAATTATTATGTGGTTGTCTTTTTCCTGGTTATGAATGGCATATTCTGCCTTTTCATTGTTACATCACCTATAAACAATGGATAACAAGCTTTCAACATTTTCATTTTTATTCCATGCTTTTTCATTTTATTTCTATAAAAAAACATTTTTTTTGCACTGTTGCCTTAGCTTCCCCAGCCAGAACATTTAAGAATAAACATGTGATATACTAAAAATATATTCTAGGCAGATTTTGAAGTCATTTCCATTGGAAACATGATGCCAGAGGCCTCAGTGTAGACACAATTAGAAATGGGGTGTAGGTGCGAGAAACATCCTTCACTTCCAAGCCTGCTTAATACTTCTCAGATACTAAGACTCTCCTTATCATACATAAAGAAAGAAACTGCAAAAGTCTGGGGAGATCAAACAAAATTCAGCCATCAAGTCTTTGGAGAGAGAGATGAGAAAGTAATAGAGACTTCTCAGATGTACTTAAAAAAAAAAAAAAGATTTATCTAAATTTGTTGAAAAGGCAGATTTCCAAAAAGAAGGGGAGACAGAGAGGAAGCTCTTTCATGTACTGGCTCACTCCCCACATGGCTGTTACAGTCAGAACTGAGCCAATCTGAAACCAGAAGCTTCTTCTAGGTCTCCCATGTGGTTGCAGGGCCATTCTCGACTGCTTTCCCAGGCCACAAACAGGGAGCTGGATGAATGGGAATTGGAGCAGCCAAGACACGAACAATTGCCCAAGTAGGATCCTGCTGCTTGCAAAGTGAAGATTGAGCCAATTGGGTTATTGCTCTGGCCCCTGAAAAATGTACTTTTATAGCAGAAAGCAACCAATAATTCCTTAATGTAATAACCTGAGTTTTACTTGCAACAATTTTTCATGTGACACAAAAAGGCTAGTAAAAATACTGCTTTAGTTATTTTTAAATAACATTTTCTAAATAGCTATGTATTTATCTGTTTACTAGAGAAGGAAAGGATGAGGAAGAGAAAGGGAGTCAAGGAGACAGAGAGACTGGGTGCGAGATTGCACATCTGTGCTTCTGCTAGTTCAGTCCCTAAAAGGCTGCAGCAGTCGGGACTGCGCTGGGCTCAAATCAGGCCAGTGGTAATGCCATCCGTGTCTCCATGGGAATGGCAGGAGTAATATCACTTAAGCTATCACCTGCTGCCTCTTAGGAAGATGGAGTTGGGAACTCGAACTGAGTATTGAGCCCAGTACTATGCGATGCAGATGTCTTAATCCCTCAACATGGATTTCTTACTTTATTTTAAAATACTTATTTATTTTGAGTTACAAAGAGGGAAGGGGGATGGAGAGAGATAGAGAGATCTTCCATCCACTGATTCACCCCCAACATGACTGCAAGTGTCAGTACTGGGCCAGGTGGAAGCTAGGAGATAAGCTTCTATGTGGATCTCCAATGTGGATAGCAGGGGCCCAAACTGTTGGGCCACCTTTCATTGCTTTCCCAAGCCATTAGCATGGAGCTGGTTTGGAAGTGGCGTGACAGGAGGACATGAACCATCACCCATATGGGATGCCAGCATCCCAGGCATCGTCTTTACCCCCTATGACTCAGCACTGGCTCCTAAGTTATTATGTTTAAATGGTAATACACAACCTCGATAATAACGGCTTGTAGAGAGGTCACCAATTTACTACACACACACATATCATGTGCAGACACATTGGAAAATCTCTCCAAGGCAAAATCCTTCAACATGTTCTCAAAAATCCATTATAATTTCCCAGTGAACACCATTGCCATATAACTTAAAAGTCATTCAAACTGCCCTGTGCTTTTTTTCATCTAGCATATTGATTACGTCTTATTCGATCATTTTGAGGCTTTTTTTTTCATGTGAAGTGAGGTGGACCTTGGGATACAAACACTGAGAGGGACTTACAACTTCATCCAGAAAGAAGTGCCTGTGTACCTTGTCCATTTATGTCCTTTTTCCCCCCTAGTGTTCTCTGTTTACCTATTTACTCAGTGGTGATAGGAGCAGTCTTGCCAGCTTGGCATTTTATGCTATAATTCATTGACTCAAAACAAGGGCAATCATCCATCAATAGAATCCACGTGTTGTGAGCAGTCCCCTGCTATTGCTCCATGTTTCCTCTGTTTCTTTCTGTCAGTAGCACCCAGGCCATTGGAGGGTAACACACTCACCTTCACTTTTTCTTGGACCAAACCCTCTCCCAGGCACAAAGCCATTTAAAAAAAATATATCCCTTCCAAGCTTAATGAGTATGAAGTCTATGAAAAAAAAGAACGCAATAAGTCAGGTAAATTCTTTCAAGTATATGAAACTTATTTCTGACCGGCCATTGTGACATGGCAGATGAAGCCACCGCCTGTGACACAGGCATCTCACGTGGGTGCCAGAATGAGTCCTACTGCTCTACTTCTGCTAATGGCCTGGGAAAAGCAGTGAAAGGGTCGTACATGTTTGGGCCCTGTCACCCGTGTGAAAGATGCAGAAGAAGTTCTTGGATCAGTGTTTTGACCTGGCCCGGGGCATCTGAGACATGAACCAATAGCTCAAAGAAGAGATCTCTCACTGTTTCTGCTTCTCTCTGCAACTCTGACTTTCAAATAAATGATAAATCTTTTTTAAAAATTAAAAAGTCTTGCACATGTGTGTTGGACGATTGAAAAACCATGTGTTTATTTGTTTTCATTTTTTCTGTGTGCACTGAACAAGGTAAGCCCTCCACATAAGAGCAGTCATGGGAGAGTCCTGAATATAATATACATGGGCCCGGCGCGGTGGCCTAGTGGCTAAAGTCCTCACCTTGAACACGCCAGGATCCCATATGGGTGCCGGTTCTAATCCTGACAGCCCCACTTCCCATCCAGCTCCCTGCTTGTGGCCTGGGAAAGCAGTCAAGGATGTCCCAAAACCTTGGGACCCTGCATCCGTGTGGGAGACCCGGAGAAGAAGATCCTGGCTCCTGACTTCAGATTGGAGCAGCTCCAGCCGTTGTGGTTACTTGGGGAGTGAATCATCAGATGGAGGATCTTCCTCTCTGTCTGTCTTTATATATATATATATACACACACACACATATACATATATATACACATGTATGCATATATACATATATGTATACATATAATATATGTATATATGACTTTGCAATAAAAAATAAATCTTTAAAAAATTTACACATGTGCATGTACAAACGCAAGCCCGCATGCATGCACGATACTCACATACAAAGACAGCCAGTTCATATCAGGAGGAAGGAAACAACAGGAGTTAAAGGGGGTTTTGACACTAGCAAGTGCATGAGAAGGGGAGAGGCCAAGAACCTCTTGGAGGTCAAGTCCTCAATTAAGTGCCTAATGAACGGTTAGTATAATCGTCCTCTGCCTCTGTCTGAAATCTTTCTGGCTAGGCTAAAAATAAAACCATAAATTAATAAGGGACATGATTTTCCTAAAATGAATGATATTAACATGAGCTGTCCTGCTTGGCATATAGCCACAGAGGCAGTGGCCAACCTCCCAAGGGTGGAGCTGTCACCTAAGTCACAGGCTGATTGGCTTGGATCTCACTTTGTCATCTGCACTACCCAAATGTTTCCCCAGACTGCAGTTGTGTTCTGGGGGATTTGTTAATGCAGGGAGCTAAGGAGCATCTGTCTGCGCCAGGCAAATCTAATGTACCGTGAGGGCTGCTTAATTCAGATCATTCATTGCTGCTAATAAAATTGTCAATTAAAATTAAAATGACACCATGAGAGAGAAGAAAGTTTCTCATGAGTCCAGTGATGAGGACCCTGTCTTGGCCAAGAGGCCACCTGTGATCCATGTCTCCCACCCACGGGGGCTGCTGGGAATCCTGTGTGTGTTTGGCTCTCCCGGTGTTATGGACGGATTCCATCCAAATTGCTCCATTTTCTGTAACAGGCCATGTCATTATTGTGATTAATTTGACTGTAATTGGGTTTTATTACAAGAGTGACATTTGTCTTTGACTTTGGCAGAGAGCATGCTCTTTGTCATCCTCCTCTTCTGCAAGCCAGCCAGGGCTGCAGTACCAGACAGTGCACACATTACAGCCAATGCAAGCACATCACATGTGGTTTGTGTGTATGGGGACTGTGAGCAGAAAGGGATGAGGTGAGGCGACAGGATGGAGCCAAATGCAGTAAAGGGATACAGGGTTCACTAGGAAAAGGTTGCAGATAACAAAACAAGGTCCTGGCCCTGCTTGCGGAATGCCAGAGTTTCTTTTACCTTTGAAGGGAAAAGCTTAACCTTTGTCACCCTGTACCTACCTACTCTTATTTACCATGAGATAAACCAATCTAACACTGAAGAACAAAAGATGGTTCACTAAGTCTAAATACATATGCATTCTTCTGCTTGCATGTATGTGATTTCATCAGCCACAGGAAAACAATGGGAATGAATGAAAATCATCCACAATTTAAGAACATTGAAAAATCAGAAACGCTTCCAACACTATATGTCCTTGTGGTCATGGGCAGCATCAGGGGTATCACACGTATACTCATGTTTCACATCCAGATGATCTCAGCAAGGGAGATTCTCAATTTCATTTGAGTGAGGCTGAGCTTAATTAAATTTCTCAATGTCTATATGAGCTTGTGCCCCTGTGTTGAGATACAATTCCATTTTGGTTTGTAATTAGGAAAGTTGTGATCTTAAATGTCTTGGAAATTAAATGATTTTTTTTTTCTCAGACTTCCCCATTGTTATCATTAAAAGATGGGTGGTTCAGGAGTAAGTCACACCTCTGTCGCTTTGTCTCAGGATGGCAGTGAGAAAATAGATCGTGTTTGCCTCAACTACTCTCTAAGAATGTCCAATATGGGACTGTCTTAGTCTGGGTTGTGGCCCTAAAACTAAAACCTACAGTTAGGTAACTTGTAAGGAGATTTCTTTGTATTGTGTTTTTGATGGCTGGAACGTCCAAACATGATCGCACAACCAGCACCCTGATGCCTGAGTGTGTCACAACACGGTGGGAACAAAATGTGAAGTGGCCAAAGGCAAAAAGGTGCTAAACATGTGGGGTAACTTCCAGCTGCCCAGTCTCACAAGAACCAACTTAGTCCTGTGAAACCCAGCCCACTCCAAGAGTCCAGCATTATTCCCCACATAAGGGCAGGACCTTCAGGACGTAATTACCTTTCCAATGTCCTTCCACTTAAAGATTCTGCACTACCTCTCAACTATCCCTTCTAAGAATGCTGGGAGACAAACCAAGTGATGGTCTTGGAGCTGAACAGATCATGGACATTTCCAGTGTTGCTCTTACACTGCGATCTTGTATGATTTTCTCCGAGCCTCAGTATTTCCCTTTGAAACAGAGGCTCCCAATGAGCTTGCGAAGCCATGGTGAGTAAATGACAGTTGTACATGCAAGAGCAGAGATGTGAATTGTGCTTGCTGCCTGTTAGTGTCATCTGACAGCACACAGGAATTGCTGTTGTCCAAAGTGACTGAGATAGCACTCAAATGTTTTTGCACTGACAATAATGTAAAATTGATCTGATTAGCCTAAAACAGTTTAGACTGGGGTATGGTAATAAAAATCCCATTTCATCATCCTGGAAGGCCTGAAAGTGAAGCCGCACTTAGGAATACCTTACAAAGTACTGGAGCTGAAACTTGCTTCCTTTCCAAGGGTGTCTATCTCCTAAGTCATACAGTGGGGTGGCACGTGCTACCATATCTGATGCCAACATCTACACATCTTCACAGCTGCTGCAGCCAAAGACCGACCCACGACTGTTAACTCAAGTGCTGTCCCAGATATGAACCAGAAGTCAGTCAAGGAGCTGTAACCCTGGTTTTCCAGGCTCTATTTTTCCTACTTCAAGACAGGTTGTCACAGGCTATGAGAAGGACCATAGAATTTTCCAATTCCTTTTCCTTTTGGGGTTGACTAATAACCACAAAGATAACCAGCTAACATCTTTGAAGAGCCTACTTTCTGAAGAGCAGGAAGATCTCTAGTCACTTGCATTTTCATTTTCAGCAACACACATTGGTATTTATAGAGCTAATAAGCTGTGTGGGTGTCTGTGGTAGTAGTGGCTGGAATACCTGCATCCCACCTGTGACTGCCTGAGTTGGATACCCGGCTCTAGCTACTGGCCCTGGCTTCCTGTTAAGTCAGACCACAGGAGACTAGGGTGATGGTTTAAGTCATTGGGTCCTTGCCAGCCAGGTGGGTTGACATCCTGACTCTTGCCTTCAGCCTGGCTCAGCTTTGACTTTTGAAACTATCTGGAGAGTAAAGGGTAAGCCAGTGGATGAGAATTCTGTATCTCAAATTAATAAATTTTGGAATAAAATACAAAATCTGATAAAGACCTGAAAACTTCCACTGTTTTTCCTAAAAAGTTTTGGTGTTACTCTATTGTGATGGTATTGCCTCTTCTGGCTTTAGAGGACAGTATCTAAGATAGAAATCATATTCCTCTTAAAAAGTCAAGGGAATGAAACCTTCATAGGGTAGGTAAGGAATTGTTCAATTCTTTGGAGTTAGATGAAAAAAACAAAGATGGAATCGCAAATTAATGGATTAAAATCATTTACCCGGGATAGATGCCATGCTCATTCAATTATCTCCCAGCAAATACACTGTTCTATGAAATTTAAGATCTAAAACATGGAATTGTGCAAGTATTGTCTTTCCATCCCATAGTCTGTGCCAGGACTTCCTTTAGTGTTTGGAGTGCCTGATTTTATTCCAGCAAGAGCAAGAATTCATCCAAGGAACTGATACCAATGAGAAGGCCAACTACAAGATGCCCTGTGGTTTCCTCCTCTCTCCCCCTGCCTGCTTCAGCATGGAAAGCTCAACACAGAAAGTTGATGTTCCTGAGTTTTATTCTCTTAAACATTGGGAAGTGGGACTCAACATTCTGCAGTCTCCTGTCTAACATAGTCCACACCCCCAGGCCACTTCACCATCAGAGAGCTGCGCTTCTGGATGGCCCTGCCTTCAAGGATCTGCTCAGAGGATTCCTCACAAATCTGTTAAGTTCAGTGGGCTCTCAGCCAGTTTGCTCTGGGCCTTGTTTCCAAGACTTCCAGAATTTTATTTTCTTTGCTTCCCTTTCTTTCATTTTTCTACCCAAACCTCACTTTGCCATCTGCTATATGCCAGGCATCGCACTCAGCCAGAAGGAATGGCTACAGAGCTGCACAGGGGACTGAGAAGAGTCCCGGCTCTCTGGAATCCTCAGTCACCTCAGGTCACCCCTGAGACAGAGAAAAATCCTAGCGTGTCTCACAAAGCGGGAGGGAACCTGAAGTAGGTAGAAGTTTCCATGCCTTATCTTCTTTTTTTTATTTCAATTTTTTTAAATTTTTCATTTCTTCAAAACAGCTATTAATTTCCCTCATTAAATTCTTCACTCACTCATAGCTCATACAGCAAAACCATTTTCTTCAAGAATGTTCATAATTTTCTTTTTCATTTTTTAATTTTTTTAAAAAATTTCATTTTATGACACAGTTTCATAGGTTCTAGGATTTCCTCAACCCTTCCAAAAAGCCCTCCCTCCATATTGAATTCCTCTGTATTGTTACAGTAGTACAATGCATATCCAGTCATGATTCTTTCATTGCAGGCATGGATCATGCAGAGAGTCCAGCATCTTATTGTCCAGATAAATTCAACAGTTTCCTTGGGAGACCTTCCTTGGTCTGAAAGTAGAGCTGGCAGAATATCATCCCCTCCAATGAAAAGCCACTACACAACTTCAACAATAATTTACAACATCATGAAGTTCATTGACAGGGTATTGAGCAACCAATATGTTAGAAAATGCAAGTTCTTCATTGCCATTTCAATTTTAGTTTATATACAACTGGCTGCTACACACCTCAAAGTGTTTATAGGGCATAATTCAGCTGTCTCATGTCTATTTTCATTTATGTATTTAGCAGCTTATAGAAATCAAGCGTGATTTTTACTGAACTTTGCAAATTTTAAGATAGTCCAAACAGCTTATAACTCAAACATGCCATATGTTAACAATTGAGGAGCAAAACAGTTTTAGGAGGGGTGTGCAGAGAAATCTTCAATACCCTCGTGAGGAGTAACTAATATTTATGTCCTACCTAGTAAGGTATATGGGAGTCCAAGCTGTTTCCTGTCTGTTTTAAGCTTTGCTTATTGGTCTCTGTCTATCTGATCTAATTTTGTGGGGGGGGGGAGGCGCTCCAAAATGACCTTGATGGTCATTGCAAGAGAGGGTGGATTGCCAAAGTTGGAAGTAAGGACCAGAGAAAGCTCCTCTCCCAAGTCCCAAGGGAAGTTTACTGTTCTGTTTCTGAGGACTGCTCAGGGCTCCTGGCTGTTGCTCCGATGATATTAGACCCTGTGAGGAAGGATCTGGGTTTCTTCCATCCAGTGTGGGAGATCGATAGGGAATGGATGGTCTCAGAGTTCTCAGCCTACGAGGGCACTCCAATTCCCTGTGATCTCCTTGGTAGTTATGACATAGTCCTTGGTGCCCGTACTGATAGTCCTTGGTGAAGATCAGACAGTCTCCAGGGTTGGGATACAAGCCTCCCCCTGTCCTTCTGCTCCACTCTGGGGTCCCCTCCTGCTCCATATATATGACCTCCTGTTAAGGGGCTGCCAGGATCGCTCTTGGAACCCACTGTATGCCTTCATATTTTTTTGCTAATGTCTAATGCAGATTCGAGTCTGCTGTCTATAAGTTACCTGTTACAATCTTGATAAGTTATATTTAACATCTTCCACACACACTCTAAGAAGGTGGAAGATTTCTTTGCTCTCCTGATCCATTACAGAATAACATAGGACATTAAAAGCTTATCAGGCTTTTCAGTTCTTTGATGTAGATCATAAGCAGTCTGTCTTTCATTGATTGTTGGTTCATTGGTTACATCACAATATGTATTGCATGTGATACAGGCTGTTTGAGGTTGAGATAATATTACAATTTACAGGTACTATTTTTCAGATTGACATCATTTCATCTTAAATTAATCCATGTCTTATCTTTTCAAGGTGGGCATTGGGTTTGAAAAGAACAATGAAATGTATTTTTTAAATGTGCAATCTGCATTCAGTGTTTTAGGGTGAGTCTGTTCAAACCATACCCATGCCACAGCTGCAGGCCCCTGGTGGAGCTTGTGGCATTTCATTCCCTCCTGTCTGTGTGGGAGCTTTCTTCCGGAGACAGGTGTGATAGGAAACCACAAATGTTCCCTGCTGCTGCCTCATCCAGACTTTCAACATCCTCCTGGGCCCCTGACAGGCGTGTCCTGACAGCACACGCCTAGAAAGCACGACAAACATCAGGGCTTTGCCAAGAAAGGTCTGGAATTTAGTTCTACCCTCACCGCTTAACACTTCTGAGGTTTTTAGTCATAGGAAAAACTTGACTGGATCAGGGACCCCTGTTGGTAGCATTATTGTAAAATTTAAATGAGACAACATCCTTAAAAGCCCTCCAGCAGTTAATATGTGTATTATTTCTCTACTTTATCTGGGTTTAAAGGGAGTCAAATATGGACTTTTATTTTAAAAAAAAAGATGAAGAAAATTTCCTGCTTTTATAACTTGCCTACTTTCTTAAATTGTTATGCAACTCATGTTTGGGGCCACAGAGTTTTATGTTTAAGGTGGAAACTGTTTTGCTCTATTTCATCCCAATTATTACCAAATTTTCCCCTCCCTTATTTTTAATTTTTTTTGCTAACTATTCTCATTTGTCCCTGCTGGCCAAAATTTAGTGATTTCTGTCTTTAATCATGAACAGTAAACTCACAATTAAATCTCTCTTTACCTCTGGAATTCATGATAATCTCATACTCTGTCTTATGTGGCTTGTATCATAAATTGCAGGATGAAATAATTAGCAATTTTAAAATGTGTTAAATTAACTTTTTAAAATCCAAGAGTTTTAATTTGAGAGAGGTAAGTGATTTTCTGCTATGATTTCCACCACTAACTGTATGTGCATACCCACATACATACATAGTTATTTAACATATACATTTGTTTAGTGCTAATGTAAGTTTAGTTTTACAACAGCCATAGCTTACCAGTTTAACAAATTATCTAAGCAATATATGTGATAAGACGCTAATACACTTCAGATATTTTAGGCCAAATTAATACTCAGGCATCTGAAATTCCTCATTAGTTTTATAAACATGTGATCTGAATAATATATCCACTTAATAATGCATTATTTGAGTCTGACTTTATGTCAAGAACTAAGTAGACCATGAGTTCATGACCTTAAAGATTTTTCCCATTCTGAAAAGAAAGAATGAACCTGATGGCATGATTAGGTACCCTCTGTCTACTGTGTGATGTGCTGATTGCCACATCATAATGACCTCCTCCGCTCTTTAGCAGCCACTTTATAAGTATTAACACACAAAAGAGTGAAGGAGTCCAGGCCTGGACCCATAGCCTAGCAGCTAAAAGCCCTCACCTCACACGTGCCAGGATCCCATATGGGTACTGTTCTAATCCCGGCAGTCCTGCTTCCCAACCAGTTCCCTGCTTATGGCCTGGGAAAGGAGTCAAGGATGCCCAAAGCCTTGGGATCCTGCATCCATGCAGGAGACCCGGAAGAGGTTCTGGGCTCCTGGCATCAGATTGGTGCAGCTCTGGTCCTTGCAACTGCTTGGGGAGTGAATTAGTGGTTGGAAGATCTTCTTCTCTGTCTCTCTTCCTCTCTGTATATCTGAATTTCCAATAAAAATAAATCTGAAATAAAAAGTCCTGTCTGTGAAGGATAACTTCCTCTCTCCCAGCTGCAAAGGGGTTGGACACAGCCTAGTGCCCGTCTGCTTTCCTGTTTCACAAACTAATTTTAATTTAAAAACCATCAGAATTTGCAACAGATAACAATGATTCTATTATTTGGAACGTTCCAATGTGAGTAGGTTTTCTACCGCCTGGTTGTTTAGATCAGATTCTCATATCCGTTTTTATGGGGATGCAAACCAAGATGAAGTTTAAATAGTTTTTGAAAACAGGATATTGCAGCTATGGAAGCAAGTATTGAATGTAAGGAGATTCTTCTTAATGTACAGTGCCATTTGCACAAGCACTTGGGAGACTGAGTGTTCTAACCTTCGTCCTTATTTTCCATCTGTTTGGGTTTTGCAAGGCAGAACAGATGTAATATGGCAGAGTTCTGAGCCATTCAATTAGATTTTTTTATAACAGTGACCCAAAAGCTTCATCTCAATTTTTTTTCTGAGTCAGATGTAGATATGTGGAATGCCAAAAAATCATTTCCAGATCAAACATGAAAACATATTTAATGTTGGTTAATGTAGTCACAATGTGTGTAGGTGATAAAGCGTATCATCAGAAAAGGCGAGAGGGTAAATGTGCGTTTTGCATGTCCTTATGTTGTTAAGTGTGAGATCAAACAGTAGAAGTATAATTTGTCAAATAGGCATTGAAATTTAGGGACTTCCTGATAGATGATAAATATTAACATGTGAATGCAAGACTAATTGTTTTACACTATACATTCCTCCATTTGCAAAGGTTAGCCAGGGGTTCTTGGTAATGGTGTTGAGCCTGTGATGAACTGTGTATATGGGACTTTGTCATTAGTGATGGGAATGGACCTTCATTTGGGGAATTCTCATCATGTCTCATTCATTCAGCCTTACCATTAGTGGTCGACTGACAAATCATGCTGTGAATAAACTCATTCAAAAGCAGATCCTTGCCATTTGTAGTTGATCAGTCAATATTTGTTGGTTGAAGTGTTTCATGGCATTCAGCACTTTTATTTTTGCAATGGTTTGAGCTAGGAAGGCAGAAAAGAGAATGGAGTAAAATGTATCAGTAGATAATTTTGAGATTGTAAGGGGTCTGTGAAGGATGGAAACCTACCTGTCCCTGGGGAAATGTGGCATTCAAGAAAGGCTCCAGTATTGTCTAAGAATGACCTTCTGCCACCGTTCATGGGCTGAACTTCGAAAACTATTCCCGTTCCGTCTCCAGGGATGTCTGTCAAGCAGAGTACAACATTAGGAAATCCCTCAAGTACATCTGTGCCTAAAAAGACTCCCTTTGCTGTACATATGAATTCCTTCTAAAAAGAGAGTACCAAACTTTAAAATAGGTTAAAAGAGTTCTAATTGATAACAACCATCCAGGCTAATGGTACTTACCATTGAATTCTTGCATTCTACTCCCATTCCCCAGCATGGACATGCAGAGTAGCATCCTGGTCCATTTATCCAAGCATTTTGGATTTGAGCTTATCCGATTCTTAACAGTCAAGCATGGCTTGACTCCCTCACCCCTCATCTCCCTGATTTAGTCAATATTGAAACATTTTCTCCTTTCAAACTCAAAACTGATGTGTTAGTATTAGTCATACTAGTTCCCTGACATTTTCTCCCACTGCCCCGGTCTGGCCATTTCCAGACATTTCTGTTTATGATCTGGTGTCATATAGAAAGTGGAAGACAGTTCTTAAATTGCCTTAGTCATTATCTTTTTGTCGTATGATTTCTCATTGCAATTTTACTTAGCATTTTATATAAGGCTGGCCCTGAGAACCGACCTCACTGGTCATGGAGGGGTGCCCTAAAGAAAGAGTGGGGCCTTAATGGTCCTCTGCCTGTTTCATTGGAGCAACCTGTGTTTCCTTCAGTGGACCGTCCAACTATGGTCTCCTCACTGCACATTCTTGAAACAGTTTGCAAGGCCCAGAGACCAAAAGCACCAGTGTTCTCCCTGTAAATCACTTTAAGCAAAGCATGGATTATGTGAGCATATCATTGCAACCTCTGCACCCATTAGTAATTTCAAAAAATTACTGGGAATCTATTTCAGGGCAGACTTGGCATTTAAGTTAGGAGGTTTTAATTAGCATCTTGAATGCATGCAGCCAACAGAATCAGGAGAAGGACGGAGAAAATTACATCAGCTTATTTTTGCTGTAGGAAAAATAAATAAGAGAATAATACACAGAGAAAATAGCTGCACATAATTTGCAGCAATGTGACATGCAATCTCTTGGAATCCGAATTTTGAACCTTTTCAGGAATTCACTTTATTCAATGGCAAGGATCTTTCTACATCTCTTTCCTAGAATATTTAATAAATTTTTCTTTCACCTTTGCAGAGAAGCCAGCCTTGTCCCCTCTTGTAATTAGTGTAACTCAGGTGCAAATGAATGCTCACATATGTACTTTTCTCCATCATTTAAGCCAGAAGTTAAGGTTCACTTGTAGGTTATGTGAAAATAACTGGAACACAACATGGAACCTGCAGCTTGAGTACTTCAAAAATATTCCTACAAGGGCACATGGCCAAACTGTCATGTCTCTTGTTCTTTATATGTCCCAGGAAATATTCCCCGGACCTGACCTACATGGTTTTTCTCCTTTTAAAGGAATTATTTAGTTTTATTTGAAAGGCAGAATTATAGATAGGTGAGACAGAGAGAGATCTTCCATCAACTGATTCACTCCCCAAATGGGTACAATGGCTAGAGCTGAGCAGAGTCCAAACTGGAAAGTAGGAGCTTCTTCTTGGTCTCTTATGTGGATTCAGGGGCCCAATGACTAAAACCATCCTCCTCTGCTTTCCCAGATTGTAGGCAGGGAACTGGATTGGAAGTGTAGTGTCCGGGATGTTGGTGCTACAGGCAGACAGAGAATTAGCCTGCTGAACTACCGTGGTGGCCCCAACCTACATGGTCTCTTTTAATCTTTGTAGCAAACATTTTAGATCCATGATCTTTTTTTACAGGTGAGCAAGTGTAAGTGATACACGGTCTATTTTACATGTGAAAGGCCAACAGCATGAAAGCTAAGTGTGTTTTCCAAGACACTTGCATAACTCATAAATGATGGAGTTGAATTTGAATTCAAAGCCAGAACACCTGACCAATTTGTCATAATGTGAGGCAAAGAGAATACTTCACCCCTTTCGTAAGAATGGAGGCTTTTGAGCCAGTGAGAACGAATACGATAAAATGAAAAAGTTAGGCTGCTTTTCACAGTCTAGTATGTAGAAATTTTCCTTAATATAATCACACATAAAGACTTTGACGATGTTTCATGTTGTTAATTGAAATGCTGAATTAACTGAAACTTGAAAAGCAGGATAATTGTATTATTATGCTTTTAAGCCTCCATAAGTACTCTATTGTTTAACAATCAAGAAAAATAAAGAATAGTTCTCTGGGACCTTGAGGAATAATTCCTAATGTATTTTTTTTAAAGATTTATTTTTTATTTTTTTATTGGAAAGCCAGGAGCCCGAAGTCTTTCCCAGGTCTCCCATGCAGGTTCAGGGTCCCAAGCCTTTGGGCCATCCTTGACTGCTTTCCCAAGCCAGAAGCACAGAACTGGATGGGAAGCGTGGCTGCCAGGATTAGAACTGGCACTCATATGGGATATGGTCACATGCAAGGCGAGGATTTTAGCCACTAGGCCACTGAGCCGGACCCATCTCTAGTGTATTTTTTAATGCCATAAATACCACCCTCAGAATAGATGCCTTTCAATATTGTTAACTATGTTCTAAATATTTTTGTGTAATTTGAGTTCAACAATGATTGAGGGTAAACTACAAAGAACTTTACTTAAAAATTTTTAGTTGTCCAATACTAATGCTAGTACTATCACAAAGCAACTCAGCAGACTTTATATGTAACCTCTTATCACACAATTTATCTCTTGTATTCTTTCATTGATGACAAGACTCTGATTCCCAGATGGGTATTAGCCACAATCAGAGAACACGGAGAGCCTGGAGACACAGGTTGCTAACCACCGGGGGAGCAAAGGAACCAGATTGTTCCGTATTTTGAGGAGCAGGTGGCCGCATTATTTGGAGTAGGAAAGCCCTGCTGAGGCCCAAGGATCTTACGGACTTCTCCTCTGGTGATGCCAGTGCCTAGAGCCAAGTTAAAGTTTGAATGCTGACTTCACTGAAATGAGAGAAAGCAGTGTGGTCACTCTTTTCTAGGCACATTCTGAGCAGCCTTCGTAAGTGATGAGCCAATGCCGAGAGGATGCTGGCAGCTCCATCACTTCAGGAGCCCTTGGGGAAAATGAGAATGCAGATGAGGCTTTACCACCATACTCAACCACTTACAGAGCTCCAGTGTGGACAGAAGCTAAGCAAACAAGGGAAAGACATATTATGCTCAATATTAAGAGCAATATAGAACTGCATGTTGCAAAGAGCTGAGGGATTTCATTTGGGGACCCCCTGGCGCTCCTGCAGTTTTCCCATGCAGCTTAGCCTCTCTGAGATTCATTCCCTCAAATGGTAAATGAAGGTTATAGTATCTATCTTTTAGATTGGGGCAGAAAGAAGCAGAAGAGGACGCATTTAGCATGCACGCGCACATCAGGGAGTAGCACTCAAGGGATTAGTATCGGCTGTGCAGCCTTTTTCTGGGAATGTCAAATGGGACTACAAATAAACAATAAACTGATAAAATTGCTACCAACATTTGGGATTTTTTGAAAATCAAACAATCCCCCCATAGTGCTTCCAGAAAGATCACATGAAGACCATGAATGGAATTTCTTAGTGCAGATTTTTTAAAAAGTTGAGTGTTTTAAAAATAATTGTAAATTGAGAAATGTGTACTTTTCAGTGATGCCTTCTGAAGGGCTTTCTTACCTGCAAAATGCAAACATGTAACCATCAGCCTGGGCAAGTGAGAAAGATGCTAAATGCTCCAGGTGGGTAAGCTCTGAAATGAAACATCCTTCCATGAGCAGAGGACACTGAAGGAACTGAATCTTGCCTCTGGAATAACTTGCCAATCAAGCTGCCCCCAAATGTGCATCCTCAGGAAGTAACAAGCCTCCTACTGGCAATATACGGGCATCAGCCAGGATCAGTTGGGGAGTCCCTGGGGAGGAATCTTGTAAGTGTTCTCTGTAGCGTGGCTTTGCTGAACTGCAGTTCTTAAAATCCTGGAATGGGAGGGATGAGTGTATGACCGATCTCGTTAAAACTGAACCCCAAAATTGGCTTGGGGTGAAGCCCCCAACAAAACGCAGAGATTGTCTGAAGGGTGACTTCATCTCCTATGTAGACTCAACCAAATTTCTCCTCTTTGTGAAAAAAAGAAAAATGGGCTGTAGGATTGCATAGGCCAATAGAGAATGAGATATGGTACAAATCTGAGGAACCGACATGCTGAAGACTACCAGAGGACAGAAGTCCACTCATCACCAGGAGTGAAAGGGGCAGAGGAAGCAGGCAGCCCCTCCCTGGCTCCCACACCAGGGAAGGAGGCATTCCTGCTAACCAGCACTTACACTAGGCCTTTTCCATTGCATGTATCAATAAAAGGATTTGAACTCCATATCCCAAACGAATCAGAAATGGAGAGAGAATGGGAAAAGCAGAAAAGAAGGTGTCATAGAAAGGAAATAAGGTGAAATAAGGTGGAGCCGTCAAGTTGCTGTAAGCAGAACATGGCGGTAGAATGGACAGTCGTCACTTTGTTCTATGTCTTATTTTTCCTTTGAAAGTGAAGATGAAGTGACTCACTACAAAATCCTAGCTCAACAAGAAAAGCAGAAAGATGCATGTCTGATAATCCTTTCACCTATTCATCTTTGGGTAATTCCAGTCTACTAGGTCTGTGCAGTTTAAGGGTTTTGAGTTGTAAACAATTTTAAAGGGAAACTTTATATTGATTTTTTATTTTTAAAAAGATTTATTTATTTTTATTGCAAAGTCATATAGACAGAGAGGAGGAGAGACAGAGAGAAAGATCCTCTTTCAACTGATTCACACCCCAAGTGACCGCAACAGCCGGTGCTGCACCGATCCGAAGCCAGAAGCCAGGAACTTCTTTCTGGAGCTCTCATGCGGGTGCAGGGTCCCAAGGCTCTGGGCCATCTTCGACTGTTTTCCCAGGCCAAAAGCAGGGAGCGGGGTGGGAAATGGGGCTGCTGGAATTAAAACCGGCGCCCATACGGGATCCTGGTGCATTCATCACTAGGCCATTGTGCCGAGCCTGAAACTTTATATTTAATTTTCATGTGAATCCAGGTTATTATTTTCTTGATTATTACCCAGAATATTTCTTCAAACTACAATTTTAATAGGCATATTTTATTCCTTAAAGAAAAACACATTAGGGCCTGGCGGCGTGGCCTAGCAGCTAAAGTCCTTGCCTTGAAAGCCCCGGGATCCCATATGGGCGCCGGTTCTAATCCCGGCAGCTCCACTTCCCATCCAGCTCCCTGCTTGTGGCCTGGGAAAGCAGTCGAGGACGGCCCAATGCTTTGGGACCCTGCACCTGCGTGGGAGACCCGGAAGAGGTTCCTGGTTCCCGGCATCGGATCGGCACGCGCCAGCCCGTTGCGGTCACTTGGGGAGTGAATCATTGGACGAAGATCTTCCTCTCTGTGTCTCCTCTGTGTATATCTGACTTTGTAATAAAAATAAATCTTTAGGGCCCGGCGGTATGGCCTAGCGGCTAAAGTCCTCGCCTTGAACGCGCCAGGATCCCATATGGGCGCCGGTTCTAATCCCGGCAGCTCCACTTCCCATCCAGCTCCCTGCTTGTGGCCTGGGAAAGCAGTCAAGGATGGCCCAATGCATTGGGACCCTGCACCCGCGTGGGAGACCTGGAAGAGGTTCCTGGTTCCCGGCTTCGGATGGGCGCGCACCGGCCGTTGCGGCTCACTTGGGGAGTGAAACATCGGACGGAAGATCTTTCTCTCTGTCTCTCCTCCTCTCTGTATATCTGACTTTGTAATAAAAATAAATCTTTAAAAAAAAAAAAAGAAAAACACATTAATGCATTCTCATCCTCCTTTTGGTGGACAATGAGCTTTGCTTCCACTTAGAAAGTTTTAGATTATGCTTTTGTTCATGATGACTTTTTTTCCTCTAAATTATACTCCTCTCAGTGGAATTATTAGTTCTACCAATTACAATGATTAATTAAGTATAGTTATTATAATGCTACCAAGGCTTTCAACTGCAACAGCATGAGGAGTTGCATTCAGAGAAGCAATCCAGTGTGCTGCACTTTAGGCTCTTGTAGGAGGCAGTTGTTTTGCTAGTTACTCTAACCTTCTCTACAGGAAATGTCCAGGAATTAGTCATTAATCTGTATCCTGAGAAAGTGAGCATAGCACACTTTTCAGAAAGCTGCTAATTAATCCTCTCAACTCCGTGGTGGGAGAGGGAGGTAGGAATGTCTGCACCGCAGAGTTGACTAACGAATGTGTTCATCCCTGTGACAGATACCAGCTCAAATGTCACAGATGCAAGTGAGCATCTTGCTAGTGGATTGTGACTTCTAAAAATGGCCCAGTGAGTTCCAGAGGTTTCCTGGGAGCTGTTGGGCAGGTGCATTGGCCATGCCTTGATGTACAGGTGTGCATGTAAGAATCTTTGCATGTCATTCTACATTCACACGCTCCCCGTAGGGTCCCTCAGCGTAACCCTTTTTGTTTTCTATATTTGCAAAGCAAAGATGGAATTAGTATCATCGTTGAGCCGATGTTTACAAATTGTGTCCAGTTTCCCTTCAGATTTGGATCTTGTTTGATTATGAACATCCCCAATGCCCTTGTTTTCGTCTTTCAGTCTTGGTAATCCAAACATTGATTTCAACATTGGCACAGAGTTTTATTTTTAAGGTTTATCATTCTCCTAAAATGGACGAGATCTGTGCAGGTCAGACTGAGTTTGAATGCTTTTGTTTGTTTTTATGCTTTGTATTTGTTTCTTTTTGATTGAAAGTAATTTTAACTTATAGGAAAGTTACAAAAATAGAAACATTTTTCCCAAAATACCCATGTAAGCTTTTGCCAAGTTTTGCCTGTGCTCCATTGCTCATTCTGTGTCTCTCCCTTGTGTGAATTAAAACAAAAACCAAACAGGCAAGCAGTATCTGCTCTCAGTGGAAAGTGGCCTGTGACTGTGGAGCACACACCGAGGCTGCTGTGAATATTCCTTGGGCTTAGAGGTAAGCTCTTCCCGTGACTAGTTGGAGAACCACCCAGAAGCTTTCTCTGAGGCACCTGGTGTTCATGTGACTGTCACAGACTTTTATACTACCATGTGGTTTTCTTTTCCTGGAGTTCTCTTTGGGATTTCCATTCCTCTCATTATACTTTCAAATACCTCACTTTTGAAGACTTTTTAAAAAAATTTTACCCAGCAAGACTTTCCCTCAAAACGTTTTGCATAATAAATCATTTTCCCCTATGCACTCCTTTCCCGTCAGTTGTCAATCTTCCCCAAATGGAGGATCTTGGTGGTATACATTGTCTTTCTTCATATCCAGCAATTAGAATAGGAAGTGGCACAATTTAGACAATCCTAAATAGTGTTCATGGATATTGTCTATCTTTATTTTGCTTCAGATCTCCACTTTTCCCTTTGGTGATCATGACTTGGTTCATGAAAATAACTTTGTTAGTAAAATTATTATTCCTTCTGTCTTCTGAAGCTGTCGTCCTCGGGCTTGTCACCTCATGATCACAGAGTAACTACTGCAGCTCTAAACATCACATCTTCATAAGATTATGTTTAAGAAAGGAAAGTAGAAGTCTGAGAAAACCAGGTGTCTTTTTATTGGAAAATAAGGTATTTTCAGAAAGCAGATGTTTGCTTGCAATGCATTTGTTAGAATGAGGTTACATGTCTTGTAGCACTGGACAATATGACAGAGGAAAAGGGAGTTCCTATCATTGGCTTCAGACATTCACTAATCACTTGTGGACTGGGCTCATTATCTCCTAGATACAGCAAATTCCTGTTAGCAAAGCAGGGAAGGAGGGATTAGCTCTTAGAAATCAAGATGATGCTGTATTACAGTCCTAGTCATGAAATGCTAATTATTCAGTAGATTTGGGAGAATGAAAAAGCAGGCAAGTCGAATGCTGTTCATCATTTTGTGAGAGTGAGAAGATTCGGGCTAAGTGCACTCTGGATGATTAGCATTAGTGAGGTTCCTCAGGATTGGAAGAGAGGCCCAGGGGCACAGACATGGAAACACTCAGATATCTAAGCATAAGGAGCTTATCAGCAGGCTGAGATTTACAAAGGGTAGGGTGTGAACCAGCTTATGCAAATTCTGCCCCATGAAACAGTCTTCAGTGGATGTACCAAATATATCCTGGCTATTTCCAAGTGGAAACTAAAAACATTGGTGCAATGACCAGTGATTTCTAAGCCCACTTGACCACAGAACTTGCTTTCTACAGAAAAGCTCATCAGCTTAATTCACAAATACCTTTTCGTAAACATCTTTAACTCTAAAGGGAGAATTGGGCCAAACATACAGGTGCTTAACTGAATAAAAAGAAATCTGGATTTTTCATCAAATTAATGAGAAAGTTACCAAAACATGGGTTACAAAATAAAATTCAATGATCAGAACTTGGGCATGAAGAGAAACGATTCACAAATCTAGTTTCTGGTTTGGCTTTTGGATGTTCTGTTAGCACTGGGCTAGAATTCAGGTAAGCTTCCCACATTATTATCCATGAGATGTCTCAGAAATGTTTCATGTGCAGGGCAAGAGGAAAGAAATTCTTCTTTTTGCAGGGAGCAGTGCATCAGAAGGGTTACTCAGACATGCTTAAACAATAGATTTAAGACAGGATGACAAACAGGAGGAAGAAGCCACTTGGAGAGGTTTGACCCTAAATTTATGAGCGTATAAGTATACATGCAGTACACGTGTGTAAAAATGTCACCATATTACATGGAAAGATAATCTTGGAGTATCTTTGCTTATCTGATTCTGTAATCTTCAGATGTTTATAGATGATTAAAAATTGTATGTCTTGTTTCACAGTGACTTGGGTGATGCATATAAAGTTATTACATGAAATAAACACTTTCATTAGTTTTAGAGATTTCATTTCATGGAACCATGAGTCCCTGATTCCTGTCCAAATTTTCTGTGAACATGCAGAGCAGATGGATGGTGGACACAATATTGTATGTTGTGATGTGACATTGCAGAAGCTGTGGAAATAGGGCAAGCAATTGGATGCACTTTTCTCTGAGTAGAGATTGGGGTGAACAGAAAGAATGAAGACTAAACTAAGGATTTGGGCGAGTTCCTGCATGCATTGGTGAATTTGAACTGTTCTTTTTAACAGCATTGGAAAGGATACTTAAATCTCAGAAGTATAAAAAGGTTGGTTTAGATAATGCACCTGATATAGTTATAACTAGTCTCAAATGCATTATACCTTTGCAATGTATGAAGGTCGTGCTGACAGTGCTTGAAATTGCTTGAAAAATAAGACTGAGTCCACATGGCTTTCTTGGGAATGAACTCTAAGCAGTTCAGACACATCAGTCATAGGAAAGTCTGGGATAATGCATTTCCCTGGAATCTCCCTGGAATCTCTTACTGTCATTTTCGTCTGGTTTTGACATGTTCTTTGTTCCATGATTCCTATTTTATCTCCCCTTCTCTTTGCTTTAGAACCCAGAAATTTAGTTGAAAGTTTCTCTTCCCATAATCTAAACATCCAAGCTGCAACACATTTCTAAAGCCCCAGTGTTCCCAAATCCACAAGTTTTAGTTAGGTTGTCACCACTTGTGTTAATTGTTGGATTCTGCAGAAATACATGATCACACTGGAGTTTGCAGTGTCCCCGCTCCCTGAAAAGAAAAAAAAAAAAAAAGAATGTATCCTGTGTGTTCACGGTGGTTGTAAGGTTGAAAATGCCTCCTTGGGTTGCTGGGGGAGGACTATAATCTCTCTGCTGGTTAGAATAATGCCTTTTGTTAACTGACTATCTTTTCTTCTCAGACCCTGATTTGTTTCCTTAGTTAAAGTTGTTCCCTTGAAACAACAGCATAGATATCAATAATATTGACTATAGTGTAACCAGAATATCACCAGGGACAGGAAAACATCTTGCCTTACCCTGCTCTTCTCAAACAGTTCTCTACTAAAACCAGAAAGTAGAGCCGACACAGTCTGCGTTCCATCAGTTGGTGATGGGTAATGGCTAAAGAGAACTAAAAATGATTTTTGGAGCCCACATGGGAGGGAAACATCCTTGTGGTGATGAAGATGGGCCTGGAACAGGTTTTGGAGCTGACATTGGCAAGCGATGTCTCCTTGTGGATTGGTTAAATGCTGAGCATCAAAGTCAATGAAGAGAGCAAATCTGTGGCAAGAAGTAATGGCAGGAATGGAAGATTCGTTATATAGATGGCAATTTTGGGAGCCATGTTTCTCACTGTGGGAATATAGCCAATAAGAGAAAGGAGAAAAACCACATGAACTCTATTGTATGAAACTATAATTGATCCAAACTCACAGGTTTTTTAAGCTGTATTGATCTATCACTAGATGTGTAGACATAGATATAAAGGCATGTGTGTGGTGGGAGTATACATTCCTTTGTTTTGATTAGTTCAGAAACAATAATGTGACACTGTGTGAGTTCAAAAAAATAAGCAAGTTCAGCATGCTTTGGAGAAATGAAAACTTTTATAGAGAAGTGTAGAAAACATCTTGGAATATGTTTTGTACCAAAAAGCAGGGAAATAAGTTCTCTAAGATCCTGAAGAATATGCAAATGGGATCTTTATTTTCCTTTCTACATTGGGCCTACTTTGCTTATCATATTGTACTCCACAGTTTTTCACATTGTAGCAAATGGAAACATCTGCTCCTTAAAATTTGAATATTCCTATATATATATATATATAGGGGGTATCCCATAATTCCTGTATCCATTTGACTGTCAATGCACATTCAAGTGGATTCCATATTTTTTTTTAAAGATTTATTTTTATTACAAAGTCAGATATACAGAGAGGAAGAGAGACAGAGAGGAAGATCTTCCGTCCTATGATTCACTCCCCAAGTGAGCCGCAACGGGCCGGTATGCGCCCATCCGAAGTCGGGAACCAGGAACCTCTTCCAGGTCTCCCATGCGGGTGCAGGGTCCCAAAGCTTTGGGCCGTCCTTGACTGCTTTCCCAGGCCACAAGCAGGGAGCTGGATGGGAAGTGGAGCTGCCGGGATTAGAACCGGCGCCCATATGGGATCCTGGCGCGTTCAAGGAGAGGACTTTAGCTGCTAGGCCACGCCGCCGGGCCCAATTCCATACTTTTTTAAAGATGTATTTATGTGAAAGGCAGAGAGAGGGAGATACCAAGAGAGAAAGAGATATTTCCTTCACTGGGTCCTTTTCCATGTGGCTGCAACAACAGGGGCTTTGCTTGGCCAAAGCCAGAGACCTGGAACTACATCCAGGTCTCCAGTAGGGACAGGGGACCTCCAGCGCTTGGGCCATCTGCTGTTTCTTATCCAGGAGCAGTAAGAGGCAGCTGGATGAGAAGCAGAACTGTGCCACTAGAACCTACTCTGAAATAAGGAATATTGACACAGTGCACAGCAGCTTAATTCACTGCACCACAATGTTGGCCTCTTCATATTTTGCAATTTAAATAATGTTGCAGTTATCATGACAATGAAGTTATCTTTATACATGATGATTCCATTTCCTTTACATAGATACCCAGAAGATTGCTGTATCATGTGGCAATTCTAAACAATGAAGAATAGTGTGTGATATTCCGGACATTTGGTAAATGACTAGATTGCTTCTGTTAGAGCAGCGAAACAGGCAAAAAGGCATGGTTAGAAGTCCTTTAATTAGCTAGTTATCATAACTATTTACCATATACATCTATATGGTAAACAACATATATAGACATTCTATATTTAAATATGTATATATACTAAGTTTTATTTTTAGAAGTGATGACATATTAAAAAGGCATCAAAGCCTATTTTACAATCCAGTGATTTCCAAGATTTCTACTCTGTGTCTATTCTGACAACATGAAATTGATTTCAAAGATACCAGAAATGGAATATTTATTGCCTAATTTACATCCTCTTTGATATTCTATATCTAGGAAAATCGGACATAAAGGGTTGATGGAACTCCTTGGCCCAATTTGGAACATATTGAACTTTCTAAATAATAAGAGTAAACTAAATAGCTCACAGAATAAAATGGGAGAAAAATTCATTCTGTTATAAATAAATCAACGAGTTAAATATTTGATGAGGAATAGGAAATTTACAGAGATTCAGAATGCCTTTTCAAAAAAACTCTTATTAATTACAGTAGCCAAAGTAAATTTACAATGACGTCTGTTGGGCATCATTTCAATCGAGTAATCAATGTGAGCATTATAAGCAGTGGTTTAAATCCTTCAGGACATAATTAGCAGAGCATGGTATCACAGCTACGCTAATTTGAATGTAACCATAAGAGACTATCAGTAAGACACGAACTGAGATCTGTTTCACCAGATAACCTATCCTAGCATCGTGGAGGGTGTCAAGTTCATGAAAGTCGGGGCAAGACGAGAGTGCTCTGAAGAAAACAAAGGAAGTGACAGCCAAGTGCAGTGGGCAAGGGTCACCTGCTTTATTCTTGTTTGTTGTTTGGTTTTTAATCATGAAGGTATTGGTAGTATAGTTGAGAAACTTAAATGGAGTTTGAGAATAAGATGATTATAATTTAGCAAAGTCAATATGCTAGTTTTGTTAACGGTGTTACAGTCATCCTCAAAAATGTCTTTATGGGAAATAGACTTACTCTCAAAGTTCCAGAAAGAAACATGCCTTACTCTCTTGCAATATTTGTGCAGATTTCGTTGTTTTATAATTATGAAATAAAACTAAAGGAAAAGGAGAAGAGAGATTCTGTACTGAATTAGGTGCATGTGTCACACACAGGCACTACCCTAGCATGAAATACTCTTGCTATGCATGCTTCTGGTGTAATTGCTTGGTAAAGGTTAATGGTAGTTACACATCCATTGTCCATGCCAGCTTTGACGGTGAAATTGATTATTCTGCATACATTACATCTATATTGGAGGCCTGGATTCAATGTAAGCGTAACACTATTAGATTGATTGATTTTGGAATGTGGACATTTTTCAATAAGCACTCTCATGCAAAACGAAACATTATATTGCACTCTGTCCTTAGAAACATTTTGGCTGCATTTAAAATTCTCTTTGTTAAAGGTAATTATTATTAACACAGCTTTACATTTGCCCAGACTGACCTGAAGGCTGAAATGAATGATGACTAATTCTCCAGCTAGTGTTTCCAAATAATGACAAGGACTGGACCTCATTGGTTGCTGGCAGTGACATCTTGCCAGACACCTGAGAACTGCACTTGTAAAAATGACACTCCCAAGGGTTCCTGAAATCAGATTTTTAAAAACATACTCTCTTAGAACCATAATCCTGGTGACTCTGAATGTGAAATCTTTTACTGGAAAATATCCCTGTAGGCTCGGCTGTTTCTGTGTGTAGCAGTGCCAGATCACACAGGAATGTTGTTTCCTGAGGAGGTCCACTAGAATACCCAGTGACACAGTGGAAGACTCTAAACTGCATACGGGATCCCTGTCTGAGGCATCTCCATTACTGCAACAAAATATCATAGATTGTGCAATTCATGAACCAAATTTTTTTTTTCTGTCTGTTCAGGTGGCTAGGAAGTGAGAGATGCTGCTGCCAGCAGTTCCGTATGTGGGAGGCTCTCTGTCCCATAGACGATGCCTTCCCTGGTGTCTCCTCATCCAGAGAAAGCAATGAACAGATTCTCACCATCTAGTCATCAACCCGGGACCCACAAAACCCAACCACGTTCTAATACCATCATAAATAAGATAGATGTATGTGTTTGAAGGGCAGACTTGTGCAAAGAGATAGAAAGAGAGATAAAGACAGAGGTCTTCTACCCTCTGGTTCATTCCCTAAATGGTTGCAATGACCAGAGCTGGTCCAGGCTGATGCCACAAACCTGTATTGAGAGCTAGCTCTCCAACATGGTTGTAGGGGGCTAAGCATGTGGGCTATCTTCTGTTCCTTTTCCCAGGCACATTAGCAGAGAGCTAGAGCAGAAATGGAAAACCTGATTTGGACCGATACACACATATGGCGCCAGCATGGCAAGAAGTGGCTTAGTGTGCAGAACTACAACGCTGGCTCTGGCCATAACTTTTAATAACACCATCCTCGGATTTAAATTCCAGCATGCGAGTCTGTGGAAGCATAAGCATGCAGACCTTAATAGAGATTTGTCCATCTGGAGAGCAAATCTGTGGCTGATGTTGAGGTCGTTGGGTTGCGGTGTCATGTGTGTTGCTGGCCTCCTAGGAGTGCCAGTTTGGGTGTCAGAAGCTCTACTTCCCATCCAGTTCCCTGCTGGTGTAGCTGGGAAAGCAGTGGAAGATGGCCTTTATGCATGTGCCTCTGCGGTCCAGGGGGAGACCTGGAAGGAGTTCCAGACTCCTGTTTCTGTTCTGCTTCATGAACAGCCATTGTAGACATTTGGATAGTTGACCAACAGATGGAAGTTTTTTCTCTCTTCCTCCCTTTTTTTCTATCGCTCTTCCAATTAAATAAGTAAATTAATAGAATATATATATATACACATATATACATATGCATATATATACATATATACATATGCATATATATATTTTTTTTAATGTAGAGCGAGGTCCTAGAATCTCACCTTTGTGTCTAAACTTCACTGTTAGGAATACAGCAAGCATACCTCTTTGCCACTTTACCTGAGGATGCATGTATTAACTAACTAGGTGTTTACAAAATCCTTTCAAGTAACAAATGTATTAACATTGTTAAATATAATTAGTATTATGAAATTATAACAAAATCATTTAAATGAGTCATTTGAAGGCTCTTCATTAACTATGATTGGATAATGTTTATTAATTCATTAGGCTCTACTTCAAACACCAACTAAATAAAATACATTATTAATAGGTCATAAAATAAGTGAATTACTGCTACATAGACCTATTATTTTTAAAGTGCCTTACAAACATTAACTAATTCATACTTGCTGTTGTTTTCAGGGCAACTTATATATGAACTATCAGGAATTGTTTCAATAGTTTATTCATAATAAGCATCTTTGAAAAACCCCAATTCATTGAATTATTCTGTCATTTTCTTTACTTGAAGAAACATATGCCTATTTTACAATACAGATGCATATAAATGTGAGAGTAAAAGTCACTGCCAATCATTAAAGCACAAAGGTAAAGATGTGTGTTAATATTTTAGAAAATTTCACTTCAGGCTTCCGGACTCAAACCTGTGATCTTGCACACCTCAGTGTGTACTATGTGTGTGGGCAGATGTGTGTAAGATTTTCCACAAAGCCCAAGCCTTCTTTACATAATGTTTTAGTCCACCTTGACCAAAAATATTAAACCTATATGTTGTCAAAGAACACCCAAAACTAGTTGCAGACATTGTTGTAGAACCCCCCAAAATGGGTCCACTTACCCCACGTACAGAAAGCCAACCATTGACTCCGGGTCATGGAATAAAGTGACTATGCATTATAGGGCACGGAGCAAGAAGCTGGGCAGCTATCCCTCAATTCCTGGGATCCCTAGGGACTTGGAGGTGAAGGGTATATTTTCTTTAAAGATTCATTTAGTTTATTTAGTATATTTATTTGAAAGGCAGATTGAGAGAGAGAGAGAGAGAGAAGGAGGTATTTCATCCACTGGTTCATTCCCCAACTGGCTGCACTGGCCAGAGTTGACCTATTCTGAAGCCAAGAGTGAGGAACGTTCTCCGGGACTCCCACATATTTGCAGGGGACCAAGGACTTGGGCCATCTTCCACTGCCATCCCAGGTCATCAGCAGGGAGCTGCATCGGAAGTGGAGCAGCTGGGATGCCTGCGCTGCAAGTGGATGATTAGCCTGATGAGTCACTGCACTGGCCCCTCTTTTCATTTAATTCTTGCTTGTGCCCTTTATCTATTTTCCTCCTACATTATGGTCTTTTAACTTTTTGTTGAACTCTTTATTTAGTGGCGCCTATGATATCATGCAAATTAAAAAGATAGCATCTCAAAAAATGAATTATTAAGATATAAAGGAAAGGACTTTAGTTCTTCAGGATAGAACCTGAAAGATATCTATGGATGAAATACAAAGTTGCTTAATGAGAGCAGAAGATGAGGGTATATTGGCCGTGAATTAATCATATTGAAATGGATTTTGTGGTTCATTAAAGTCTTTATCTATTTTTGAGTATTTGAGAAATTTCCAGAAGAAAATGTTCAAAGTTATATATTTTCCTGACCTCAATTCCTTATCATAAACTGATATTTGAAGATGTGATCACCAAAGTATACTAGGACATGACTAGTAAGTAAGGTTCCATTGCGTATTGAGTGGATAACAGATGTAAGATTTAAACACTGTTACACCTTAAAAAGATTTTAATCTAACTAGAATTCTTATGTTCCAATTGTATTACATTTGCCCCCAACACTACCAAATTTTTCAAATCCTGATTTTTGAATAGTGGTTTCATTGTCCGTTGGAATAAAAGACTGTCTCTACACTGAGTGTTCCACACTACATGCAAGTATGACTGCTCTGTCACATCCCTACGTGAACCCTGGCTGCTGCTTCATTCTATTTAGTTCACTTTTAGCTTCTCTGTTTCTTTTTAATTCTCTTTCAGTCCCTCCCCTCCCCAACACATAGACTCTTCACAGTGGCCATTTCTTAACTAACCATTTATTTTAAAAGCATTAAAGAGAAAGGGAGAGTCTATATACTAATATAATTATAAAATTAAAAATAATAAAATAATAACATTAAGAAAGCATACTGGAAGCCCTGGACATAGGGTCAATTGAGTTGCTTTAGCAATAGTTGACTGTTTTACTTTGGCTGAGCAGTTTCTACAAGAATGAATTTTCCTGTAGTTCAGACTTACATGCTTGATAAACAATTTTTCCGAAGCAAATAGAACAGCTTTCTTTGAGGGTGGGGTTTAAGAATCTAAGAGGCATTCTACAAACTTCATGCCCCTCATGTTTTTAGCTGTGCTTGCCCTCACAGGTACATACCTAGTTTCATTTCTGAAGGTTTTCAGGTTCACCTTTAACAGTGGATGGTTTCCTGCAGTCTTTAAAATTCTAAGGTGCTTGATCCCTAATTCAGTTACGACTGGAAACTTTTGTGCTTATGTTTTTTAATGGTAGTCTTGAGAGCTAGTCCTTTTTCTTTCTTTCTTTCTTTCTTTCTTTCTTCTTCTTCTTTTTTTTTTTTGTTAAGGGAGGTTTTGAGCTTTCAGAGATAACGTCATGAAAATAAAGTCGTGGCTCTCAACAGGTTCAAAAATTTTACTTAAATAATTAAAGAGAAAACTAGATATGTTTAAATAATACTTCCAAGAAAAGATGCATTTATAATTAAGAATGAGAAAATAATTTAGAAATAGAAGCCAAATTGATTTCCTGCATGAGGGGGAAGAAGAACTTAGTGGAACTTCCATCATACAGGGCAGAATATATATGTCTATGAAGAAAAGTTGTTTTTTGTGGCTATTAGTTGTCTGAAACATGGAGAATGAATACCAAAATGAGATACCACAGAAGAATGTGATAAGATAATGCATAGTTTTCATTAAAATATTTTTCTCTCTTTTTAAAAAGATTTATTTATTTTTATTGCAAAGTCAGAAATACAAAGAGGAGGAGACAGAGAGGAAGATCTTCCATCCAATGATTCACTCCCCAAGTGACCGCAACGGCTGGAACTGAGCCTATCCAAAGCCAGGAGCCAGGAGCTCTTCCGGGTCTCCCAAACGGGTGCAGGGGCCCAAGGCTTTGGGCCATCCTCAACTGCTTTCCCAGGCCACAAGCAGGGAGCTAGATGGGAAGCAGGGCCCCCGGGATTAGAACCGGTGACTATATGGGATCCCGAGCGTGCAAGGCGAGGACTTTAACCACTATGCTATTGCGCCAGGCCCAAAATATTTTACTTACATGGCCAAGAAGGGATGAGATTATAGGGATCAAGCCTCCAAGCTTAATTGAACCTAGCACCTCTCTAACCTTCTTTTTTTCCCCAAGTTGATTTTATGAGATGTTTTTTCTTAATACACAATATTTTACTCAAATTTTGGAGGAATTTATAGATGTTAAGACAAAGATGTCTGCCCTTTTCACTTTGCTATTTTGTGTTGCTATAATTTCTTTCTTGTTGGCATTTTATTTAGTCTGAGTGACCCTAACAGAAAACTGCTAAGGTAGTTACAGTGAGAGAGAAGGAGACACCCAGAGAGAAAGAGGTATTCCATCAGCTGGTTTGCTCTTCACTGGCCTCAAGAACTGTTACTGGGCCAGGCCAACGTCAGGAGCCAGGAGCTTCTTCAGAGTCTCTTTCCGGGTTCAGGGACCCTGCTTTCCCAGGCACATCAGTGGGGAACTGGATTGGAAATGGAACAGCTAGGGCTGCAACTAGTACCTTTATCGGATGCTAGCTATGGGCAGCTTTACCCGCTAAGCCACAGTTCCAGCCCCTGGGGAGTTTTCTCCAACTGTACTGTCTTTTAACTTTAAGGAATGAGAGAATTCTGCATCATTAACATCGGTCAATTTTTCAAGAGTATTGATAATGTGATTTGGCTTCTCATTGTGATGAATCACACTGCCAAAGAAAGCTGAATTCTAGTGAAAAGCACTAAAGGCCGATTTTATGAAGTAGGATTATTGCAATAGACAAGGGAGTCCAGTATAAACTGCACCAGATTTTGGCTAGACAAAAACCTTTTTAAATGCCGGGGTGTACTACAGGAAGAAACAGAAAAGAATGCTGAGTGTGTATGGTGAGTTTGGTGCTGTAGGTCTGGATTGAGCTACCTGGGTTGGCCATTTGGTACTTTTCCAGACAAGAAACAAACTTATGCTATCTTTAGACCAGGAGAAAATACTGTAAGTTGCAACAAGTGTCCACTGAAATCAGGCCCTCACCCTTCCAAGAAGATTGAATGTGAGTGCTATCTATTTGGATGTTTGCATTTTACTTTTTAAGATTCTTTTTATTACTTTCCATGATCCAGTTTTTCAGGCGTAGGGATTCCCTGTTTCCCCATGCCCTCTCGTAATTTCCTCTTGTACTATTCCTTCCATATGATTATACCATTATTGTCCTCCAGCAACAGTTACAACTTCAGCATTCTGCTACCCACATTCGCCATGCCATTGTAGGTATAGACAAAGGCAGAAAATTTAGCATCACATTACTGAGGTATGTTTAACAGTTTCACTGGGAATCTTTCCCTTATGCCTTATTCAGCAATAAGAATGGATGCTCATAATGGTGTTTGATCTCTGCCTAACTAATTTAAAAATATTCACAAGTGTTGTTGAGAAAGTGATCCACAGCTGAGCACTTCTCCGGTGATGCTACAGACAGCCTGAGTCAGTTTCCGAGCACTGACATGTAGTGCTGTTAACAGTGGTTGACAGCAAAGGTATTCTTTACTTGATCTTACTGCAGATGTTTAAAAATAAAGGAGAGAGGGGTAAGTGACTTCGCTTTTGTAAAAGGAGGAGTTACTTGGTCCCTACCTAGGAAGTGTGTACACCAGATACATTCCGTCAACTGATGTTATGTATTCAAGCTCAGATGAGGAGAAACTGCCCTCAGAGAAGCTGTGGTTCAAGTTTCTATA
The DNA here is from genome assembly GCF_030435755.1 of Ochotona princeps. Lineage (NCBI taxonomy): Eukaryota > Metazoa > Chordata > Mammalia > Lagomorpha > Ochotonidae > Ochotona > Ochotona princeps. Next base: position 11,765,212 of record NC_080844.1, on the reverse strand, counting down.
CAAACATCTCTAACTGATGGAAAGGCTGCTGGTTGAGAAAGGTGGCAAGCAACAGATCATAAAGAGAAACAACAGAAAAGGTGAGAGGCGTTTAGGGCGGCTCATCTCTAATTCCCATGTTGTATCTGCTTATTTAGCCTAAGTGGGTTAGAAGACAACCTGGACAACGTGTCAGGGGTGGGGGCTGAAAGGATGTGGCCCATGGTAGGTGCCTTAGGTCAGCAACAAGAAGCTGGGCCCAGTAACAGTGGGATGATTTCAGAAAAGAGATTTTAAAAATCTCCAATTCAATAGAACTCGCCATATTTCATAGCAAAAGAGAAACAGTCAAGAGAAATGATTGGGACAAAGGAAAGGAATTTGTCTTATAAAATTCAGGAAAGAAGAATGAATATCAGATAAGAGAAATCAGGTATCCATCTCATGATCTCGCAAGCTCGTGGATTTTTATAGGTGCAGCAGGGCATATTTTTCATATAGGGTCCTGTGGCACTTTCAAAACAGCTCCATAAATAGCTCAATATTCCTTCCTACAAGCAATGGTGCTAAACCGCTGTCCTCTTCATTATGGGATTGACTTAGTAATTAATATGTAACAAAAAGTGTTATGGGAGTGGGAGTGAGTGTAACTTCTGATACAAGGCCATAAAAGACATTGTGCTTCTTGTTGTCTCTCATGCTGAGTGAAGCTAGCTGCCGTGGAGAAACCCACGTGGCAAGGAACCGGGACCTCCTTGTATTTTTATTTTTATTTATTATTTTTTTTAAAGATTTATTCATTTTATTACAGCCAGATATATACAGAGGAGAGACAGAGAGGAAGATCTTCCGTCCGATGATTCACTCCCCAAGTGAGCCGCAACGGGCCGATGCGCGCCGATCCAGTGCCGGGAACCTGGAACCTCTTCCGGGTCTCCCACGCGGGTGCAGTGTCCCAATGCATTGGGCCGTCCTCAACTGCTTTCCCAGGCCACAAGCAGGGAGCTGGATGGGAAGTGGAGCTGCCGGGATTAGAACCGGCGCCCATATGGGATCCCGGGGCTTTCAAGGCGAGGACTTTAGCTGCTAGGCCACGCCACCGGGCCCAAGGAACCGGGACCTCCTTGTAGCAGCCAAAAGGGAGCTTAGACTTTAGCCTGTTAGGAAAGATGCACAGAACAAAAAAGCAAATGTGTTAATGAGAACGAAATTTGCAGAGGTGGGTAACTGCTTGTGTGTGTATGGAACAAGCATATAATGGCAAGAATGCCATTATGGGCTGAATTTGTATAGCATAAAGCATGTATGGGCCAAGACAGGGGGTGGAACTGAGCTATCTTTTCTAAATAGTGAGGCCAGGTAGAAGGAAGGGAATGAGGTGGTGTGGAAGGGAAGACTGCAGGGCATAGGCTTGGTGTTTTTTTGTTTTGTTTAAAGTGTAGAGTATAGGATCTTTGAGTATATGGGAGGCAGGGATTGAGTCTGTTTGCTGGCTGGGAGTTAGAGTGGTGGAGGCTTATGCTCTTGTCCCATCATAGCCAATGCTCTGAGTGCCTCATGTGAAACCAGCCCACATCTTTCAGCTCAAGGTGATCTCCTTCAGGGACTTGACTGTGATTGAAGACACATTGGTCATCACAGCCAGGGAGGGGAATACTCATGGTGACCAGTGGGGAGTGAGGAGCCATCATGGATACTGTTAAACATGCTATAATGCACAGCAAAACCCTTTACAAAATAAGATTGTCCAGCTCAAAATATCAGCCATTTCAATTTGGAGAACTTGCTGTAGTCCAGTGAGTTTTTCAGATAAGTGCAACCTTGTGGACCTTTTGACCACAATGTTGTGAAACGCTCAAAGCTAGAGTCTCAACCAGGCAATATTTGAATTTCTGTTCTCCTCATTTTGTTTTAATGAAAAGAAGGCAGGCAGAGATTCCTGATCTGATGGTTCGTTTTAGCAGTGCCCACAGAATCTAGTGCTGGGTGAAGCGAAAGCCGAGAACGAATGGTAGGACCCCAACATCTGAAGCCATCCTCTGCCGCCTCCACAGTGTGCATTACCAGGAATTTGGAGTCTGAAACAGAGCTGCCGCTTGAACCAGGGATACTAGTAAGGGATGCAGGTGTCCCAGGTAGCCTCTGAACCACTGCACCCAACACCCATTTGATGCTGAAATGGCAGCCATCGAGAAGTATTTAAGATGATAAATACACATGTAAGGGCTAAGTGGTATTCCATGGAGTAGATGTACCAGTTTCTTTATCCATTCCCATTTTGTTAGCCATCTGAGCTGTTTTCATGTCTTTGTTATTGTGGTGCTACTATAGATATTGGTTTACATATGCAGATTTCACGTTCTTTAGATATATTCCCAGGAGTGAGATAGCTGGATCATACAGTAGATTTTCATTTCCCTTAGCATACTCCATACTGATTTTCACAGTGGTTGCACTAGCTTACACTCCCACCAACAGGGAAGTAGGGTACTTTTTCCCTACATCCACTCCCACAGGTGTTGTTAGCAGAGTTCCAAATTTTAGACTAATCTCTCTGGAGTTAGGTGGAATCTCAATGTGTTTTCTATTTAGATTTCTCTAATGGCTAAGGAGCCTGAGCATCTTTCATATGTCTGTTAGCCATTTGAGTTTGTTCTTTTGCTTTGCTGTTTTTGAGTTTCTGAAGGCTCTTTGTAAATCTTGGATTTTAGTCCCCTATCTGTTGTGTGGCATATGATGATTTTCTCTCATTGTGGTGGTTGTTTCTTTTTCTTTGTTAATCGTTTCATTTGCTGTATAGAAGCTTCTTAGTTTTATGTAGTCTCATTTGTTTATTTTGGGTTTGACTGGCTATGCTTTTGGAAACTTTTCTAAGAAGTCCTACCAATGCTTATATCTCTTGTAGAGTGCTTTCTGTGTTTTTCTCTAATAGTTTGATGGTTTCTGGGTGCAGAATGAATTTCTACCATTTGCAATGAAATAGCTCCAACTAGAGACCATTATGCTCAGTGAAATAAGCCGCTTTCAAAGGGACAAACATCATATGTTCTCTCTGGTACAAGGCAAAATGCATGCAAAATATAAAACAGATATATAGGTAAACATACATATACATATACATATATTCTCAGAGTGTACAATGGGAATTAGCACATTGGTAAGTGAAGAAATAAAAAGAAGACTCCCAAAGAACCTGTTAATTATACCTTGACAATTTGATACTAGATTTCTACCATTACCAATACCTACAATCACTGATACATTTAAGCAGCAGAATGATGGATTTGTGCCTGTTGCTGAAAGACTTTACTATTGTAATAATATGGAGGGAGATGGTAGGGGAGCAGAATGAGGTGTAGGGGGAATTCCTACACCTACAAAATCGTGTCATGGAAAATAATAATTGGAAAATTAAAAATAAATATGTGTTGTTTTAGGCTGCTTAATTGTGAAGTGCTACAGCAGAAGATTACTAATACAGATCCTGGAGTGATTCTCCGGGCAGGAGCAGATTTTAGGGAGCAAAAGCAGGCTAGGTATGCAGTAACTCATAAAGCACAAAAGGCACAGGAAGAAAATGAACGACTATATCTGCAAGGAACAGCTGGCACTAATGTGTCACTTCCTGTCATAATTTATGAGACTTACCAAAGGCACAATGAGTGGTAATTTTGACAGGTATGTTAGAACTGGAGCTGTTTACTAAATCGTGGCAAAAATCTAGAAATAGTTATCAGGATTTCCAGGAATAGTTTAGGGAGGGGTCCATCAATAGATCGAAGAAGGCTATAAGATAGTGTGGAGTTGGCAAGCAAAGAGGAACAGAGGTCATATACACAAAAATGGAGCAGAGAAGCGAGTTGCTATTAAATCTAGCAGCTTGGGAGTGAAAACTAGTCAGAGACAAAGGCATCCTTTGAGACAACTGTGTTCCATGTGTGAGCATCTGAGTTTGAGTCTTGTCTCAGCTCCTGATCCCAGCCTTCTTCTAATATTCACACTTGGAGGCATCAGGGGATGGTCAAACACTTCGATCCCTGCTATCCACGTACCCACCTGCTATTCACATGGGAAATTCAAGCTGAGTTCCAGTTCCTAGTTCATGGAGGGATCCAAGATGAGTGAAAATGGCAGTAAGGAAGGAGGCTGAGGTTACTGTTACACAAATGTGCTTTCACGTAGATTTGCTGACTAGCCTGTCAAATTTCAGGCTGTAATTCAGACAGTCTAGCCAAAAGGTTGACAATTCTTCATTTCAGTAACACATCCTACAAGGGGAGGAAGGGATTTGCTTCTACAGGGAAGGAATTTCTTCTTGTAAAATCTCAAGGATGGCAAGGAGTTATGGCCAAATGGCAGCTATCTGGAAGCAGATAACAGGTCCATTCCCATGATAGTGATACAAGGGGGTGCTGACATAATCCTGCCAAGTGTGAGTGTGGTGGCAACAGAGGATGAAAGTAGTAGGGGAAGGGGAATAATTTGGAACAGCTACACAAAATGAGCAAAGTGGCAATGAAATGTTTTATCATACTGACTGCTTCAAGTTGGACACACTAATTTCTGTGAGCCACACTGTATGATCACAAAAATAGAAGAATACTAGGACCCCCGCATTTAGAAACTCAACACACTTTTTGTGTAGCATTGGATGGGATGCCAGTGATCAGGTTTGTAATGCATTTTTGTTTTGTTTTTCCTGAAAAGACACCATTTTAGCCAAAATTTTTAGCCAGAAGTCAAGCTGTCGGAGCAGTTAGACAGGAGGACTACGTTATTTGGGCAATTTCTAGGGCTTGTGAAGATGAGCTACAAATGGCATTTTTCAACCCTGCACTCCCCCACCTGTGCCAACAGGATTTCACAGAATGTGTTTTCAGGTGATGGTGCCTCACTGGAACAGACTGGACATGACTCCTTTCCCTCTTAAGGGGAGGTTGGAGGAGTTGTGTCAAATGAGAGGATTTAAAATGCATTTTATTATTCTCCTGCATTTTATCTCTCATTGCAGGCATTTTGGCAGGCACTTAAGACTCCATGCAAATCATTATAAAATAAAGAGGGCTCATGTGCTCACCAACTGTGTAGTGTGCAGGCCTCTGAATATAGCTTGGTGTCATTTTGCAATAAAATGAATAAAAATATGGTGATGAATGAACATTGGGTTAAAATGGAATTCAAAATATAGTAGTTGGCCCGTCCAAACAAAACACAAGATATTATCTTCGGGGAAAAAAATCATTCCAGACAAAAAACATGAGCTTAAGGTGTAAAGCAATGGAATTATTAGGTTGTCACCTCAGATTTCATTTAAATTGTGTGCAAAGTACAAATAAGGAAACAGCCAGGAAGAATTCACACAACAATATAATAAATGACATTTTGAAGACAAAGATCCAGGGATGCAGCTCTTCCTCATAGGTGTGGATGGTCCGAGGTGGTTGGGTCTTTAGATTACACTGAGGTTTACTAACTGAACAACAAAAATTCTTTTCACAGATGAGGCTATCATCAAAATTATGACAGGCAATTAGAATTTTAAAAAACTTGACATCCATGCAAAAAGGAGATCTTTAAGACATTAATGTGGCAAATTTGAAGTGGGCAAAAGCACTGAAGAATTAGATGATTCTCAAGCTTAGGTTGAATATCCTATGACATTGAAAATTATATCAAACAAATCAGTTAAACAGCGTTTTCCTGCAAAATGACTCTTCTTTCCTTTCTCACACATTTGGTCCTCGGGCACTCATGGCTGCATGTTCACTGTGATTGTCTCTGTCTGGGACTGTGAATCCAGGTCCTGGCTTCTGCTGTTATCTCTTAGTGTGCACCCCTAAGCAAGGTTCTGGGAACTGGCCAAAAGTAAATTACACCTCCATTTTTTTGTCTCTCTACTGTCATTCAGCCTTTCAAAAATATAAAAGCACTTTTTTGTCTTTAGATCAGTGTTAAGGAAAATATTTGGTACAGTGTTTATCATGCTGCTGGAGACAACACACACTTTATTCAAGCCTTCATTGATTCCTGGCTTTGTTCACTATGGGAGGCACAGTGAGAGCTTCAGTGGTTGATCCCCTAACACTTGGAAGGTTACGCTGCAATGAATTCCCAGATCGCAGCTTCAGCCTGCCATAGCTCTGACCATCACAAGCATTCAGGGGCACGAACCTACAAAAAGGAGAAAAAGTCAATACTGCAGAGAGAATAGCTGAGAGAAGTATAGGTTTGTCTTTGAATATTCAACACGTATGTGTGAGAAAACTATCCAAGACCAGGAGGAGAACATCCTAGAATATCAGAGGGAATAATGCCTGGCATTCAAAACCAGCCTGTCACTATTGTCACAGAAAATCTCATCATTTGTAGGAAATGATTGAAGTCTCCAAGACCCAAAAGGATGAAGGGATTTCCAAGTACCTTAAGCAGATTTCAGAATCAATATAAAGAATATTTACAGGAATTCAAATAAAATTTGAAGACATGCCAGCCACAATGCCTGAAATCCAGTCAAAAATTACTAGACATGAAAATAGGAACCGTATGAGGAGAGAAACCAACACATTAAAATCTATAAAACCTTCGGAAATGTCTAGCAAAGATATTGATTTATGGAATATGGCACTCCATAATAGCAGCATTCACATTTTTCAAGTGCACACAGACATTAGACAGATTATATTCAGGGTCATAAAACAACCCTCAATGTATTTGAAATAATTTAAATTAGGTATAATCTTTCCTCAAACTGCAACAAAATTAAATCATGAAACAGTAACAGAAGGTTCTCTGGAAAATCACCCAATATATTGAAACTGAACATTTTTGCTTAATTTGTAAATAAACTAAATACTATTTTGTGTAGTGAAAATGGAAACAGAACATGTCAAAACGTCTGTTAAGTCACTGATACAGTTTAAATTAATAACCAATTTAAAGCACTTTTTCTTTTAGAAAACAAACATCTAAAATAACTGACTTTATACATCCTCAAAAATTTAAAAACAAGAATTGTGGATCATCAGCAAATTAAGAGAGGAAATAACTAAGATGAAGGTAAAAATCAGTAAAAGAAGCAAGACAGATAGATGATAGATAGATAGATAGATAGATAGATAGATTAAAGATAGAATTGAATAACCCAAATGTATTTTTTAAGATCAATTTTTAAAAAGGAAGCAGCATTGTGGTATAACAAGTAAAGCGTCACCATCTACATTGGCAGCATCCCATATGGGGGCTGCTTCCTATCTGAGTGCTCCACTTCCAATCCAGCTCCCTGTTAGTGTCCTGGAAAAGGCAGCAGAAGGTTGCACAATGTTTGGACCCCTGCTAGCCATGTGGGAGACTTGGAAAAAACTCCTAACTCCTGGCTCCAGTCTTGGCTAAACCAGGTACTGGGTGTCTGGCAGGAGGGGAGGGGGTGATGGATAAGTGGATAAAAAATCTCTCTCTTGCTGTCTGTCTCTGTAACTGTGGCTTTCAAATAAGTAAACAAGTCCTTTTTAATGTAGCCAGGGAAAAAAATTCACATGATGAATATAAAAAACAGAGTATGTGGGCTGATGCAGGGAGACTCATCCTCCACCTACTAGCATAGCACCCCAAATGGGCACTGGTTGGTGTCCCAGCTGCTCTACTTTCAGTCCATCTGTGCTTATATCCTGGGATAGCAGCAAAAGATGGCCCAACTCTACATGCCCCTGAACCGGCGTGGAAAACGGGAAGCAGCTGCTGGTTTCCAGGTTAAGATCAGCTCAGCTCTGTCTGTTGTGATCATTTGAAGAGTGAACCAGCTGATGGGAGACCTCTCTCTGTCTCTTTCTCTGTAAAATCTGCCCTTCCAATAAAAATAAATCTTTTTTTCTTAAATGAAGAATGTGAAACTGCAATATGTACTGTCAGATTGAAAAAACAACACAAAACACTATGAAAAAAATGTGCCAATGAATTTAGCAATTTAGATAAATTGGACAAATAGCCTGAAAGGCACAAGAGTTCATTTATGAAACAATAGGTTATATAAATAACAGTTACCTAAATAGAAGCTGAGTATGTACTTAACCACATTAGGAGAAGGAAATGCCAAGCTTGGCTGGCTCATGTTTAATTCTATTGAATACTTAATGAGCTAAAACAAGTAGAGAAACTGACCATACACAATTATTCCAGAATATTTAAAGACAGAGGGTAACTTCTATCAATTCTGTAAGGCCAGCATTATGCTAACATCAATCCTGAACAAAGACGTTACAACAGGAAAAAGGGAAAATTAATGACAAAAATTCCTAATGAAATACAACCCAATTTTATATGAAGATACATTGCATTGTGATCAAGAGATCTTTATTTATCTTAGAGATAAAAATTGTTGCAGTGCCTAAAAAAATCATTGCAATAATTATATTAACTAACTGAAACAAAAAGTGAAATACAGTCATGTCAGTGGATGAAGAAAGCTCACTTAACAAAATGTAATATGCATGGTTAATTAAAACTCCTGACAACGGAATAACAGAAAACTTTATTAGCAAATCATAACTGTGAGAAACCAATTAGTCATGAAAAAAAATAATAAATATCCATACTGGCAAGAAATAAGACAGTATTCTCAGAACTGATCATCATCTGTGTAAAAAACCTGTACAACTTACTATCAATGAGTAGCTCAACAAATTTGAGGCACACACATCAATATGAAAAATTCAATTATATGTCCATACAATACCAATGAAAAAAATGGAAGCCAAAAACAAAAAAAGCAGTTTCATTTAAAATAGCATAAAATATGTAAATTATGAATGAGTTAAACAAAAGATCCAAACAGTGAAAACTGCAAAGTCATGTAAGAAAAATAAATGTTAACCTAAATAAGTATAACACTTTCTTATGGATTAGAAGACTCAAGAATGCTAAGATTTTATTACTGTCAAAAATGACCTGTACATTTAATGCAATGCCATTCAGAATCTATGTAGGCTTTATTTGAAAAGGTGACAGACTGAGTCTAAAATATCACAGGGAAATGAACGGATCCTGCACATCAGAGCCTATTGCAAACCCTTGATAATAACAACTAAGAGCCCATGGTAGCATTTAGACAAACAGAAATGGATTGTTAATTGAGAGGTTGTTAATTGAGAAACCTGTAAGGTTACACAAAATTTGGGGGACAGAAATATAGTGTCAACTGAATGAGAAGATACAGTCATTACAACAAAGGGTGCTAGAACATAGTAATGATATGTAAAAATGAAAAACACACAAGAATGTGAATCACACATTGACTTCAGAATATAATTCTTAAAAAGCCCCCAAGCTGAGGTTGGCACTGTGGCATGGCGGGCAAAGCTGCCACCCACAATAAGAGGATTTCACAGACACACCATTTCATGCCCTATCTGCCCATCTTCTGGTTGGCTTCCTATTAAAGTGCCTGGGAAAGCAACCACAGAAGATGGCCCAAATTCGTGGTCCTATGTTATACCCATGAGAGACTCCTGGCTTCAATATGGCCTCCCCTGACCACTGCAGCCATGTGTGGAATGAAGCAATAGGTCAATGACCTCTCTCCTCTCTCTCATTTCTGTAACTCTCTTTAAATAAAATTAAGAAATAATAATTAAATAAATCTGTTAGAATAAAAACTCAAAGAAAAATAATGAACAAGCCAATAATAGTGGCAAAAACTTACATAAACATATTAACAAGAAGTGTGAGTAATAGGAAGCATACACATAAAGCATCATGACCATGACTACAATGCAAGCTCAAAGTGCAGGATTTTATTAGAATGACTAAAATGCTTTTAAGTGACCATATCATGTGTTCCTAACGTGTGGAAAAGTCACACACACACTGGTAGAAGTGAACAGTGAGAGAACTTTGCAGAATACTCTGGCCGTTTAGTCACAAGTTAAAGTTAATTATAGCTGTTTACTCAAGAAAGGTGAAGTATGTATGTTCAGACAGACGTTTGCACCTAAGCACACAGAACAATGGTATTTTTAACAGCTAAAATCTTGAAATAAACCAAAATATCTATTAGCATGCAAATGACTCATCTGCTATGGTTTACAGTGTGGGTGGATTTCAAAGTTATCATGCGGAAAGAACGAAGCCAATGAACAAGAGTATATACTTTTTCCGTTTAGAGGAAACACTTGGATATCCATTCTAATCTATAGCAAGAAGGTCAGTGGTTGCCTGGGGAAGGGAGATGCCTAGGAACTTTTTGGTCTGATATAAGAATGCATATATTCATTATTTTCATTGGAATCCATGGTTTCGTGGATAAACAAATGTATTTGAAACTTTAGTTCTCAGACATTTTAAATATGTGCTGGTGTTGTGTCTACTAAGCATAGGTAGAACAGTTAATGATTAACAGTTATTTATATTCAAATATTTTTTCACATGGAGATTATTTCAAATTTTCATTTATCTGAAGGCCAGAGAGACAAAGAGACCTCCAGATGCTGGTTCACTCTCCACATGCCATCACAGCCAGGCCAGGCCAAACCAATACAAGGATGTTAAAATGCCACCCACATCTCCCACGTGGGAGGTGGGGACTTCCTCTCAAGATATGCAACAGCAGCAAGCCCAGATGGGGAATGGGACCAGGACTGGAATTCAGGCACTCTCGTGGTTGTTTCAATTGGCGCATTACCCACTGCTCCAAAGCGCTGTCTTTGAGGGAGGGAGGAAAATAACGCGACTTTTTCATCTTTCATTATTCGACAAACCCTAATGGAACTTCAAACCTTCATACCTTCTCCTAAACAATGGGAATACATAATGCAGATTTCACTTGGCCTGAACTCAGTGTCTGAAATCTGCATGGATTCACTAACAAAGACATTGGAAAAGAAATATAGTGCTTGCAGACATGCCCAATTGACAATATTGTAACTAAGTGTTATTTAAAGTCTTTTCCCAAGGAATAGCAATTGTGTTGTTTTCTGGCAACTCTTTTGAAAGTCATTAGGAAACTAGAGTGGTTGTCTTGGTTATCTGTATCATGGTCTCAAATGAATTAATAGTAGTCTATACATCTCTGAACAAAATTTTACCCTTTATAAAGATTAATGCATTTTAAAGGGAAAAAAAGCCAGTGGGTGAAGTGCTTGTCATTGTGTCAGAGGTCAGTTTGCCATTACCTTACCATAAGCATTTGTAGTAGATGCAGCAGATGTGATGTCATCCACTCCGTCACCTCCCTTCGATGCCCTTTGCCTGTGTTACTACCGCATTGTTGGCCCTCGTAGGGAGACTCACAGCTCTGAAAGTAGGACAGTTGGGAGAACACAGTTGCTGCTGCAGAGATGAATCCCCCCCAGTCACTCATTTTCATTGTCAGGGTTTTGCTGATGGCATTGAAGCAGATGGCTCTCCAAATTCAGAATCTAACAGGACACATGATGAAACTCAAAGCTCGGTAGTCATCAATCTTTAGCAACTCACTCTTCCCTTGCAGTGTCTAATTTGTAGATTTGGTGAAATTCCAGATATTCCCAGGAGATGTTAGTGGACATCAAAATTGCTTTTGCACATAAAATGTAAGCTACTTATGTAATAAGTGGCAACACTTTGAGCCAGATAATTGCAGTGTTAGAATAAATTTCAGAGGCAATTTCGGCTATCAAGCTTCTTTTCTTGGCCAGATATCAGGAAAGAATGAATTTTACCTGGAAAAGTACTGAGACATTTTTGCTCAAGCTTTTTACCCAGTTAATGTTGGGGACCTTGCTTATTTTTTGTATTGACTTGGGTTCCTAGTATAGAGAGCTCTCCCTCTCAATTTGCCCATCATTAATAATATATGTATTTTATACATTACTCCTTGACTTGTCTGTTTCATTTCACTTGACATGGACAAGGAATGGTTTACAGTTTTCTTTGTGTGAAAACCAGCCTGTGATATTATTCTTTTTTTAATGTTCTTTATCTCTCAATACTAATGTATATTTATCCTAAATTTTTCTACATTATTTTTGTATGTTATAGTTTACAGCTCATCCACTTGTCTAATTAATAGATATGGACGTCTTTTCTAAAGCATTTATGCAAGCGATGATTACCTACAGTAAATATTCATCCAGTATTTCTTACATTGTATATCATAGATTGCTAAAGATTCTTAGTTGAATGTCTATGCATTTTGTTTCTACAGTTAACCATTGAGCTTTTAATATATCCTAGCCATTCGCCACACTATTGTTTGCTTCAGGAGTTATTAGATAGTAGATAAAACTAACTAATTAAACGTAGTACTTGTGGACCTTGTATCTGCTGAGGATCGGAGACCTCTCTCCTGGTCCCTGGGCATACACTGTTACACAGCATTTATATGTCAATGTAAGAAACATGTTTGAATATATAGAAAAGAAACCTATATATTATTATAAACTCACATTAAAATTTGCTCTATGATATTGACTACTTTATATATGATATTAAAACATGCATCTATAATTTCTATATGAAGAAAGGGAACATATTTTAAGTTGCTTACTTCATTAATCTGCATATTATTATCCCCCTCAGTTTGAGTGTGCAATAAGATTGTTGCATGCTTTTCTCTTTATTCAGCAGTTTGCCTCCTGTGTGTGTGTTGGGGGGTGATATTGGTCAGAAGCTCAATGGTCCACAGCTAGGACCTTGCATATAATGCACATATGTACACCTGAGTGTAAAAGTTCCAGTGGTCCTTTGACCTTGCACGGAAATGAATGAATTGCTACCCAAAACAAAATGCAAACAATAATCAAATGTTTGCCTGAAAAAAGGAGCCAGAACTGATGCTCTAAATAAATGCTGTCACCTAGACCTTTGGGTGATTAAGGCTCCATGCCTTTGAGCTAACATGCTAGAATCCAACTCAGGCCTCTTTGGTGGTTAGGTGTCGGTGGGGAGAGGCGAGCAGACAGGTTCTCATAGAGCAGGATGACATTAAACATGCCTTCCCTCAATGCCTTTGATAAAATGTGCTGTCAAAAGTCAAAGAAGACAGCACAGAGCCAGATAAGGTGATGTTGCTGGCAACATTGATGCCATATTTGCTGTATCTATAGACCCCTGTTTCTAAAGTAAGAGATTTGCATCATGTGCTATTATGACAGTCTATTTTTTTGTTTCTTGCCTTTAATTGTGTTTTGAAGTGACTTTGATGTGTGAATGTGAATGCAAGGGTGAGGAGAGGTAATGAGGGTATGCAAGCTGCTGGCTGTGTGTCCACCAGCTAAATTCACAGTCTGCTTTACAACACTTTCAAAGTCACCAGCCAGGCTCAGAGACTGTGATAATCATTAATACACATGAGCCACTTCACACATTTTGTTTGTAATTAATAAAAGGCCTGGGGTATTCTAACCTCTAAGAGATGCTTAGACATAAAGCCAGTGCTTGGAATTACAAAAGCATTGGTCTCAAAACACAGAGGAAACAACTTCAGCTCTCCGTGCTAGACACTGAGAGGCAGTCACGCTTTAAACAGCCAAATGACATTTCAGAAGTGCCAGGCTCCAGCTGCAGAGCCAGGAATCTGGCATGTACCAAGTGCCAGCAATCCAGCTACTGCCTCAGCATTTCCATTTGCATTCGTAGGTTTAAGGCTCACGCCACCATGTAGGGAGCATGGTACCCAGGTCCTTGTGATTTGCCCAAGGAGGCTTATCACAGATACAGTCTTATTTTCCTCTCACGCAGTAAGGGCTTAAGGTAAGAGTTCAGGGTGGATATATAGTTAAGGTAAGAGTTCATAAAGATACCTTTATGTCTTTCCCTTCCCTCGTTTCCATTCTCAATATCATAAGGCTACTAGAGTTCCAGCCATAATGAGATGAGTTCAAAATAGAAGAAAAAAAGAGGCTTTCTTGAAACCCCTATCTCATGTCTCCTGTCTATTCTCTTAGCAGCATGTTTTGCCATTCCAAATAACAGATCACTTTCATTTACTAGAAAAGATTTGAAAAGAACATTTGGTAAGTAACTAGCAGTCTGTGATCAGGAACGAATAATTATCCCAATTAACAACTGACTTTCTTGGAGTGAGCATTTACTCTAGCATCTAAGATGCCCTCTGGATCCTTATCTGATTTCCTGCCAATGCAGACCCTAGGAGACAGTGTTGATGGATCAAATAATCAGGTTCCTGTCCAACTCATGTGAGACATCTTGATTGAAATCCTGGCTGCTGACTCTGGCTCTAGTCCAGCCTCCAAGGTTTGGGTACTTGGAGGAATGAACTAAGATATTTAAATTCTGCCTATCTCTTTACTGTAGAACTTAGACTCTAAGTTCTCATTGAATTAATTTGTTTGAGAGAGAAAAAGAGAGTGCTTCCATCCCTAGTTCATTCTTCAGATGACTGCAATGGCCAGGACTGAGCCTGGGCCAAAACCAGGAGCTAGGAGCTTCATCTAGATCACTCACTTGGGTACGATGATCCAAACACCTGGGCTGTTTTTCTCTTGTGTCTTCAAACACTTTACAGGAACCTGAATCAAAAGTGGAGCACCAGGGGCATGACCTGAGATACCCAAAAGGGATGCTGGCATTTCAGGCAGTGAGTGAAGTTTTTTTTACAATGCAGGCTCCAACATACAGTTTTTAAGTAAACACATTAAAAGAGCCCTGAGAGTCAAAGAAGTGAAGAAACAGAACCCAAATCGTCACCCAGTGAAGGGTGCCAATTCTCACTTAGGAATCTTGTTTATGAAGTGGATGGCAGAAGTCAGATCCTAGGTCTGTGTGCAGGAAGTGAGATTGTTTGGCCTATCTGTCCCCTGAGGATGCCAGGTGGTGAACTCCATAGACCAGTTTGTATACAACAGAACAACCAGTGTGTATGTAGAGAATGTGGACCTGAAGAAGACCAAAGATGAGGAACGGGAAGGAGAATGGTAACCTATGCTGGGAGGTTTTCTTGAAGAAATCCTTCATGAGCACAGGTATCATAACAGGAGGGCAGATTCCAGAAACCTTAAGCCCTTGGCTTCAGTCAACAAACACATTCCTTAGCTTCCCTGATACCTTCAGGAATGCCAGCTACTCCTTAGAGGTTGCCAGCTTTGGGAAAGTGTGGTCCTGCTAAAGGGGCACACATGCCCTAGAAAGTTCTATCTGCATAAGTGAGACACATCAGGGCTGCGTGCACATGTATGAGTATGCTTTCAAAACATCAAATGCTTCAGGTTGGCCACCAGGGAGAACACAGTTGTAAGCTTTTGGTACCTGAATCCCATCTGGGCTTTGAAAAATCCCATGACAAGGAGTATTGCCTATGCCTATGAAACACATCCAAGCTCAGTGAGCTGCTGTGTACTGTCCAGAATGAATTCAGGGTTTTGTTGGGCTATTGGACTGGGCAGCCTTGTGTTGGCTCATGTTGTGCCTACTGTTTGAGAGTGCTTCGCATATAGTGAATCTGGGGAAAACCTTCACTTTCTGTTTGACATTTACATGCCCACAAATCTGCCTTTTGTTTTCATTACCCTTAACCTTTGTGGTTCTAAGAATATCTTAAGGAGAACTCAGCACTCTTGACAATTACATTGGGGTTGTTTGAAGATTTGAGCTAAGCGCTTTATTTAATACCCACTATAGAATTCCTGTAATGACTCTGTGTACCACCTCCTTAATTTATTTTTATTCTGTCCCTCAGTGCCATTTGTATTGTGCATAAAAATACATGCCCTGCCAATAAATCCAGCAGGCTGTGAAACAAGAGTATGTGTTCATCAATGTGGGCTAGTAACAATTTGTTAATGACAGCTTTCTTTTAATTATTGGGTAAAAGGTAGTCCTTAATTAATAGAAAAAGAGGACTGGTTTCATCCACATTAATTATTGCTGGGAATGTATCCCAAGCCCACTAGGCAAAAGCTATTTAAAGTGATCATATTAGCACAAAGTTAAACAGTGTGGGGTTTAGAACTAACAAAATGTACACTGTAAGTTAAGTTATAGATGGATGGTCTTCAGAGGGTCATGGACTCATGAAATTTGATGTCTCCCATAACTTTATCATTGCCTCAAAAAGGCACAACATGGCCAGAAATAATGATCATGCTCTGGGGTCATTGTGATCTCAAGCCCTACAAAATGCACCCCAGTATCTTTTGCACCAGATGTCACCTCAGGGTGGGTCAGTCTCCAGCCACTGCTAAGTTCCCTGAGCTGAAGAACGTAACTCAGCCTGCTCTCACTGTCCCA